>NC_061120.1:92259905-92459848 GCF_002878395.1 Capsicum annuum | reverse complement strand
AGATTCTACTAGTTTTTTACTACATCGTTCATCGATCGATCACTACATTATATATATATATATGTATATGAACTCTTGAATGCATATTATATTACCTCGTAATAGAACACATTCATTATATTTTGATGAATTATCGGTTATATAGGTACGTTACATAATTATAACTGCAATAGTAGCCTAATATCATTATCTCAACAGTATGATATATATACACATATTCATTATATAAAGATTATGCATATTTAGCGTCGTTTAATGTATATACAAAGGAAAATATTTATTTTATTTATTGAAATATAAGTAAAAGATAAAGATTATGTTTAACATAATTTATTTATTTTATTTGATATATTTTTTAATATAATTTTTTTACAAAATCTAAAATTGATTGATTTTTGTTATTATTATATTGGTTATTGACTACATGTGATCACTAAGACATTTAAAAAAAGAATGTATATGATTTTACATATAATTATTTTTTTTGGGTCGGTTTTTGAAAATTATTATTTATTAATTAAAAATCGACCACTTGTGGTCATTTTAAAAATATTTTAAATTTAATTGTTAAAACAAGACCTTTCTTTTTTATTTTTTTAATTAAAAACCGACCATTTGTGGTCGGTATTATAAAATATTTTAAATTTAATTTTTAAAACAATATCAACCACAAGTGGTCTATTTTTAATTAAAAAAATAAAAAATAAAATAATTTCCCAAAATCGACCACTTGTGGTCGGTTTTTGAATTATTTTTTTTAATTAAAAATCGATCACTTGTGGTCTCTTTTTAAAAATATTTTAAATTTAATTTTAAAATTATACCGACCACAAGTGGTCGATTTTTATTTAAATATTTTTAAAAAAATCCGACCACATGTGGTCGGTTTTTTAAAATTATTTATTTAAACTTTTTTTATACAAAAACCGACCACAAGTGGTCGCTTTTTGTATTTTTTTTAATTTTTAAAATGAATAATAATTAATATAATTAAAATTAATAGTTTGGAATTTTAAAATATAAAACTGACCACTTGTTTTCGTTTTTTTAAAAAAAATTGAAAAACGACCACAAATGGTCAGTTTTTTGCGACCACATTTTCGTGGTCGGTTTTATTATTTTTTTAGCAGTGATATGGGAAAGGAGAATTAATATTTAGGTGCATTTATTTTATTTAATTATTTTTTATACCACTACCTCGAATGAGGTAGAGAAGTTATTTTCGATAGATCTCTTAAACAAATATTAATAAAAGTTACCAACTTAATATATAAAGGTGATATAGTGTTTAATTACATCAATTTATAATTATCCAAAGAGAAAATAATTGTTATTGATTAATTTGAATTTTAATATTTTCTTTGATCAATATCTTAATTATGATCTGCAAAATTATTGAATACTTTCCTATTTCAAAACAAAACAGAAGTAAATTAGTATTAAATTCATTTTTTGCCTTCACAAATCAAAACCAAGAGGCGGCATGGGTGCACACTTCACACCACAGAGCCAATTTTTTAAAACTTAGCATAAAGATTTAATTTACATCATCTAAGATGAGTGCATGTACATCATGAGTCTTAATATGTGTCTGTCATTATCTTAAAAGTTTTAAATAATATTTAAAAGTAAGAAAGTCTAAAATATATAATAAGAAAAAACTATATTTTATAATTTAGGAGTTTTGAAATATACATTAACAGATATTACGAAAATTTATTACGAAAAGAGTTTTTTTGTTGGAAAAAATATTCCATAGTTAGTTAATTCTTTTTAGAGAACCACATTAACTATATATTATTGATTCTTTTACTATAATTTTTTTTGTCATCTAATTTATCGTTAGTAAAGTTTGCAATTGTTTGCTTCAACATGATGTCATGTTATTTGACCTCAATATTTTTACCTTTTTTTGGTTTAAAGGGTACTACTCTGTCTTGACTATATATTCATTCTTACAAGAGTACTACACTTTAGAAATCATTTTATGTTAATTACCATTTTCTTGAAATTATAATTTAGTTATTCTCTTAATATTTTAGAACTTTAAAATCAATTAAAGTTATACATGTTATAACAAACTAAAGTTGGTGGACTTCGATCAAACAATTTCGATATTAATTATGTGTTCGTGTCACTTGTCAGGTTTGTAAAGTTTGAATCTTTACTTTGGTTTATTTTATTTTATTTGTTTTGTATCTTTTTTTTTCCTTTGTTATGATCTAAGCATTAATTTTACTATGTCCTAAAGAATCATGTTTTCAAGTTATTCAAATTCACTATATTTTGATGACAAGTAAATCGTGGTGCAACTTTAATTTGACAAAAGAAAGATACAAAATATGAATTATTAATACTTTTGAAAGAGGAAAGATACAAAAACTTAAGAATTCACACTAAGATAAAATGTCAGAAGTTTCACAACCCATAAAAAATCCGATCAATGCAACTTTTAAAGTTGAAGTTCAAATAAAAATTGTAACAATATTTAGCTTGCAACTCTAAATTATTCAATTTGATTTAAAAACAAGAGCTTTAATTACTTTTAATTGTTGAAATCAAAGAAAAAAATATTATAGTTTGTTTAAAGTCAATTGCTATTTTTTAATAATTTATTCTTTTTAATATATTTTATATTGATAGATGACCTGACGTGATATACACGTGCAACGCACGTATTCTAAACTAGTTATCTAAATGGTGTAAATATTACATACTTGAGGTGTTAGCTAATTTTAAAATTACTTTATTCCACCGTTTATATTAAATGGTGTAAATGGTAAAATTCATATCTCATTTAAAAGAAATGGTGTAAATGGTAAAATTCATATCTCATTTAAAAGATGAGATAAAATAATATCATGAAATATCTCAACCTTACTCATCCCATTCCACATACCATACCAAACGATCCTTATATACCTATATTGTGTGACTAATATCATGTTCAATGTGTTCAAAATAAAATGGAAAAATTATATATATACACAAGTTAACTATTAGTTATTACAAAATATCCCTATTTTGAAAAGTAATTACAAATATCCCATGTTAATTATACATAATTCCTTTCTTTTTATTGTTTCTCTCTCTTCCGTCCCATACATCCTAAACCACCGTGTTTTACTCCAACATTGTGCTTATATTTTACGCCTAAAACCTTGCTAACGTTATTTAGGGGTTTCAAATTTCTTTCAGTTATCAAGCATTAACTGATCAAGTAATTAACTGCATCACTTTCTTCATTTAAATAAAAAATTATTCTGATCTTTTCTTTGTTGCATGTATGTGGTTCTCAAATTCTCCCCCGCCCCACACCCACTAGAATAAACTCCCCGCGATACACAATATATTGACCTGTCGGCTTTGCTTTGGATACTGATAAGGTAAATATAAAAAATAATTAGCTTCAAAAACCAGTCCCAGCCTCAGCTTTCTCCTCAGGTTTGTACATTTGTTAATTCAAAATCCCCCTCCAATTCCGCCTCCTCTTTCCTACACATAAGCTTTGTTGATTTTATGGTCACATTATGCTTTAGATATTTACATTATACATTAGAAAGTTTACATTAGATGTTACTTTTATACGTTGTTGATTTTATGGTCACATTATACTTTAGATATTTATATTATACATTAGAAAGGTATATTTTTTATAATACTTTATTTACTTCAGTAAATGATTTCTTATGCATTTATACTTTTTTATAATACTTTACATTGATATATTTAGATACACATTGGGTACATTATACTTTACAATTGTAACCTTATACAATATAATTATAATACGTTTAAATCAACTGTGTTAACCTCATACATTTATGGTCACATATACTTTAGATATTTGCATTATACATTAGAAAGTTTACATTAGATATTAGTCTTCATGACATCCTTATAATATGTATAAGGTTACATTATACATTTAGAAAGCTTATATTTTACATTAGTTTTCATGATAATATTATACATAGATGTACTATGTATAAGATGCACACATACATGTTGAACTATTGTATAAGGTTATCTTTTTTGTTTTTGACAGTCTGCTAATATGCTACTCACTTTTTTTGCTCTTTTTTTGTCTTTTGTTGTAACTTGATTTTCTTATGATAGTTGTGATAACTTTGCAAATATATATTATTGTCTCAGGGTATGAAATATCGTATTGACAAAATTTTGGCTTACCCATTGCATATTGGTAGCTCATGTAACCGAAAATTTGGAGAAGATAATAAAGAATTATTTTGGAAAAGAAATTATTGGGGCATTTAGAAATACAATCTTTGATGTTTTCAATTTGAATTACGGTTAGTATTTCTAAGTCTCCACAAAATTTGTACACTAATTACTACCGTTAATTAAGTTAGAGAATAATGGTGTCTGGTTTTATTTCCTTAATTTTAGTCAAAACGATTTACCTCATATATTGCATTAATATATAAGGTACAACGACATGTATATGTACTTTTTAAAATCCAAGAGAAAAAAACTGAATATGAGATCCTATGTAATTACGTTCATTTAAGGTGAAATTTATGTTGTTTATACAAATAAAATTGGAGTTGGCTCCAAGTCTTTCGAGGAACCATAGGACCATGGAGGAATTTGTATCCATAATATGTTAATAATAACTACTAATTGTGCATTATTCAAAATACAAAGTAGAAAATTTTCTAACTGGTCCTCAAACTATAGTATAAGACACTGAAAAATAACACTCACTATTTTATTTTACGTGTTTTAGTTTAAAATATGTTCACATTACTTAAAAAAGGAAATAATTTCAAATATATACAACAAAGTATTTTGTTTACAACAAATATAGCCATATTTTTCTTTATATAAAAAATAGTCAAAAATAAAAATAAAAAGCGAGGGATTTGGCCACGATTTAACCATCGCTAATGGTTAGATAAATCGTGGCTAAGAATTATGCACTGCAGACTTTTTTCACGACTGAACCGTCGTTGATTTATATGATAAACTTGCAAATATACAAAAAAAATTATCTTATTTATCCATGTTTTTTATGTGGGTAATTAAGAAATATATGTTATAAATGTATTTACATTATAGTGAATGTCTATCAAGATCTAATAAGATCTAGTTGATATTTATCAGGATTTGATGTTTTTGTCTTTTAGTGTGAAGCTAGGGGCAAATTCTCCCTATAAATAGAAGGGCTTCCTTCGTTGTAAATGATCTCTCAAGAGAGAAATAAAAATTACCCTCTCTATTCTCTCTACTCTTCTTCTTTATTCTTTCTTGTTTTATAACACGTTATCCACATGAGACATTGTCAAATAAGGTGAGATTATAAATCTGAAGGATTTCAAGGTTAGTTATTCTTTATGTTATCTTTCTTTTGCTACTACTAATATAATTATTATTGGATTTGAGGAAAAATAATTGGTTTGGAACCATTTATATTTTAAATTTATTCTTTAAGAACAATATTATCAAAAAGGATGATAATATGTTGGATTCAAGTCTCATCGATTCATGTCTAAGACGCTTTTATATGAATAAGAAGTTGAGTTTGAATCTTAATACACTACATTGATGATATTATGATGACTAAGACAAAATAATTGGTGTTTAATAAAAAGTCATGAAATTCGACCCATTGAATATGCTCCATTCCAAGAAGTGAAAATGTGATAGCAATATATGATAAGTCTGAAATATGACAACTTACTTCATTCTTGAGGTTTATGTGGTAGCAGTGTATAAATATGTATGAAAGAATACAAGTGATTGAATGCATGAATATACGCATGGAGGGACAATATGATAATGATCATAAAAAATGATGATATTTTCACACGTTTATATGATTATAAGATATACTAAAGAAAAATTCTCTACATCATATGTATGCCTTGATTTGCTTTTGAAGTAGCAAAATCTTGAAAGAGGTTATAAGCTATCATAATTTGACAGGCTTAAGGTACGATTATATTCCATTCCTGGGAAATGAGAAGATTATTAATGCAAGCGTGCACTTGATCGTGATTGTATCACAACTCATCTCCAAAAGAGGTTGAATAATTTTGAAATCTACTTCTGAATTAGTAAATCTGAAATTTATTCATATAATAGTAAATCTGAAATTTACTAAAACAAAAACACATATCATGGTAAACTTGGAGTTTATTAGATTAAAAGTTCATAAGGTGACATGAACGATTGTGATATCTCGAAGATGTGCATACTGAGTATTGAACATATATTTAAGAATTAGAAAATTCTTCATGAACTTTAATGTTGCTTGTTCTCATGATAAGTTGGTTGGACCAACTAATTTTGGGATTGGATCCCTTAAAATCTGAAAAAAAAAATAAAAGGTGAATAAGGGCTCGTTCACCTATTATGTGATTTGTTGAAAAGATGCATCAATAAGATGATCACATGTACATTCATGGTCAACCTATGTTTGACATTCATAAAGTTACTTATTCAATATAAATTGAGCATAATTTTCAGATTGTGTAATCAAGATAATTCATCTTGATGATGATGGTTTAACATTGAATGTCTTCCATAAATAGTTGAACCATTACTAATGAGAACAAAGTTTCATGTATTGGTATGAAATATGATATATTGCATACAATAGCACTTGTATGAATTAGACCAAAATATTATGATTATTTCTTCCCTTTCAATTGGTTCAAGGTCGGGAACCAACTATTCCATCTAATAATTTTGATGTGTAGTATACGATTAATGAATATATACCATGATGCACAAATATGGATTCCTCAAAGAAGATAGAGGATATATGTTAGTTTTCCTAACATAAAGAGGAGATTATAAGCAGCTATGAAATATGTTAGAATTATCACCAGATCCTCATTCAAAAAATAATTCAAGTCAAATGCCGAAAGCATTTCATATTTAAGCTGCAAGTGCTCATATTTTGTGTTCCTAAAGGACAAAGTCTATGCATGCGTGAAGCGTGGTAGACTAATCGGTTTCAAATAAAATAATCCTTGAAAAATAAGGAGCAAATAATCATAATAAGAAGGCAATGAGCTCTTGAAAATCCTACGACATAACACTTAATGAAACCTTATGAGAGGTTCATGTACCTGAAAATAACGAAGTGATGAGATCTCAAAATGTTATGTCACATTGTGAATCGATATAAAATGATATATCATCGACGATATCTTTCATACAATATTGACGCAATATTATGAAAGATTACGAGGATTTGAACTCTACGTTTATTTAAGCATGTTGACGTAGAAACATTATCAAGTGACATAAAAGGATGCATTTTGGTAAGCGTAAAACTTATGTGAAAAACTTTAAGGATTCAAAATGCTTGAAGCATATAAAAGTTTCTGGGAAACTGATTTATAATCCCTATATTGTATAAGCTTATAGCTTGAAAATCATTGAAAATCTTCGAGAGTTTTCAAAAGCAATAAGATTATTTGCTAAAATGATAAACATACCGAATTGGATTGGTCCTGAAGTACCATATCTTATTCCAATTGGTGTACTATTGTATCTTATAAATACTACAAGGCCTGATATAGCCTTTTCAGTCAATGTGTTAAGCAAGACATATTTCTGCTCCTACTAGGAGACATCAAAATGGGATAAAATACATGAGTTTATTTTATTCTAAAGATTGAAGTCTCGACCTTATTGGTCATGATGATATTGGGTACTTATTTGACCCGTATAAATCTCGATCTCAAGCATGCAATATGTTCACATATGGGGACACTATCATATCTTGGAGATATACAAAGCAGTATATATAGCCACTTCATTGAACCATGATGAGATAATAACTATTCATGAAGCTAGCTGGGAATATATATGATTGAGGTCCATGATATATATCATTCGAGAAAAATATGGTTTGAAATATGATAATATACCCAGAGTTTTATACAGAGATAATGCAGCATACATAACACATCTTAAGGAAGGATTCATAAAAGGAGATAGAACGAAGCACACTTTATCAAAGCTTTTTTGAATACATGAGTTACAAAAGAATGGTGATATTAACGTGCAACAAATTCATTCAAGTGATAGTGTGGCTGATTTATTCACCAAGTCTCCTCCAATTGCAACTTTAAAGAAGATGGTGCATAAGATCGGGATGCAAAGGTTCAAGGATGTTCTCATTAGGGGGAGCAAATACGTGTTGTACTCTTTTTCCCTTTCAAGGTTTTGTCCCACTAGATTTTTCTTGTAAGGTTTATAATGATTCAGTCGATATGCGTATTGTTAGAAATGTGTACTCTTTTTCCTTCACTAGATTTTTTTTCTAGTAAGGTTTTAACGAGACACATTATCTATCTAGACATTCAAGGGGGAGTGTTATAAATGTATTTACATTATAGTGAATGTCTATCAAGATCTAATAAGATCTAGTTGATATTTATCAGGATTTGATGTATTTGTCTTTTAGTGTGAATCTAGGGGAAAATTCTCCCTATAAATAAAAGGGCTTCCTTCATTGTAAATGATCCCTCAAGAGAGAAATAAGAATTACCCTCTCTATTCTCTCTACTCTTCTTCTTTATTCTTTCTTGTTTTATAACAATATAAATATATTAATTTTTTCATATTGACAATTCTACCCACGGCTAGATCGTGGCTATATAATGTATATATAGTATCTCGATGTTGTATAAATAGTTATATAATATATTGATATTGTATAAATGGTGTATAAATGAATATCCATACTATATAAATAGTGTATACATGTGTATCGATATTGTATAAATACTGTATAAATAATGTATAAACCTGTATCGATATTATATACATAGTGTATAAATAAAATATATCAATATAGTACAAAAGTTGTGTAATGTATCAATATTATATAAATGGTGTATAAACGTTTATCTATACTGTAAAAATAATTATGTTATGTATCGATATTCATATTTATTTGGCTATTATACATTCAAATCTAATAGATAAAAGTATAAATAAAAAAATAACATAAATCTTTCTTGTTTTCCATAAAAAGGTGAAGCAATTAGAAGAGTAAAAAGGGCTTTAAAAAAGAGCAACAATTTTTTGTTTTTAAAAACAGAAAGACATGATTTCCCCTCTAAACTTATCTGCTTAACTCACTTTAGCACTTAAACTAAACTTCTGTTTATTTATCCCTTTTAACATCTTTAAAGTGTATTATTTTTACCCCTCAAAACTGAATGCCACTCTCACAACGGAGAGTGTGTTACACTCGCCCACACATCAACGCCACGTCAATGCCACGCCGGAACCACATCATTGCCACATAAGAAATTACTATTTTTCAAAAAAAAATTAATCCCCCATACATTATTTTTATATATATATTTTTTAAAAAAATATGTATGTAATATTTATATATATATATATATATATATATATATATATATATATATATATATATATATATATATAAAAAAAAAAAAACACCCCCCCCCCCTTTTTTCTTTCTTCTTCACCCCCCCCACCCCACCCTCTCTATGTTTTCTCCTCTTCCAGCCCTCACCCCTACCCGCTACCCTGCAAACGCAAGCCCCCCTCCTCCTCTTCCAGCACCCCACCCCCTAGTTTTTCAATTGAATCTAATCATTTTTTTTTAAAATAAAGTAAAAAAAACTTTATTTTTTTTGAAGAAGACAGGTGGGTCTTTTTCTTCCATAGTCTTGGACCAAAACAAACATAGTGGATAAATTGCAAATATAACTTTGATTATGAGGGATGAAGAATTGAGTTTGAAACAACAATCACTATGATGATCTCAGACCAATCACATATTTTGTTAATTATGGTTTCCAAAATCAGAAAAAAGCAAAGCCAAAAAAAAAATCCATTATTTTTCAAAGCTTTCAGCTGAAGGGTGATTTTTTTTTTCTTTTTTGGTATAAGAATGTTGAATTATTACATCTTAATCATTACATCTTGTGTCCGATTAATTACCATCTTGAAAGAGTTGATGGAGAATGTATGTGAGATTGTTAATGGGGAAATTAATGGTTGAAGAAAATGGGTGAAGTTGTTAATGGGGGAATTAATGGTTGAAGAAAATGGGTGAGGTTGTTAATAGAGAAATTAATGGTTGAAGAAAATGGATAAGATTGTTAATGGAGGAATTGATGGTTTAAAGAAAATGATTATTGTTGTTCTTGATCAATTGGAGAAGAAAACAGTGTATGGTGTGGGTGTGGGTTGCCATGAGGGGGGTGGGGGCATTGAAGAAGAAAGATATTTTTTTTAAAGTATATTAAAATAAAAAGTGGGATTATATCAAATTTTAATTTAAAAAATGTGGCTTTTTTTTCCTTTTTAATAAATAAACATGCCTTTTTTTTTTAAAAAAAAAAATATCACATCAGCTTTAGGGGTCAAACAAATACACTTCAAATAAATACACTTGATGTTCTGCTTAGGGTACGACTTGAAGGGTACTTGTCATATGATGATGGTACGATTTAGGCTAAGGAGTCGTATGTTGGACAGAATATGGTGTCCAACTTCCTTCAAGATACGAGTATAGGGTACCACTTGTATGATGTTGATACGAGTTGAGGGGTCCAACCGTACCCTGCCGTGTCCATTTCACAGTTTAAATTAGGGTATTTTGGATATTTTTCCCTAATAACTCCTTTTGACTCCACGACCTAAAACACCTTGGGAGGCTTCCTTAACCTATTATTCACAATCAAACACTCTTTAAATACTTTCAAGCTCTTAATTCAAGAAAGTATATGGTTTTCTTCAAGCTAATCAATTAAGGCTCTAAAGGGGTGGTTTCTCTCCATCTTCATTATTATCTAAGGCATTTTACTCACCCCTCATTGTTAATTCAGCTAAAAGCATGTTTTAATGAATGGTTTTTATGGTATTAATTTGGATTTGTTTAGGGTTTTGAAATATATGTTGGGATTTTTGGTTGTTCTTGGTTAGATAATATTTTCTCATGTTTTCTTATGGTTTATCATGTTATAATTATGGTTGAAACATGTGGTTACAGGGGAATGATCAATTGATACTTGGTTTTAATTTTGGAAACTATATGCCCTCAACATGTTTGTTAAAGCAACAATGAGAATGATTTTGTCACATAGTTTAACTATTTTTAAAATCTTTGCATTGCATAATATGATAATGGAACTTAAATTGGTTTGGTTGATTTTAAATAGATTGGGAAGGCCTTGGTAGCCTTGGATTTGGTTTAATTGGAAACCTTGTGGGGTGCATAGAAATTCCTTACATTGGTTGCAAGCTATAGTCGGTATGGCGATACCACTTCATAATAACTTGATAATTGACTCTTGAAATTGATGGTTTGGTTATGTGCTAAATGTTTTAATTGGGAAATCATGATGGATTATAATAGCTAATCGTGAAGGTATGAGTCCGATGGACAGACACTGAAAACTCATGTTTACCGACATGAGAGTTGGGTATGGTGGCCATATGCTTGTGGAGTACACGAGAATCCCCAAAGTTATACTTGTATATATGTATCATGAAGGAAAAAGGGTACACGAGAATCCCCAACCCCTATGATATCTCCAGTTTGTGCGGCTACACACACTAGGGCTCGTTCAGGGAGTAACACTGGACCCATATATCCTGTGGGTGGATTATGACGGTAAAGATATACAACCCAGGTTAAAGGTTTAGATGCATACTAAACCCAAATTTCTTTCCCGGCATGGTATATAAATGTATGTATATGATTGCATATGACTATTTTGTTTTCAGTTTTGAATAATGACATTATTTTATCCTTACTCCTGAGTACATGCTAGTATTCACCCGCTAACCCGCCATTGGGCGTTGTATCCCCATGTGATGTAGAAATCCGCCATACTACTCCTCATGCTCAGTGATCTTGAATTCGGGAACAACTTTGTGTTGGACTAAAGTGGTGAGCTTTCACACTTAGAAAGATTCCATTTCATGTTATGGATTTCTTTTCATACTTTTATTTCTTTCATAAACTTTGATTTTGGCTATGGTTGGGGGCATGTCCCGACCGAATGTTCTTAGATTTCAGTTAGAGGCTTTGTGTGACTACTATGGGCATGGTCGGTATTGGTATTAGTGTCAGCCTTGGCATTGGTATTGGTATTGGGGCTGAAATCGGTTGGTTGCTTGGTTGGATGTTTGGATAGTTACGGTTATGAAACTTATTAAATTCCTTTCAATTATAATTATTTTATCTTGTTATATGTTTGAAATTCATCCGACATAGGGTACAGGGAGGTTATGATTGGGTATTGGGCCGGTCTCCAGTCTGGTCGGACTTGAGATGCCCGACACAACTAGGCCCTGGTTGGGGTTATGTCAGTTATGAAATATAAATGAAGAAAAACAAAAATAGAGAGAATAGAGAATGATTGATATTTCTCTTGAGAAGTAAATCACAATGAAGGAAAACTCCTTTATTTATAGGGAAAACTAACCTTGGGGTATCTAACTTTTTCATAAATAGACTTTCACTATATATGGTAAGGTAGACATTCACTATATATGATAAAGTAGACATTTACTATATATGGTAATACATTTATAACACTCCTCCTTGAATGTCTAATTGATAGACAATATGCCTCGTTAAAACCTTACTAGGAAAAATCAAGTGAAAAAAAAATCTAGTGAAGAAAAAAGAGTACATATCTCTAATAATACGCATATAGACTATCTCATTAAAAACCTTCTAAGAAAAATCCAGTCGAAAAAAACCCTGTTAGAGAAAAAAAGTACGACGCAGATTAACTCCCCCTTAATGAGAACATCCTTGAACCTTTGAATCTCAATCTTGTGCACCATCTTCTTAAAAGTTACAGTTGGAGGAGACTTGGTGAATAAATCAGTCACATTGTCACTTGAACGAATCTATTGCACGTTAATATCATTATTTTTTTGTAGCTCATGTGTATGAAAAAACTTTGGCGAAATGTGTTTCGTTCTATCTCCTTAATTCCTCCATTAAGTAGTGTTGTGCATGGTACATTATCATCATAAAAAATTATGGGTACTTTATCACGTTTCAAACCATATTTGTCGTGAATGAGATGTATCATGGACCTCAACGACACACACTCTCAGCTTGCTTCATGAATAGCTATTATCTCAGCATGGTTCGATGAAGTAGCTATGCTAGACTGCTTTGTATATCTCAAAGTTATGGCAATATCCCCACATATGAACACATAGCTTATATGAGACGAAGCTTTATACGGGTCAAATAAATACCCAGCATCAGCATAACCAACAAGACCGGGACTACAATTCTTAGAATAAAATAAGCTCATATATTTGATCTCATTCTGATGTCTCCTAGTTGAAGCAGAACTATGCCTTGCTAACAAATTGATCGAAAGGCTATATCGGGTCTTGTAGTATTTAAAAGATACATTAGTATACCAATTGTACTAAGATATATAACCAATTCAATTTGGTATATTTATCTTTCCAACAAATAATTTATTACTTTTGAAAACTCTGCAAGAGTTTCAATAATTTTCAAGTTATAAATCTATGCAATATAAAGATTATAAATAAGTTTTCCAAAAACTTTTCTATACTTCAAACATTTTGAATCCTTAAAAGTTTCATATAAATTTTGTCAAGTGACAATATTTAGTATTTCATGTGTGACATCTTCAAGTGTCTAGACTGCAAATCAAATAATTTTATGCTTATCAAGGTGCATCCTTTCATGTCACTTGATAAATATTTCTACGTCATCATACTTAAATAAACATGAAATTTAGATCCTCGTAATCTTTTATAATATCGCACCAATACTGTATCAAAAATATTATCGATGATATATTATTTTGTATCGATTCACAATGTGACATAATATTTTGAGACCTCATTACTTCATTACCCGAACCTCTCATAAGGTTTCATTAAGTGTTATGTTGTAGACTCTTCAAGAGCACATTGTCTTCTTGTTACGATCATTTGATCCTTTTTCGTTTTCATAAATGATTGCATTTTAAACCGATTGATCTATCATGCTTCATGCATGCAGTAGATTTTGTCATTTAGAGTCATTCAATTTGAAACATTTACAGCTAAATATGAGATTAATATTGGATTAGCAAATGTTCCTAGCATTTGAACTTGTATTATCTTTTGAATGAGGATTTGATGATAATTCACAATATATTACTTAGTTATTTATTATCACCCCCTCATGTTAGAAAAACTAACATACATCTCAATTTACTTTAGAAAATTCATCGTTGTGCATTATGGTATATCCATTTACAAATATCACACATCAAAATTATTAGATGGAATAATTGATTCCTGACCTTTAACCAATTGAGAGGGAGGAATTAATCATTATTTTTGATCTAATGCAAACATGTATGCAATCTATCATACTTCAGATCAACACATAAGGTTTTGTTCTTATAAGCAATGGTTCAACTATTTGTCGAAGGCATTTAACACCAATTTAACTAGCATTATCAAAATAAATTATCTTGATTACACAATCTAAAAACTATGCTTTTAACTCAATTTATATTGGGCAAGCAACTTTATGAATGTCAGACTGCAGGTTGAAAATAAACTCACATGTAATCATCTTATATCGATGCATCTTAATAGATCACATGACAGGTGACCGGACTCATATTCACCTTTTATACTTTCCAAATAAGGGTTTCAACCCCAACATTAGTTGATCCAACCAACTTATCATGAGAACAAACAACATGAATAATTTTTGAAGAATCTTCTAATTATTTAATACACGTCTAATACTCAATACACACATCTTCGAAATATCATAATCTTTTATGTCAGCGTATGAATTTTTATACTAGTAAACTCCAAGTTTATCATGACATGTGTTTTTTGCTTTAGTAAATTTCAGATTTACTTTTCAAGCATAAACATCATATTTACTATTTCTGAGCAAATTGCGAAATATTTCTTCTCAATTATTCTGGCTCTTTTAGAGATGTGTTGTGGTACCATCACAATCAAGTTCATGTTTGTATTGATAAATTTTATTAAATATTTTAACATTCACCCCAGAGAATAGATCTGTGCTTATAACAATCAAAATTCTCATTCCCGAGAATGGAATATAATCGTGCCTTAAGCCTATCAAATTATGATAGCTTATAACCTCTTTCAAAATATTACTAATTCCAGAGCAAATCGGGGTATGTATATAATAAAGAGAATTTTTCTTGAACCTATCTTATAATCATAATAAGCGTGTGAAAATATTATCACTTTTGATTATTATTATCATATTGTCTCTTCACGCTTATATCCGTGCATTCAATCACTTGTCTTCTTTTAGACATATTATGCACTGCTATCACATTCCTTTCAAGAATGGAGCAAGTTGTCAACTTTCAGATTCATCATACATTGCTACCATATTCATATTATGGAATAGATCATATCACTAGGATATGTTTCATAACTTTCACCAAACACCTATTATTTTGCCTTAACCATCATAATATCATTAATATGGTGTATTAAGATTCAAACTCAAATATCTTATTCATATAAAGACGTCTTAGGCTATAACTCGATGGGACTTGAACCCAGCATCTTATCATCATGGTGAATTGGAACTTTAAATTTTATGTCTTACCCTCTTAATGAGATGAGACTTATGTTCATCATCATATCTTTTAACAATATTGTTCTTCACAAACCAATTTAAAGCATAAGTAGTTTCAAATCAATTATTTTTTCATAAATCCAACAATAATTATATCATTAGTAGCAAAAGACAAATAACATAAAGAATTACTAATCTTGAAATTACCTTTAGATTTATAATTTCACCTTGTTTGGCAGAGTCTCGTGCTGATAGCGTGTTATGAAATATAAATTAAGAACAATAAGAATAAAAAGAGAAGAGAGAGACATTATTATTCTCTTGAGAGGTAAATCACAATGAAGGAAAATTCTTTTATTTATAGGGAAAACTAATCTTGATGTTTCTAACTTCTTCATAAATATACATTCACTATATATGATAAAGTAGATATTCACTATATATAGTAAATTCAACATTCACTATATATGGTAATATATTTATAACAACAAGAAAGATTTATTTTTTAAAATAGCACACGCAAAAAAGACATAAAAAAAAAATTCTTCAATACCAGCGTGTAGAGAAAAAGAAAAAGAAGAAAAAGAAAAGGGCAATTGACCATACATTGAAAGGAAATGGTGAATGGCCATATATGTTAGAAAGAAGTTAGCCGAGAGGCCGCTTACAATAAATAGTTTAATCACACTAGTCTCGCACGTGTAATATTTGATTATTTAAAATTAAATAATCTTATTTATTATAAAAGCTTTTAGTGAAGGGAAAAAAGTTTAAATCACTTCTCAAAGACCCTTCATACTTTAATATAATAATATAAACGTAATATACATTTTATTGTAAGCACATGTTATTTTACTACCAGAAGTTTCAAGTGGTTAATGAATGTCATTTTTGTTTTTATCATGCAATATCTCTTTTCCTTGTTGCTAGAAGCTAAGAGATATGTATCGATTTGAACCATATTTGTAGGAAGATTTTCTTTTTTTTTATATTTAAAATCTTTCCTTATTTTTAAAGTTAAATCTTTAGAAAATCTTTGATTACTTACTTAAAACTTTTAAAATTTTGATACTTTTTATATTTTTCTTATTCTAACATTTTCATATTTATTTCTAGATTTTCAAATCTTTTGAAGATAAAAGGTAGTTATCATAAATTCTGATTACTTCTATTAAGAAAATGTTTTACTATAAATATTTAATTAATTTTCAACTCTTAAATATTAGAAAAATAGTGAAAAGATTATTTTGTCTAAAACAAAAACTTTTAGTGAAAAGTAAAAAGCTCAAACAATATTTCTAAGGTCCTTCACACTTTTAATATCGTGCATTACACGTTTATACCAAGTTATACAAAACTTAAATAGTTAATGGTATATTATAAATGGTACATATATTTTTATAAAATAAAAATTAAAATAATTTAAAAAAAAAATAATTTAAGTTAAATATTCTTGTAAACTTGATGTGGCATATATATTCACCATGTAAGATTAAAACTATTGGTTTCTTCTTATTTTCTATGGTTTTTTTATTATTATATATTTTTTTAACTGTTTTGAATTTTTATTATTTGAACTGGGAGTATAAAACAATTTTTCTACCTTTACGCCCCTATTACATTGAATATATTATTATTGTTATAAAAATATTTTTTCAGTACTTATAACTTGTGTTATTTAAAATTATATGATTTAAATAGTATCTAGACATTAAACAACCGTTACAATAAAAAGCTAACAATGAAACAATAATTATCTCAGTAGCTAGCTAGGCAATTACCCAACATACATTGTATTGTTAAAATTATAAATTCAAATTTAATATTTGTTGAGATTTTAGCAAATTTTTAGGTATATAACTCTAGTCTTTGTCGAAAATTATGGATACAAGTGAACTCACTCCTACAAATTCTTCAAATATGCATTATTTTTTAGGTATCCAACACACCCATTGATATTGAAAGAGTGTGACAATTATATATATATATATATATATATATATATATATATATATTCTCAAATATAATAGACATAAGTATAAAAATAAATAAACCACAAATATTACTCTTGAGATCAATCAAAAAATAGAACTATAACTACTAAAAATACGAGATAGCGGAGAATAAATTTTGAAATTTATTCATTTTTGTGTTTCTGTAATCTGAAAGTTGGGAGTCCTTTTTACTTTTTAAAAAAAGTTTTTTCTTTAATTTACTTATATTTGGAAACTGAAATAATAATTTCAAGTTGGAACTGTAATCTTCATTAGAGATATATTCAAATTTATACTGTTTATTAATATTTAAAAGTGGGGGTATTATGATTATTGATAAAGTTGGGATAATGATTCTTTTTAATCAAGTTAATCTAATGAAAAAAGAAACAGTAATCTTTTTTTATAAGTTTAGTAATATTTATGGTCAATGTGAATAATTTTTGTAGCATTCGACCATCTCTATTTTCTTTAGAACATATCTAAGTTGTAAAATTTCTAATCCCACATTTTAAAGAGGATTACCTACTGCTATACATATTATCTAAATAAACTTGATGCGCTTATCTCTTATTTGGTTGAGATAAAATGTATGGACTAACTATTAGTTATTTCAAGGCTGTGTTATTATTTTTATTCCAGTTTGACGGTGGAATAATTAATGCTGAGATAGCTAAATCGAACACTAATTTCGGAATAACTTATTTTCCAACCAAACAAATAGTATATTGACGGTATTATAACTCAAACTCTTCTGTAGAAGATGCTCCTTCCCGATCCAAACACATAAGAATTAAGAAGTTATGGATATATGTGAATTCGAATTTTAAAAGCGTTCACATCAACTACGTATTAGGCTTATGAAACTTAGAATTACACATAACATATTTATTTAAACTAATTAGATTGTTGCATTTATCGTAAAATAGAAAACTTACTTGTTCTTTAGCGGAAGCTAACCAATCACGACTGTAGTTATTGATTGATGGTAGTAATTGTTTCGATATGTTGGACGATACTGGTAGATGGTGACAGTCGACCATGGTTATACCACAATTTAAACCCTAGTTAATTATTAGAGAGGAGTAAAAATTATATTTAATTGCACGTCATGAGTATATTTACATAAAAAAAAAAATTACGATAATATTGATTTTCCTAATCGGCCTTAAACGTTCCTTATGGTAAATCCTAATTTTGTACAATTTTAAACTCATGTACTATTTAGAAGAATTAGGAAGACTCGTTTATCAAACGATTTTTAACGTGTAACATAGTTTTGATAATAAAGGATAAATTATACAAATCCCATACTTAAGAGATTATATTACCTAATATTTCTTACTTTTTTTAAATTTATATAAAATCTCATTTTTCAACTTTACTCTTGATACATATCAAGAAAACCCCACATCCTATTTTTACTCCATCATTAACTCATTCAACATTTTCTTCCCTAAAATATCTCCCTAATTATCAACAATTAAATCATCTTCCTTCCTTATTTTTTCTCTTCCATTAATGTTTAAATCATCTTTCTGATTTTTTCTCATCCATTAATGCATGCAACTTTTTTTTAACCCTCCTAAAATCTCTCCCATTTAAAAAAAAAATTCTATTAATACATATATAAATTTATTTAGTTATTCATACATGTTTATTTTTTTAATGGTGATTCATATGAATGATAAATATGATATCATTATATGGGTATTATGGTGATTCATACCATAGATACATTTTGTATGATTTTAACGGGTGATACATATGATATTAATGGGGATACCTATTGTATTATGATGATTAATATGGTAGATACAATTATTGGGTGATTCATATGATATTAATGGGTGATATGTATGGTATTACGGTGATTAATATGATAGATACAATTATTTATTTCAATTATTGGCTGATTCATATATATGGTATTATGGTGATTCATATGGTAGATACAACTATTTATTTCAATTATTGGGTGATTCATATGTTATTAATGAAAGGTAATGGTGTAGTCAACGTAGGAAACAAAAGTCATAATATTTTTTTTTAAAAAAGACTAAAAGCAGAATTGAATCATAATTAAAATTAAATCTAAAAAAAGTAGACTAAAATTAAAAGACGAAAAAAGAGAAAAAGGACCCAAAAAATCATATCTTTCATAATTAAAGACGAAAAAGAGAAACATAACTAAAACACCTAAATTAAATCTAAAAAAAGAGAAAAATTAGATATCTTTTCTTAAATAAAAGAATACAATGAATAAAAGAGAATCTATTATTTCCTTAAATAAATATCTTGTTAGTTTCAAATGTATCACTTTTTTATATGTATCACCATATAACATATGTATCATCAGTTTAAAAAATCGGGATAAAATGTAATTAACAAAATAATTGAAATTTTATATAATATCACTTAAAGATTCAGGGATTTATGTAAGTTGTCCTTTGATAAAATCTAATTAAATCATAGTTTATCTTTCAATTTAATTTTTCAATTCATAATCGTATCAAGTACAATTTAATTAAAATTATAAAAGAATAAAGATGGTTTAGTTTTAAATTCATTATAAAAAATAATAATTAGGACTCATTTATCAAAGGACTTTATCGTGTATCAGCCGTACTCAAATTTAGTTGATTAGAATTCTTAAACTAATGCAAAAAATATTAGTTGTCATTAATTCAGATGACTTCTAATAAGAAAAAGTTTTACTATAAATAAATTTAATTAATTTTTACTCTTAAATATTAGAAAAAATAGTGAAAAGACAATTTTATCTAAAACAGAGATTTTTAATGAAAGTCAAAAAGTTCAAACAATATTTTTAAGACTTTTCACACTTTTAATAGATTATAGATGATAAATTATACATATATAAAAGGTGGGCTATTTTTATATAAATATATAAATAATTTAATCTTTGGGTCATTTTTGCATTTTTTTCTTAAAAAAAAATAGAATTAGCAATGGATAAATTCTGAAATTAAATAAAAAATTCGTCACTAATTCTATTTAGCAATAAACTAGTGATAAATTATCAAAAGAAATTTGTTAGCTACGAGTGAGTTAGTGACAATATTATTAATAATGTTCGCAACTAATTTCAGTTACAGTACTTTTTGAAGCTTTTTGAAGCTTGTTGTCTTAAGTATGTCATATGGGATGTTACTAAGTTAAAACAGAGTAGTACTAAATATTATAAAGAATTATTATTTTTTAAACATTCCAAAAAATATTACTCGCTCTATTTTAATTTATGTGATACTTTTCGTTTCTCGAGAGTTAAATAATTTAAATTTAATTTGATGACATAAATTTTGACATGAAATCTTCAATTCTTTTGAAATAAAGTTTTTATATTTGAAAACTACTTAAGAATTGATAATTTAAAATATTTAAAAAATATATGAAAAATTACGGTAAAAAATAAACTTATTTGAAACTTAAAATTCGAAAGGTGCAATGGAATAGGGATTTTATTTTCATATGATGACGCACTAGCATCATGTTGAGTTAGCGATCAAGGCAGTAGGTAACTGACGGATAAATATACTAAGCACGCATGCAGTTCAGAATAAAGAAAAAACTATCATCTAGAAAGTGTGTTAGGTGCAACAACTTTAAATCATCACAAAGAAAAAAGCTGACTAAAAAGGAAAAAGTGACTAGGAGATTCCTAGATTTGGTTGATAAGAAAATGTATACTTTTTGTAATACCTATCAGAGATTTTAAAAAGGAAAAATATATAATTGAAGTTTCATTCTTTCGAACCACCGATAACTTATTAAGTTTACCAACCATAGTCACATGTAGTACGGGTGATCAATCGAATATTTTTCATTAAAAAATTATATTGTGTATCATCAATTTAGAATAATGAGGTTTATAGGTGGATCAAGAGTACGCGTTATAACTTAGCTACTTGTTAGTAGCGTGAGTTTGCCAGACAAGGAACAAACAACGTAAATAACATAATCTATAAGCAAAACATTGGTCGGAAAATAAATCTGGAAGAACGATGGCGTCCATAATTCTTTAGTTATGAGCCGATTCAGATCGTAATTGTTAAATCATTTAGACAGCGAGCATTATATGTAAAAACTAGAGTAAGCAAGTAAGACAATAGAGAAAACTCAAGAACAAAGCTAAATATTTTTATTACTTGAGGATAGAGATAAGCCAAAATCAGATGGTCGTTACAATAGAGAGGGAGTGTCTAATTATATGGTACACGGATTTCTTTCAACCAGTAGGAGAGCGCTATTTGAACTCTTTAGTACAACAACCAATGGACGAGAGGCACTCGCTATAAAGTTGTCGGAGGAAGCCAACCCAATATCGTGTGTCTGGCACGTAACTATCAAGGATCACCTATACACCTGAGAGCCCTGACACACCGTCCTTCTATCATTCCTTTCATGCGCGGTCACCATTACTATTAGTCTTGAGTCATTCCTTTCTTGCTCGAGAGGTTGTTTCCTTATCTTGGTTTTATTCCCAAGATAACAACATCGTAGGCCAATTTCAATTCTTCCCAACCCGAGTAGGCCTAATCTTTAGTAAAAAATATATTACCTATACAAACAGTCCCTCCGCTTTTTGGGTTCTATACTTTGTGGTGGTCGAGAAGCAAAACTGGTTAAAAGAGAGTCTATAACCTGCTAAGTCGAGAATCCTTTCAAACGAGCCATTGCTCTATTCTGATCTTGCCGCCATACCTTCCATTCTGAGTTGAAAATGGAACAAACATCATGCCGCCATTGGAAAATCTTCCTTGAATCCTTATCTAAGCATCATTGGATCCAAATCAAGTACCCTCGAAGAGGGCCACATTATCTAGATGCTGATGCGGTTGTATTTCCTACTTTGATTGTCGAGTGATAGAGTTTGTTGCAATTTTTATGGGGTAGCCCTGAGATCATAATTTCAACCTTGTCTCATTCTAGCTGTCTTTTCTTTCCTGATATGTTAGCTTAGAATTTGTCCTGAGTTTCCTACTTTACCTGATTTTCTACCATAATTAGAATTACCTTTTCTTAGTGGAAAAATGTTTCCTTGTTTGAAAGATCTCTTTCATATTAGGTTTATTCTTTCTTATAGGAAGGGTTTTGTATCTCTATAAATAGAAGATCTCTCTCTTCTCAAATTATAACATAATAGCATCTACAATATAGTCATCAGAAGGTCTTATTTAGGGAGAGATTTTTTCCAATAGGTTTATGTTTTTTCAATATTAGTTTTACTTTGTAGGTTGCTTGACCAAATCATATTAATAATATGTATTTTTAGATGTCTTTCTAGTCATCTGATTTATCGTCGCTATGATTTGCAAACTTTATGCTTCCGCATGACGCTCTATCAATTTTGAACCCAACAAGTGGTATCAGAGCCTATGATTCATTGATTCGATGGTTCGGATTGAGGACATATTGAGATCAAAGTTACAACCAATTCGACGATATCAAAGTTTTTTTTATAAAAAGAAAGAGTCAAGATACTACATGTGGAGAAAAACTTTCAAATAATTTTTCAACAATCCTGCTGGTAATCCATCTTTAAAACTAAAATATATTTTCAACCCATACTTGCTTTTACACTTAGGCTCCTTTCAACTCATGCATATATACTTTTAACGCATTAGCTCCATTTTTAACCTCTGCACACTTTTAATGCACAAGCTCTACTTTCAACTCAGTTCACCTATAAAATAAGGCTCCAATAATATAACCATTGCTTTTATTTTTAGCGCATAGGGATTCAATTTTTAATCCTTATCACTTTTAATCATAGTAAGCAGTAGTGAAATATGAAAATTATGTGAAGAAAAAAATCAAGATTAATTTTCCAGAAAATTCAGGCAAAGGGGAGATTTGTTAGGATCTATCCTGAATTTTCTACTTTACCTGATTTTCTATCATAATCAAATTACCTTTCGTGGTGGAAAAAAATTTCCTTGTTTGAAAAGATCTCTTCTCTATTAGGTTTATTTTTTCTTATAGGAAAGATTTTGTACCTCTATAAATAGATGATTTCTCTCTTCTCAAGTTATAACACAATAACATCCAAAATGTAGTCATCAAAGGATCTTGTTTAGGGCGAGATTATTTTCAATAGGTCTATGTTTTTTTCAATATTAGTTTTACTATGTAGGTCGCTTCACTAAACCATAATAATAACATATTTTCTTAGATGTTCTTCTTGTTATATGATTTATCGTCTCCATAATTTGTAAACTTTAAGCTTCCGCATGATGCCCCATCAATTTTAAACCCAACACGTTTTTCCGTTTCTTCATTCGTTGGCCATCGGAGTAGTTGAATGCATTAGCCTCCCATATTGACATAATATATTTTAATAATGACAAACTAATAACAAAAAATATGCAGGATACACCAAAGATGTAATCAAAGATAGAAGGATCGTTGATGTGTGAGCTAATGCTAACATATTTGAGGCTTTTAACTAAGAATAATTGCAAAGTCTTAAGCAACTTTTGTCGTTTTTGATTGTTTTATGTTTGATTTTGCAGTAGAATCTATGATGCAAGAGAACCAACAAGGATGGAAGTAAAGGAGTTAAAATCTGAAGTAATTCGAAGAGAAATGTGACTGACGACATTTCTGATAAGTCGTCAGCCTTGTGATAAGTTATCAGCTTCATCGTCAACCTCAGACAGAGAATGCACCTGATTTAAGAGTTGTGACGACATTTTGTGATAAGCCGTCAAGGAGCTAATAGGTCGTCAAAGTTGTCATCAGCCTAAGGCAGAACATGAGGGCTGAGGTAGAGACTTGACGACATTTGTGATAAGTCGTCAAGGAATTGATAGGACGTCATCGGTTGTCGTCAGCTTTAGGCAGCGAGTATCAAAAGCAAAGAGGAGCTGATGACATTTGTGATAAGTCGTCAGCCTCCTGATAGGTTATCACGAATGACGTCACCTAATCCGAGGAATTTCTGAACTTTATTATTTTGTTTCCATAATTAGGGTGAACTATTTAAAGCATTGTTGAGGGTTTTCTTGGAAAAAAAACTTGTGTATTGAGACACGTATTTTGATATTTTCTCTCTCTAGTTTCTTGACTTGAGTAAGCAATTATTTTAAAGAGATTATCATCATTATTTTGGGATTACTATTGTGATCTAATCTGAGAATCTCTAGTTTCATTCATCTTGTGGTAAGTTTATCTTTCAAATCATGAATATAACTAGTTGTTTTAATTATTACATCATGAGCGGCTAAATTCCTTTAACCTGAATTATGGTATCTAGGGTTAAGTCTTGATAAGGTGCTGAGTGTTTAAGATTCAAAAGGTGGTAGGACTCCTTGATAATTCTGAGGTTTTAATTATCGTCTATTGGTTGCAAACGATAGATAACACCTGCTTTGATTTGCTTGAGAAAGAAATCAAATATAGTGGGAAGTGAATTATTAATAGGGACTTAGAAGCACTAAAAACTTCTATTTAATAATTGACGCTGTAACAAGGTTGATTAACCTGAGGTAAAATCTAGTCATGAATATAAATTCCCTAAGTCCAAGAGAATTAGGTAATTAAATGCTTAAGTAGGTCGAGAGATATTTAAGCATAACTTCGATAAAGATAACTTTTTGTCCTATCTACTGTGAGAATCTTGAACCACCATTAGCATCTGTCAAGTACCAAAACCCCTAATGAACATAATTCTTGGTTTTCCATAAACTCTTGATTACGAACACTGTAACTAAAGTGACCAACAATTACTTGCTAAACTAAAAACCCCCATTTTAGGAAACATCCAGCTATCAGTTGATTAAATTGCAAACGACTTAAGTTCACACCATATTCCCTGTGGGATTCGACCCTAACCTAGTTAGGTTTTATATTGACAACGATCGCCTATATTCTCATTAGAGAGATGTAGTTTGAGCATTATCAAAAATGGCGCCGTTGCCGGGGAATACGGTTGTAAATTGATGTTGGGTGCGCTAATTGACTGTTAGTCAAGTTTCCTAGTTTTATGTTTATTTGTTGTTTTTGTTTATTGCAGGATCTTTGTAGTGTATGCTAAGCACCAGAAGTTTTGGAGAACTGTTATTACCACTTAATCCGGAACCGTAACGAATTGGAAGAATGGCAGAACAACAAGAGGCTGACAGATGGCAGCCTTAGCTAGAACTCAGGTAAATGTGCAAAATATCAATAAACAAGCACGACATCAAAATCCTGAGGATGAAGATTTGGGAGACGAGGATTTGCTAATTCCTGGTAACCCAATGCATGCAGAGCAAGTAGCTGCACCAGTACAGCGTAATGTTAACAGGAACCATTCGTTCTAAGAAAGGCAAGAGTACCAGCCGATCCAGTATAACCTTAATAATGATGATGATGGAATGGATGGAGCAGGTGCAATGGGTGAAATCATTCCTTCACCATTGGCACCTGGGGCTAAATTCAACATTACGAGTACTATGATTCAACTTCTCAATCGAAAAGGGTTGTTTGGTGGCCTTCCTGGGGATGTCCCGAACTTGCATCTGGTGAATTTTGTCACCATCTATAAATCTTTTGATAACCCAGGATTGGGCAAGAATGCTATCCGGTTGAGATTATTTCCGCTGTCTCTGTCTGGGGAGGCAACTTTGTGGCTAAATGAGCTGACACCCGATTCTATAACCTACTGGAGGCAGTTGAAAGGAGCTTTCCTAGAAAGGTTCTTTCCACCTTCCAGGAGGGTACAGTTGAGGGATGAGATCAACAACTTTAAGTATCTCCCAACTGAAGCCTTGCATGAAACCTGGGAAAGACTTAAGAAGAAGCTGACACAGTGTCCGAACCATAATATGACGGACATACACTTGATGGAGACTTTGTACAGGGCTCTTAACTCTGTGACAAAGTCAATTGTAGATAATGCTGCTGGTGGTTCGTTTGTTGATCTTATATTCCTGGAGGCTTCAGAGATGCTAGAAAGAATGACCAAATAGATTAGGGCATGGCATACCAGAGACTCTATGGTAGCTAGCCCCACTGTGTCTGGGGGTATTACTGTGGAACAACTCAGAAGAGATGAAGAGCGTGACCAAGACATGGCTCACCTTAAAATGCAGATGAACTTGCTAACCAAGCACTTGCTATCAGGTAAGACTGAGAAGGTGAAAGCTGTGGGATCTCAGGATAGAGTTGATGCTGATGCAGAAGAAGTAGCAAACTATTTTAATAATCAGGGGGTTTTCGAGGCAATGGCCAAGGAAATCAAGGTCAGAATTATTATGATAAGACTGGTTATAAAGATAGGGAGCAGGGAAATTGGAGGAACAACAATGATAGGAGCGGGCTCTATGTCCCTCCTGGAAATTGTGAGGCTGCTACAACAAGTTCTGAAAAGATATCCATGGAGGTCATGATGGCTAAGTTGTTGAAGGAAGTGGAAAAATCAAACATTTGGAACAACAGATGAGCTAATTCTCCACAGCATTCAACCAGAGAAAGAGCGGAACGTTACCAAGTGATACGGTCCAAAATCTGCGAAATGATGGCTCATGTATGGTGATTACCACTAGAAGTGGTAAGATATTACCTGGCCCTTCTATGGGAAAACATGTAGTTGATGAGGTAGTTAATGATAAACCGGAAGAAGGAGGTCTAGTGGAGTCGGAGAAGCACGATAATTCCGATGATGCTTTGGAAAAAGAGAAAGAAAAGAAAAATGAGGTAGTGTTGAAAACTATCCCAAAACCACCACCTCTATTTCCTCAACGATTGAAGAAGAAAACTGATGATGTAAAATTCAACAAATTTATAGCAATGCTCAAGCAGTTGACAATAAATATGCCATTGGTGGAGGCACTCGAACAAATGCCAGGATATGCTAAGTTCATGAAGAACCTTGTAACTAAGAAAAGAGAAGTGAGCTACGAATTGGTGGATAATATCCATCATTGTAGCACTATTTCTAGAAGGACCTTGGTGCAGAAGAAGCCAGACCCAGGCGCATTCACTATTCCCTGTACAATTGGTACTATAGAATTCGCCAAGGCATTATGTGATCTGGGAGTAAGCATTAATTTGATGTTGCTGGCTGTATATATAAAGTTGGGTCTGGGAAATCCCATACCCACTAATATGCGACTCGTGATGGCGGATAGGTCAGTAAAATGACCTATTGCCATTTTGTATGATATGTTGGTGAAGGTAGCTAGCTTTATATTCCCTGCAGATTTCATCATTCTGGATTGCGAGGTGGACTTTGAGGTGCCCATAATCTTAGGTCGACCTTTTCTCACAACCAGAAGTGTGTTGATTGATTTAAGAGCGAATGAGATCTTATTCAGGATGAATAATGAAGTGGTACAGTTTGATGTGTGTAAATCAATGAATCAACAGAAAGAAATGAGTATGTTCTCAGTAGTTGATGTGTATTATGAGGATAAACAGGAGGTGTCAAGAGAGAAACAACTTGTTGTCGAGCCTTTAGCTACAGTTCTAATAAACTTTGATCGTGAAGGCATTAAGGAGATCTTGGCTGCTGTTGTGGAGAAATTACCTTGGTATGCTGATTTTGCAAATTATGTTGTGAGTGAGGTCATCCCAGAAAATCTTTCCTTCCATCAAAGAAAGAAATTCCTGCATGATGTGACACATTATTTTTGGGATGAGTTGTATCTTTTTCGGTGATGTGCGAACAATATTATAAGGAGATGCGTGTCGAAAGTGGATGTATTATACATATTGGAAGCATGTCATGCTCCTCCTGTTGGAGGTCACCATGTAGGTGACCAAACGGCTAGGAAGGTATTGCAGAGCGGTTACTATTGGCCAATATTGTTCAAGGATGCCCACGAGTTTGTACTGAAATGTGACCAATGTCAGAGGCAAGGGTCAATCTCCAAAAGACATGAGATGCCTTTAACTAAGATGCTTGAAGTAGAATTGTTTGATGTCTGGGGCATTGATTTATTGGGTTCTTTCGTAAGCTTGTATGGGATGAAGTATATTTTAGTTGCTGTTGACTATGTCTCGAAATGGGTCGAAGCTATTGCCTTGTCTGATAATGAAGGAAAGAGAGTTGTTGCTTTTCTAAAAAAGAACATCTTCTCTCGCTTTGGAGCACCACACACTATTATAAGCGATGAAGGATCTCATTTTTGCAACAAAGTGTTTCGAGCAGCTTTAGCAAAATATGGGGTGAAACAGCATAGAGTATCCACTCCATATCACCCATAAACTAGTGGGCAAGTAGAGGTGTCAAATTGAGAGATTAAAGCCATCCTAGCCTAAACGGTGAATGCTAGTCGGAAAGATTGGTCTCAAAAGCTCGATGATGCCTTATGGGCATAGCAGAATACTTTCAAGACACCTATTGGCATGTCACCATTTCAGCTGGTCTATGGAAAAGCTTGCCACTTATCAATAGAGCTAGAGTATAAGGCCTTATGGGCACTGAAAAGGCTGAATTTGAGTTGGAAGGAGGCAGCAGAGCTGAGACTGTGACAACTAAATGAGATGGATAAATTTTGTCTCAGGGAATATGAATGAGCAGACCTATATAAAGAAAAGATGAAAAAATACCATAATTGGAGGATAGGGAAATGAGACTTCCAAAAGGGTGACTTGGTGCTTCTGTTTAATTCCAGACTCAAACTGTTCCTAGGTAAGCTTAAATCTAATTGGTCAGGTCCTTTTAGAGTTAGTCAAGTCTACTCATCTGGAGTAGTGGAACTTGAAAATAAAGACGACAGTACCTTCAAAGTAAATAGGCAACGAGTCAAACTTTATATTGGCCTAAAAGAGTCAATAAAAAGTGTCACTACTATCTGTCTTGGTGAAGTCTGAAGTAATCGAGATACCTAAGTCGTGCCTCAATGTTAAATCAGGCGCTGCATGAGAGGCAACCCATGACCCCCGGGATTGATCTATTCCAGGTATACTCTAATCCTAAGTTTAGATTTTCTTTGATTTTAAGTTGAGGGTGTAGGGTAAATTGTTGTTGTAAAATTTTATAGCCGACTAGGAGAAATATTTGTACTTGAGGTAGTTGAATTGTTTTGTGATTTTTGTACACCTCTTCAAGTGGTCTACTTTTTTAACTGTGTGATTTGCATTTAAGTGTGACCACTATGCATCTTTGTATGGCATTAGTTATAGTAACACAAGAATCATTGCTAAACAGCTACATGAACTGAATGGTAGTAGATTATGATATACCTGTGTGCCAAGTATGTGTGAGATGTTACTTAGTTCCCTCTGTATGCTGAAGCCAGAACTTGCCCGGTTAGTCTTACCTAGGTTGAAGGATAGGGGTTAGGAAAGGATCATAGGCCGTTTTGATACGAGCTTACTTTATCCTAAATGACCTTCCCTATGTGCATAATATCCCTTGATCCTTGTTTTGAGCCTGATTAGCCTATTTTTTTTTTATGACACCTGACACCTTCCCATTTAGATTACAATGAGCCTATTTTGGCCCTGGTCCTCCTTGGACACTGTGCACCTTGACTTAGGCAAATGGCCTAAGTTGAGAGTGGCTATCATAGGGGTGCGTGATACAGAATGAGTATGAAGAAAGGTAGCATAAAAGAAAAGAATAAAAAAAGCTGGGTGCAGAGAAAAAGAGCAAGAAAAAGAAAAATTATGAAAAAGAATAAGTGATTGTGGAAAAGACCACACCCAGCCTAAATAAGTGTGATCAATAAAACAGAAGAGTGGAAAAGGCTAATGAGTGAAACACCAAAGAGCTAGTGTAGTATCAAGGAGGCTTAGTCACTTTAAATACCATCGAGTATCATACCAGCCCCTAACCTACATCACAAGCCTAAGAGAAGACCTATAGTGATCCTAGCTGACCTATCTGAAGATCTGGGTAATGAAAATAAGGGCAAACCTATGGTACTTGGCATACATTGGTTGGAACTTCGGTCTGAGAGTGAGTGTTTTGATTGGCCCCATGGTTACGTATAGGATTACTGATATGAGATGAGGGGAATTTCTTTGCTGTGAGGGCACACCAGATATGTTGCTAGTTACTAACTTGTTTGGAGAGTGTAATACTGGTATATGCATGGTTAATGTAGCTGAATTAATGCTGTATATTAAATTTTTATGTGTTTCATTAGAGTTATTCATTGTTCTTAAATTGACTGACCTTGGAGAGGGTGAAAGTGTTTTGAGATGATATGGATGATTGACTGCCAAATGTACTTTGTATTCTCTTAGTTGTGTTGAGTTACTTGAGGATAAGCAATTGTTTTAAGTTGAGGGTGTTGATGTGTGAGCTAATGCTAACACATTTGAGGCTTTTAACTAAGAATAATTGCAAAGTCTTAATTAACTTTTGTCATTTTTGATTGTTTTATGTTTGATTTTGCAGTAGAAGCAATGATGCAAGAGAACCAATAGGGATGGAAGAAAAGGAGTTAAAATCTGAAGTAATTCGAAGAGAAGTATGGCTGACGACATTTCTGATAAGTCGTTAGCCCTGTGATAAGTTATCAGCTTCATCGTCAGCCTCAGACAGAGAATGCACCTGAGTTGAGAGTTGTGATGACATTTTGTGATAAGCTGTCAAGGAGCTGATAGGTTTTCAAAGTTATCGTCAGCCTAAGGCAGAAAATGAGGGCTGAGGTAGAGACTTGACGACATTTGTGATAAGTCGTCAAGGAGTTGATAGGACGTCACCGGTTGTCGTCAGCTTTAGGCAGCGAGTATCAAAAGCAAAGAGGAGCTGACGACATTTGTGATAAGTCGTCAGCCTCCTGATAGGTTATCACGAATGACGTCACCTAATCCGAGGAATTTCTGATCTTTATTATTTTGTTTCCATAATTAAGGTGAACTATTTATAGCATTGTTGAGGGTTTTCTTGGGGAAAAAAACTTGAGTATTGAGACACGTATTTTGACATTTTCTCTCTCTAGTTTCTTGACTTGAACAAACAATTATTTTGAAGATATTATCATCATTATTTTGGGATTACTATTGTGATCTAATCTGAGAATCTCTAGTTTCTATTCATCTTGTGGTAAGTTTATCTTTCAAATAATGAATATAACTAGTTGTTTCGATTATTACATCATGAGTGGCTAAATTTCTTTAACCTGAATTATGGGATCTAGGGTTAAGTCTTGATAAGGTGCTGAGTGTTCAAGATTCAAAAGTTAGAAGGACTCCTTGATAATTATGAGGTTTTAGTTATCCTCTATTGGTTGCAAATGATAGATAACACCTGCTTTGATTTGCTTGAGAAAGAAATCAAATATAGTAGGAAGTGAATTATTAACAGGGACTTGGAAACACTAAAAACTTCCATTTAATAATTGACGCTATAACAAGGTTGATTAACCTGAGGTAAAATCTGGTCATAAATATAAATTCCCTAAGTCCGAGAGGATTAGGTAATTAAATGCTTAAGTAGGTCGAGAGATATTTAGGCATAACTTCGATAAAGATAACTTGTTGTCCTACCTACTGTGAGAATCTTGAACCACCATTAGCATCTGTCAAGTACCAAAACCCCTAGTGAACATAATTCTGGTTTTTCCATAAACTCTTGATTACGAACACTGTAAATAAAGTGACCAACAATTACTTGCTAAACTAAAAACCCCCATTTCAGGAAACATCCAGCTATCAGCTAAATTGCAAACGACTTAAGTTCACACCATATTCCCTGTGGGATTCGACCCCAACCTAGTTGGGTTTTATATTGACAACGATTGCTTACATTCTCATTAGAGAGGTATAATTTGGGCTTTATCAATTGTCCCCAGAGCCGAACTTGGAGGATCATCTCGCAAGATCCCTAACTACAAGAAAGCCAGAGTTGGATTTGGAATAGTATCAGGAGAAGATCTCATTATATCCCAAAATACAAGGAAGAAAATCGGCAATCACAGAGTAACATGAAAAGCATATCTTACAAGGAACCACATAAAGAAGGAAGATCACACCCTCTATATGGACATATCTCATATAAACATGTATAGCTATGAGTCTATATCCGAGAAAGAAAGGTCATATCATACGTACGAACATATCTAATGTGGACATACCATACGATGTGAATCCTCAACCAAGAAATCAAGTCAAATCCTTGATTGATAAGAAATCCGTTAGGTTTTCCTTATAGAGTAAAAAATCCAGATTAGCTAAAGGCTATAAAAATGAAGATTAAAGACCGAAGACGGCACATAACTTCACAGGAAACTCTTAGTGTGTCTCAATCTTTAGTATTTTAAAAGCTCTGTAATTTTTAATTTATAATAGTTACAAATAGAGAAAGATCGAGTCAACTTAGTTATACCAGTTGAGGCTATGTCACAAGATCTGAATAAAAAAATAAGATTAAACAATTGTCCATCCCATCTGTAATCCAATTCTCTCTTTGAAAGCTCTAATAGAAGCCTTTGTAACCCAAGAAGATGGGAGTAGGCATCACACCGGTGATCCAAATCAGTATAAATCTTTGTATCTTTTGCTTACTTATTTACTTTCGCTTTTAATCCTATTCTTTTTTATTCAGTATACTGACCTGTAGATGAGTTGACTGTTAAGGCTGATCAGTTAACTCAGAAAAGTTTTTCATTCACCCCCTCTTTAACTTTAATTGGTATTAGAGTTGGTCTCACTAAAGTGTTGCTTAACCGAACATGAATAAATGTCTAATGGCCAACTATTAGATTCTGGGAGCACTACTTCAAGACGGTCACTCATCAACAAGACCACAAAAATTTAATGGACAACACTACTCTCACTGGAAGAATAAATTCAAGATATTTGTACAGTCAAATGACTTTCAAGCCTTGGTGGTTATCAAGAAGGGACCAAAACCCATACCAGGGCTCAAATATAGGGACAAACAAAAAGATAAGGAGCCAATCAGCCTTGACTTAGACAACTTCAAAAAACTTTGAAATCACCGAGGAACAACAAGAGGTAATTGACACTAATGAAAGATATATAAGTCTACTTTACTATACAGTTAGTGGAGCAAAGACAAGATATCAATCTACAAAATGACTAAAGAAATTTGGGATAAATTAAAAGTTACTAATAAGGGTACTACCGAAGTAAATGAGGCAAGGATTGGCTCTTTGTTCAATGAATATGAGCTTTTAAAAATGAAAGAAAATGAAGGTGTGGAGTCGATGCTTACACGATTCAGCAAGATTGTTTGTGAACTGAAATCCTTAGGAAAGATCTACTCAAGAAGCCTTTAAGTCAAAAAGCTCTTAAGGAGTCTCCCAAGAGCTTGGGAAACTAAAGTTGTCATTCTAGAAGATGGGGATCTTCAGAGCATTACCTATGACGAACTAAGAGGTAACCTTATTGCCTATGAGAAAAATCATATTAATAAGTACAACAAGAAAGGAAAGAAGAAACTTATGGCTTTCAATACCATAAAATCTAGGGAAGAAGAGCACTCAGATAAAGACAACAATTAAGAAATTGCTCTCATAAATTGTGGAGTAAGACAAATACAACAGAAACCTCAAGGCTACAACAACAATGAATTCACATGGAATGATCACTCTTCTATTATTGTGGTAAACCTGGACATACCAAATAAAATTGTCTAGAGTTAAGGAGAATATCATCAAAGAAGAACAAGAACTTTGGAGCATGGAGAGATAAATACAAAACCGAGGAGATGTAGAAACAGTCAATATGTGTTTTATGGCAATGCGTGAATCCACTGAGGTAAGACCTTTCAACTGTCATAACTACAACCTCCTTCAGTCAAATCTCGATATGATTACTGATGAGATCCAAAAAATTATTAATAAATATAACAAAATTATTCAAGAAAATAAAAATTGGCAAGCTTAGTTAAAATGACAGATTGAAAAGGAAAGAAAGAATTGGCAAATTGAACCAAAAGCAAGTCAAATTGAAATTGACCTACTTCAAGAAGAACTTGATGATGAAAAAATACAGTTAAATAACATTAGAAAATCACCAATTCACGGTAAAATAAGATCAAATTTTCTTAAGACTAAATCAAGCTATTCATCATATTCGTTTGATTCTGCTAAAACTTCCTTCTCCTTTCATGGATCAGTCTGTTACACTTGTGGTAAAAAAGGGCATAAATTACTTAACTGCAGACAAAAGTCTAAAGGAGTGTGGGTTTGGACACCCAAAAGAATTACATCTAACCCTCAAGGACCCAAGACCGCTTGGGTACCTAAATAAATTAATTTTCTTATTTTGCAGGAACATGTCTGTAAAAGTTATAAGAAAAGAATGTGGGTCATAGACAACAAATATTCCAAACACATGACCAAAAATAAAGAAAACTTATGTTCTGTAAATAAAATTGAAGGAGGATCAGTCAGATTTGGGGATAATGCCAAAGGCAACATCATTGGAGTCGGATCAGTGAAGCTCAGATCCTCCTACGAACTCATTGAAGTATATCTCATAGATGGACTCAAACACAAGTTACTAAGTATCATTCGACTGTGTGATACAAGGTTTGGAGTACGCTACAAAGCTGAGAGTTGCTCCATTAAGTATGAAAAAGAAATATTTCTTTTGTCGGTGATCGTGTAGATGATATTTAGGTTCTAAAAAATCTTGATTTTGCTACACTAACATGTCTTACCATCAAACTAATGATACATAGTTATGGCACAGAAAACTCGGGCATGCTAACATACATGCTATCAAAAAATTTTCTAGACATAAATTAGTGAAAGGTATGGCAAAACTAAAGTTTTAAAAGGATCACATCTGTGATGCTTGTCAACTTGGTAAACAGACTTGGACTTCATTTAAGGTCAAAGATATTGTAAGTACCACCAAGCCTCTTCAAACAATACACATGGATTTAGTTGGCCCCACCAAGACCACAAGTATTAGTGGAAAAAGATATGTTTTTGTCATTGTTGATGATTATTATCATTTTACTTGTGTAATACCTCAAATTTTTAGCCCTGAAAAAATTTAGAGTTTTGAACTCACTGCCTAGACTATGACTCTTCCTACGAGTCGTAGGGTGTCATTACGGGTAGTATAGTCCCTAATTGTAGCATAACCAGTGTGCTTGCCTAAGTCTCTATGTTGGTCACGACTAGACTTAACAAGTTGTAAGGACTCTATACGAGTCATAAGGTACCAAACATAGGGTGACCTGTGTGTTACCCAAGGGATTCTGTGTTGACTACTACTAGAACCTTACGAGTCATAAGGTTACTTGATGAGTCATATGACTCAGTCGTAAACAGACCAGTGTGGGCGCCCATGGACATTGTCTAGCTTACAACTAGATCTCACAAGTCGTAGAGTGGCCCTACGAGTCGTAAAGTCACCCGTAACAACTGACGATGATTTTCAACTTTATTTAAAGAGGCACTTTGGTAATTTCCCTTACTCCCCAATTAAAATAGCTATCCATAAACACTTTTGCGGCTCTATTTTCATCCATTATCAAATCAAAACACTCTCAAATATCTCTCAAAATCTCTCAAGAAAGAGCATTAGGGTTTCCAAGAAGTTGGTCAATTAGAGCTTCCAAGGGAAAAATTCTCTCCATAATTCTTTATATTCTAGGAATGTGACTCTACCCTTAAACTTGTTTTACTCATGGAATAAAAATTACATGATTGTTTATGTGGATTTCAACAAGGGTTTTGACGTGGGTTAAGGATTTTGGCATGATTGACTCTTTACTTGATTTCCCGTGATTTATTTTTCATTATTCATGCTCTATTAATGACTTTGAACTTGTGGGGTGCATGAGAATGGTAAATAAACTAAGGGGCCATGGTTATCCCTAATTTGGTGATTTTTTCTTGCTTTATGGTTTTGAAAATTGTGTTCCCTCAACCCAAATTATGAAATTATTAATAAATATGGTTTTGTCACATGGTTGACTTGTTCACTTATACTAATGCATTGGCATAAAAGGTTAATAAACCATGGATTGATTTTATTGAACCTTGGGGTACATGGATTCCCCGTATGAATGGATAATTGAACCTAAGGGGTCATAAATTTTCCTGTGTAATGGATAATGGATACGACATGGTAATGAACTTGCAAGTGTGGTTAGTACGACGATACCAATGGGATTACTTAATGTAAAATTGGTTCAATCAATGGCAATTCATGGTAAATGTTTTTAATTAGGCCTAAAAGAGGGTTGTGTAGTCGGGCCATAAAAGTAGAGGTCCCAAAGGATCAATACTGAAAACCATGACTGCCGATGCGTTGGTCTAAGTAAATGAGAGATTTGATTCCCCCTTATTATATGATTGGGAGGTTCGGTTCCACCATGTTACATTATTTGGTGCTTAAGTTACCATGATATATGTTGGGAGGTTCGAGTCTGTAACACCCCGTATTTAAGGCTAGAATGAAAACCATTTTTTCTAAGTGTAGATGTTCTAAAACCCATAAATCCTATGCAAATTAGGTATGTTAATCAATTATGTAGTATGGGAACCTATTTGAGCATAAATTTAGATTATAGAGATCCCCTAACTCAAGGTCAAGTTGAAAGCTTTTCTATCGTTCAAGTTTTAATGAGCATAAAAACTTGAGTCAACTTCAATCGACCATAACTCATTGTATATGATGAACTGGGTGGCCTACTATATATCAAATGAAATCTATTTGAATTAGCTTTCAAACAATACTAATTTTGCCTAAATTCGATATTGGAGAAAAAGGTTATGCCTATTTTACTCCAGCACGTCTGCCTGGAAAACTGAGTGACGACATTTTTGATAACTTATCGCATCTGTGATAACTTATCAGCAAATATCCTTAGCCTTAGGCAGAAATCCATAAATTCCAGCCCCAAGTGACAACATTTGTGATGACTTATCACAAGTTTAACGGCTTATCACAAAATGTCGTCAGGCTTAGGCAGAAACCCATAAAATCTAACTCCCAAGTGATGATATTTGTGACGACTTATCACAAGTCTGACGACTTATCACAAATATCGTCAGCCGAGATTTTCAACAATTGGGAAGCGGTTTAGTAAGGGTATTTTGGATTTCTCCGTCACCTCCCACGACCTAAATAATCAAAATCACGTACTTAATCATCATAAATCAGTTTAAACAACCCTTAATCCTCTTTTTTCACAAGAACAGTATTAGGGTTTCCACTTAAGATCATCTCCCAAGAAATTCAAAACTCCATTAGTCCTTCTTCAAGATAAGCAAGAATCTAAGATTTCTAATTCAAAAAGTTCAAGAAAGTTCCCAAGAACATCAAATTAAGGTCATCCTCTTCAAGAAAGAAACCAATAGTTTAGCATCACAATCCAAGAATCTCAAGAAAGCTTTCAAGATCATCTCCTAGGGTTTCAAGGTTAAGTTCTCTACATCAAATCAAGTTTATTAAGGTATGTGGGTTTTGAACAAGAACACCCTTTCGTTCTTGTGCCCAAAAGTTTTAGTTTTTCTTAAAGAATTTCGTATTTCCAAGATGAATTCATATTATTTTACTATATTTCAAGTTTATGAGATTATGAAATTGTTCAAGTCTTGACTTGCATGATTATCTTGTTTAATTATGATATAAATTGAGAGTTCATGATATAAATTGCACATTTCTATATTGGTTTCATATTTTTAAGTATTCCCAGGACTTGCTGTTATGAGTTGAGCCTTATTGTTGAATTATGAGTTTTGAGAATGAGTTGTTGATGACTTTTAAAGAATTGCAAGAAGTATGTTCATATTTCCATTATTATGAGATCTTTAAAGCTTTAATGATAAGTCTATCAAGATTTCAAGAAAGAAGTGAGTTTTGACCCTAAGTTAAGAAAGAAATCCACATTCTTGATTTTGAGATAAAGGGGATGTGTTTGGGCTCCCATTGTATATTATTGAAATATTTTAAGGTGGATTTTCTAAAGTTCTGAGCTAAGTAAGGGAGTATTATTTAGCACCGAGTTGGGCTTAATTCTGAGGTCTCATGCCCCAGAACTACGTGCCCCCATAGGTTTCTGATATACCCTAAGTGGGTTAAGATAATGATCAATAAAGTTTAGGTTCTATCCGATGGCAAGGATAGAACAGCTCTCCCCAATATGGGTAAGACATTGGACTCCATGTAGCTCACATGGTTTATGTCGGTTAGAAGAAACTCCCAAAGATATCCCCCACTCTTGAAATAGTTTTATTAATTTAAAGTATTGAGATAAAGAGTTTACTATACAGAATGAGTTTCAAATTTCATCTAGCTTAAAAGTTTTGAGAATAAGTGGAGAAAACAAATTTTAGAAGCAAGTTAAATGACTCACGAGATTTATACATGTTTCATTATTCATGATTTACGAGATTTATATTTTAGATATTATTCAAGCTATGTGAGTCATTTATGTCAGCACACATAGTTTTATAAGCTATGGTGATATTGAGATATTGTTTACTTATTGCATTGCACCCCCATATACTCAGTACATTCCCAAAGTGCTGATCCACATATACGTCTATGTGCTATATTGTCTCATAATATAAGTACAAGACTTAGTATGCATATTCAGATTCAGTCAGCTCACAGCTTCTAGTCAGCAGGTGATGAATTCTTTTAATTCTAGGGTTTGAGACAGATAGACAGTTTGAGTAATTCTTTATTTTCCTATTTCATTTGTATTGATTGGGATAGTTGGGAGTCATGACCCAGCTATCTAAAGTCAGTACTAGTAGAGGCTTCATAGACAGTCAGTAGAAGTTGATGTATTCAGTTTCAGTTTTGATTTGTAAAGCAGGGTTGTAATCTTATAAATTTAGTTTTGTATTGATCAGGTTCAGAAAAGAGTTGTTTTTCTCTAATTTGTATAGATTTATACTTTTTATTTAGTTGCTTATAAGTTATACCAGTAGAAGGGTTAGCTTGGGGTCACTTATGACCCTAAGCACTGTGATGTCTCGAGACCCATTTTTGGGGCGTTACAAAGTCACCCATAAGGCATATGCACGTATGGTCCTCTGGTTGATGTGGCTACATGCATTTTTTCCCTTCCAGTTGGGGGACAACTGGCCCATATATCCCATGGGTGCCTTATCATGATGGTTATACTACACAAACTAGGCTAAGGTTTTAAAGGTCATGCTAAGCCTTGTTCCCCCCAACATGTGATATATATATATATACATGGTTATGTGCATTAGATTTGGACCAGTTTAGAATGGTTGATCATGGCATTATTTTATTCCATTATCCCTGAGTTATATGACAATGCTCAACCCGCTAACCGTCTTCGAATGTTGTATCCCCACACGATGTAGGAATCGAAAATACTTTTACTTTTCCTACACAATGACTAGGTGATCATGGGATAGGACATAAGTCATATTGAAGTGGTTAGCTTCCATATATTTGAAGACCTTATTTAATGTTTAGAGTTTCTTTATGTTATTAACTCTTTTCTTTAAACTTATTTTTGGCTATTGTCGGGGGCATGTCCCGACTTTTATTGTTATTCGGTTGGTTAGAGGTTTTGTGGATATTATTGTTGACTGGAGTATTGGTCATTGGTTTTTCTGGCATATCATAGATGTCTTTGAATTTACCTTTTTTTTTATCCTTTTTATGTTCAAAATTTAGTCTCTGTTAGTTTGTATGCTTTGTTGATTAGGCTAAAGGGGTGGTCTCTAATCCACAACGGACTTGAGATACCCATCACGGCTAGGCCTAGGTTTGAGTCATGAAAAAGTTGGTATCAGAGCCAAGTTCATGGTCAATTGGATGTCCATAAATCCATGTCAAGTAGAGTCTATTTTATGGGTATAGTGTACCACACTTATAAGGAAGATGCTATGAGATATTTAGAAATGTTTCTCTTTCTTGTTGTTCTATTTTTGGGCTATAGAGTTTAAGGTCTTGAATCTCTTCTAGTTTCTGTTTGTTTGCTTTTTGGATCATGCCTCCCAGATGATCTGAAGCTCTTGGAAACTCTTTTATCCCGCTTGAGGTCAATATGGATGGAAGTTGTCCTACCTCTAGGTACAGACTCGGTCTAGGGTTGCTACTTCTGATTGCTCCTATGGAGTTTCATCAGTCTCCACTAATCCCTCTCCGAAGGGTGACACTCATGCTCAGTCACCCTAAGGAGATATTTCTAATGTCAAGTTTCGCTGATTTATTCATCTGTTAACCCAGTTGGTGACATCTCAGTAATGTCAGTCGAGCTCTGCTAGTACTATAGTGAGTTCTTCTGAGGTTACACAAGTCGGGAAGTTTATGAGGCTTAATCCTCCAACCTTTACTTGCTCTAAGGTTGGGGAGGATCCTCAAGGGTTCATAGATGAGATGGAGAAGATTTTTTGAGTGATGGATGGTATTGATGTATAGGGTATGGAATTCATTGCTTATTAGTTAAAGGATGTAGCGTATCAATGGTATGAAGAGTAGGAGCATCTTAGGGGTGATAATGCTGAGTCCGCTTCATGGGATGGATTTTTAGGAGCTTTTCTAGGTCACTTATTTCCTCATGAGTTGAGGGAGGCAAAAGCTGAGGAGTTCGTGAATTTAAAACAGGGCAAAATGACTATGAAGGAATATGCCCTAAAGTTTCTCCAGTTATCACTGTATGCTCCTAAGTTAGTGTCTAGTATAAGGGATAGAATAAGGAAATTTGCTTCTGGGTTATCCTGCAACTTTATTTTAGAGACCAAGGCTGCATTGTTGAACAAGGATATAGACATATCTAGACTTGTGGTGTATATGAAACAAGTTGAAGAGGAAAAGAAAAAGCCAATAGAAATTGGGGAGAGATAGAGTAAGAATTTTTGGTATTCAGATCAAGGGGGAGGTCAAAAACACGGTGGTAGAGATGGTGGAAAATGGTCTAAGAAAAAGTGGAAAAATTCTGGTTCCTATTCGATTGCTAGTGCTCCTTATCCAAAGACGTCCAGTGATCTTCGTTTTCATAGAGGTGACAATCTTAGGTGAAACACCTTGGCTTTGGACCTTTAGAAAATTTCCTAAGTTTGAGTTTTTGGACACGGTATGATTTGAGCATATTTGTCGAATCCTAAGATATGGTTTATGACCCTCCTTTCATACATTAGGCAGTGTAGTTTAGTTGCATTCAGTCTAAGATATGATTAAGCATCTTACTAGTCGTATGTTAGGGTATGAGGCGTATGTTGTTAATTTGTATGATGCCCTAAGTTTGGTCTAGATGATTCTAACTAAGGTATGGTTTTAAGGGTACTTCTCGTATGATAGGATACGACTTAGTCCTTTGTAGTCGTTTGGAGGTCTAAGATGAGGCCTAGGGTACAAGATAAGGGAACCACTCATACCTTAGGGTACGGTTTAAGGGGTGTGGTCGTACCCTCCTACGACCAAGTTTTCAACTTTTAAGTTGAAGACATTTCGGACATTTTTCACCCCAAAACCCTTAAGTCCCCATGTATTATAACATGTTTTGGCCTTTTATAACATACTTTTGAAGGATCAAACATTCCAAAAACACTCTCTAACTCTCTCTTGAAGATTTGGGGCTAGAGTTTCTACACGTGTTCATTTAGAGGCTCAGCGTTAAGTTTCTCTCCTTAAATCTTCATGAATAAGGCATATGACTCTTCCTTCATTGTTATTTCATAAACATCATGTGTTTTAAAGTGTGATTTTGATTCATAAATGGTGGTTTTGTAAACCAAAATTTAGGGTTTATTGCATATGGTTGAGTATTGTTTACTCTTGGTTTAACTTGTGTTTATACATATTTTTTATGATGGGTTGCACATGTGGGTGCTTGATAATTATAGTTTAACAAATAGGTCATGAATAACCCTAAACTTGGTGGGTTTTACCTTGATTTTGGTCTTGATAGTAGTGTACCCTCAAGGTATTTGTGAAAAGGCCTAAGAGAATAGACTAGTCATATGATGAATTGGGTTTGGCACTAATGTCTGGTATAAGAATGCTAATGAAGGATGAATGAATTTGTAGAGGTCTTGATGGCCATAAATTGAATTGAAATATGTTTTGAACTAAGGCATTGGCCTAATGAATATGAATGGTTGGTAAACGGTCTTGTGAAGGCCTTGTTGACCATGCAATGACATGAATGTTAACCTTGGTGGTTTAGTTGGTTTAAAGGGGTTTGAGTCCCTAAATATTAAATTAGTGTATTTCTCTATTGATAATGGGTTCAAGTCCCTAAATGTTAAGTTGAATTGATGGCTTGGTATAGATAATGCATTCGATCCCCAAAGTTAAATGATAATGGTAATGACATTGTTGTACGCTTGCAAGTGGGGTTGGTATGACGATACCAACAGGATGCCTTTGGTAAGTAATTGGCTAATTAATTGTGCATGAGGAATGATGGTTTTAAATTGATCTTTAAAGTGGGATGTGTAGCCGAGCCAAGTGGAGTCCAAAGGACTAAGACTGGAAATCGCGCTAGCCGGTGCGGGTGTCTTATGACCAGGTAGTTTGAGTCCTCTGAATGAATATATAAATGGGAGGTTCGAGTCCTCCATGTTGTATACATTGGTGCTATGTCACTTTGATTATATCGAGAAGTTTGAGTCCCCCATATAGGCATATACGATTATGGATATTCTCTGGTTCATGCGACTACACGCACTAGGGCCCTACTAGTTAAGGGAGAGCTGGACCTATATAGCTTGTGGGTGACTTGTTCTATGGCGGTTATGCAACACAACCAAGGTTAATGTTTTTAAAGTCCATGCTAATCTTGTTTTCTACCATGATATGGTATATATGTATATGTATATGATGCATTAGTTATATGTATTGGTTGAATGGTTTTAAACTATTGGCACTATTTTATTCTTATCCTTTAGTTATATGCTAGCGCTCCAACTGCTAACTGTCTTTGATGCTATATCCCCACGCAATATAGGTGTTGGTCATATTCCTACACCTTCTACTCAATGATTGGACTCAGGAACAACTTGTGGTGACTTGAAGTGGTGAGATTTCATACTTTCGAAGGCTTCATTTTTTTCTTTGAGTTTTTTATGTCTTTATTAGTTTAGACTCGATTATTGGTTTTGCCTATAGTCGGGGGCATGTCCCGATCGAATATTCTTAGATTATTTTTAGAGGTTTTATATGGACAAACTGTGGACTTGGGTATGTTATGCTATGATATGGATTTGGACTTATTTATTATTTTAGTTATGTTATGGTTATTAGTTGGTTGGATTGAATAGCGGGGTGATATCTGATTTTTGTTGGGCTTGAGGTGCCCATTACGATAAGGCCCTGGTTTGGGTCATGTCACTAGGGCATAGGGTTCCCAATCTCAGGATAGTGGGGCCAAGTCAGCTCCATCTGATCCTTCTTGTTGGTTTTATGGTCAATTATATCATGGTTAATATAAGAAAGGGAGGAATCAATGTTTTAATTATGGCCAGATTGGTCACATGCAATGGGATTATCCTTCTAAGAAGGATTCTAGGGCTAACAAGGTTCTAGTTACTACTTTATCAGGACCTGCACCAAAACGTGCTACTTCTAGTATCAACATAAGCCAAAACCATTTGTATGCTCTTGCCACCAATCTGAGTCGGAGGCATCTCCCGACGTTGTTACTGGTACGTTGAAACTCTTCTCTCTTGACGTGTATTGCTTAATTAATTTGGGGTCTACTCTTTCTTACGTGACCCTATGTGGCTATTCATTTTTATTTCAATCTTGAGTATATTTTGAACCCCTTTTCTATTTCTACCCAGTGGGTGATTCTGTGGTTGCTAGAAGAATCATAGGGGTTATGTGGTATCTATCTGTGGTAGAGAGACCTTAGTAGACTTAATAGAGTTGTATATAGTTGATTTTGATGCGATCTTGGGGATGGATTGGTTGCATACGTGCTATGCCTCTTTAGACTATCAGACCCATAAGGTCATTGTTAAGTTTCCTAATGAACCTATGATTGAGTGGGAAAGGAGTTCCCTAGTGCCTAAGGGAAGGTTCATTTTATATCTTAGAGCCCAAAACTGATTTTCAAGGGGTGTCTCTATCATTTGGTCTGGGTTAAAGATTCTAACTCAGAGAGATCCATTCACGTGGTTAGTGAATTTTCTGAGTTTTACATGGTGATCTTCCTGGTGTCCCTCTTGATAGGGAAATTGATTTTGGGATCGATCTTCTCCCAGACACTCGTTCTATCTCTACCCCCTTATAGAATAGCTCCAGCTGAGTTAAATGAACTTAAGGAGCATTTGAAAGATTGCCTTGATAAGGGTTTTATCTGCCCTTGTGTTTCTCTGTGGGGCACTCCTGTACTCTTCGTGCATAAGAAAGATGGGTCCCTTCAAATGTATATAGATTACCGCCAGCAGAATAAGGTGACAGTGAAGAATAAGTATCCTCTTCCTAGGATTGACGACCTTTTTGAGCAGCTTCATAGTGCAAAGTACTTCTCTAAGACTGATCTCTTCTCTAAGTTTCATCAATTGAAGATTAAGAAGGTGGATATCCCTAAGACTGCTTTCTGCACCCGGTAAGGACATTTTAATTTTTAGGTGATGTCCTTTGGTTTGACTAATGCCCCGATGGTATTTATGGATCTTATGAATATGGTATTCCATTAGTTTCTTGACTTTTTCGTCATTGTGTTCATTGATGATTTTCTAGTCTATTTTAAGAGTGAGGTAAATCACATCGATCACCTATACATAGTGTTGCAGAACCTTAAGGATCAACGTTTGTATGCTAAGTTTTCAAAGTATGAATTTTGGTTGACTGTTGTTACTTTTTTAGGTCATGTTGTCTCTAGTGAGGGGATCATAGTGGATCCACAGAAAGTTGAGGCGGTAAAAAAGTAGCGTAGACCCATGACTCCAATTAGTATTTGGAGCTTCTTGGGTTTGGCCAGGTATTATAGAAGATTTATAGAGATTTTCTCTTCGATTGCTACTCCGTTGACGAAGTTGACTTAGAAAAAGGTAAATTTTCTATGGTTCAATGCCTGTGAGGGAAGTTTTGAGAAGTTGACGGATAAGTTGACTTTTTCTCCTATTTTGGCCCTACCCGAGGGTACTGATGGATTTGTCATGTATTGTGATGCGTCTCGTGTGGGACTAGGTTGTATGTTGATGTAGCAGGGAAAGATTGTGGCATGTGCTTCTAGGCAATTAAAGGTGCATGCGAGGAATTATCTGACGCATGACTTGGAATTATTGGTTGTGTTGTTTACATTGAAGATTTGGCACTATTACTTGTATGGGGTTCATGTTGATATCTATTTAGATCATAAGATCTTGCAATACGTATTTACCCAAAACGAGTTGAATCTCAGGCAAAAAAGGTGGCTTGAGTTGATTAAAGACTACGACATGAGTCTCCATTATCATCTAGGTAAAGCTAATGTGGTTTCTGATAATCTTAGCCCATGGGAAGCTTATCTCATGTGGATGAACAAAATCGAGAACAGGTGAAGGATATTCATCGGTTGGCTAATCTTAGAGTTTGTCTTTTAGACTCTAAAAATGGAGGTGTGATGGTTCAAGAGGTGGTGAAGTCATCTCTTGGTGCTGAGATGAAAGAGCAATAGGTTTTGGATCCGATCTTGATGCGGATTAAGGATGATATGGGCCAGCAAGAAATAATGGTTTTTTAGATTGGTGGTGATAATATCTTGAGATACCAAGGTAGGTTGTGTGTTCTCGATGTTGATAGGCTGCGAGAGAAGATCTTGGCTGAGGCTCATGAGTTGAGATACACTGTTCATCCTTATTCTATGAAGATATACCATGATTTGTAAGGGATCTATTGGACGAATAACATGATGATGGATGTGGCCAATTTTGTGGCTAAGTGCATGGTGTGTCAACAAGTAAAGGTTGAGCACTTTGGACCAGATGGTATTTCTCAAGAGATTGAGTTGCCTGTTTGGAAATGGGAACTGATTAGTATAAATTTTGTTATCGGTCTCTCACGGTCTCGAAATCAGTTTGATTTGATTTGGGTTATCATGGATAAAATGACTAAATCTGCTCATTTCTTGCCAGTGAAGAGTAATTATTTTGCCAAGGACTATGCAAGGTTGTTTATGCAAAAGATCATGAAGTTTTATTGTAAACTTGTTTCTATTATTTCTGATCGTGGTACTCAATTCTCGTCTCATTTTTATTGCTCTTTCCAGAGAGGTTTGGGGATTAAAGTCCACCCATAGACAGATGGACAAGCGAAAAGGACTATTTAGATGTTGGAAGATATACTTTAGGCTTGTGTGATTGACTTTGGTGGTAGTTGGGTTGATTATTTTTCTCTCATAGAGTTCGCTTATAATAATAACTATCATTCCAGTATTCAGATGGCTCCGTTCAAGGAGTTGAATGGTAAGAGATGTCGTTCTTCTATTGGGTGCTTTGAAGTTAGAGAGACGAGGTTGTTTGGTCCTGACTTGGTTAATCAAGCTATGGAGAAGGTGAAGGTAATTTGAGATAGACTTAAGACCATCCAAAGTCACCAAAAGTCCTATACGGACATGAGGCAAAGGGAGTTGGAATTCGATGTTGGCGATTGGGTGTTATTGAAGGTGTCTCCTATAAAGGGAGTGATATAGTTTGGGAAGAAGGTAAAGCTCAGTCCTTGTTATGTGGGTCCACATTTGATTTTGAAGAGAGTGGGTAATATTGCCTATGAATTAGATTTGCTTCCTAGTTTGGGTTCCATTCATCCGGTGTTCCATGTTTTGATGCTGAAGAAGTGTGTGAAGCATTTTAGATAGTTGAAAAGCATTTTAGTCCCTTTTCCGTATATACTATATAAAAATTTTATAAAAATAAATAAAAATAAAAATTAAATTTAAAAAGCAACGGACAACGTCACTATACAAAAAAATAACGACGTTGTCCGTTGGTTTTTGTAAAAATAAAGAAAAATTTAAAATAATTACAAATTGCAATGGACAACGTCGCTTTTCTAGAAATACCCTATTAAAATTAGGACGCTATCCATCGCATTTATTAAAAAAAAAATTTATAAATACCCTTTCATCCATAATTAGTTTACAAATAATTAGTTTATGGATAGCGTCGTAATTATTTACAAATAACAATAATTAGTTTTTGAAAAGCGACATAGTTCGTCGATTTTTAAATTTGATTTTTATTTTTGTTTATTTTTATTAAAAGCGACGGACCGCATCATTATAATTTTTATTTTTTAAAATATTAATTCTAGAAAAGGGACGCTGTCCGTCGCAATTTGTAATTATTTTTAATTCTTCCTTATTTTTTACAAAAAGCGACGGACAACGTCGCTTTGTTAAAACTTAATAAAAATTAATTTTTTGTAAAGTGACATTGTCCGTCGCTTTTTAAATTTAATTTTTATTTTTTATTTTTATTAAAAGCGATGGACAACGTCCCTATAATTTTTATTTTTAAAAATATTAATTCTAGATAAGAGACACTGTCCATTGCAATTTGTAATTATTTTTAATTTTTCTTTATTATTACAAAAAAGAGACGGACAACGTCCTTTTTTTAAAACTAAACAAAAATTAATTTTTTGTAAAACGACGTTGTCCGTCGCTTTTTAAATTTAATTTTTATTATAAAAAAATTTATATAGTATATACGAAAAAGGGCCTAAAGTGCTCTTCAACTATCTAAAATGGTGCAAAAATGTCCTCAATCTACCTAGTGGGCCTAAAATGCCCTTCAATAACTTAATCTGTTAAATAAAAGGGCAAACTAGGCCCTATAGGTAGACGGAGATGACATTTTTGTGCCATTTTAGATAGTTGAAGGGCATTTTAGGTTCAATAGGTAAACGGAGAGCATTTTTGCACCATTTTAAATAGTTGAAGGGCATTTTAGGCCCTCTTCCGTATATTAAGTAGCCGTTTGACCATGAAAACTAAATTTTTCCGGAGTTGGAGTTGTGTTTGACCATGTCTTTTTTGATTTTTTTTTTTTGACTTTTGAAAAAACTTTTTTAAATATGATTTTATGCCCTAACTTTTACAAACTATCAAAATCACCCAACTAAAATTTACCTACTAATGAAAAAAAAACACAATTAGAAAATAATTACATATACATGGCCATATTTAATGAATTTCAATTATGACATAGATAATATTTACATTAATAGCCGTTTTCTCATATTTGAAAATTTTAAATATGTATGTTATATTAACAGATCACTGCTTCCTGTTTTGTAGGTAACAAATATTATCTTTCAAACAAATTTATTTTTTTAGGAATTTATTTAATTTATTTCCTTCATTTTTCGTTCCTAAAAAATAGGAAATGATGAGTTGTTATTAAATTTTAGGGTGCCGCTGATTTATTTATTTAATTTTTTTATACATAAAAGATTTTACCGTGTGTGAATAAATTATTTCTATGTAAAACATGCTTTGTATATTTATGGTATATTATATCATATACCATAAATATATAAATATGCTTAGTAGGTTTCTTTATACTTTGTATTTTTATATATGTGTGTATATGATATATACATGGTATAAACTTCATATATAACATACTTTATATATTTATATTATAAATATGCTTAGTATGTTTATTAATACTTTGTTTATTTATATATGTGTGTATATGGTATATACATGATATAAACTTTATATATAACATACTTTGTATATTTCTATTATAAATATAATACTTTATATATTTATGGATATAAATATAATACTTTATATATTTATAGGTATAAATATAATACTTTATATATTTATGAGTATAAATATAAATTAACAGTAAAATAATGTCTTAAATAAGGGAGAAAATTAAATAAGAGATAAAAATAATGATGAGAGAGAAAAAGAGATATATATTAATTAGGATAACATTACGTTTGAAATTATAATTATCTTATTATTTAAAACTGCTATATACGTAATATTGAAAAAATAATGTTATAAGGAGAGTTTTATTTAAAAATTTAAAAGATTGGGGTTATATGTAATAATAATAAAAGTTGGAATTGGAGTTGAAAAATTGTGAAAACAACAAAAATCTGTTTTCCCTTTTCAGAAAAATTTCCTGGAATTATTTTCTGAATTTTCATGGCCAAACACCATAATTTCCAACTTCAAAAATTTTTTTTGGAAAAAAGAAAAAAATTTCCATGGACAAATGGGCCCTAAATTAGATTGTTCATAGTTGAGATATTCATCGATACATGTGTGTGGAGACTATGCTGAGCATTTCATATTGGTTGAAAACAATAGATACTTCCTCGTCCCAAATTACCCATCTCAAATTTGCTACTTTGATTTCTCATTTTACTTGTTCTTTTTCATTAATAAAAAAAAATATATTTTTTTTTCATATTTACCCTTTGCATTAATTACTTTTTCTTCAAATTAAAATGTAAACATAATTTAATAGGGACATTATACTAAACTAAACATATTATTAATTATTTTTCTTAATCAATGTGACATCTCAATTTGGGACGAATAAATTAGGACAGTAGGATTACTTAATTGTTATTTCCCGGTATGGTTTTTGATAACTCCCACCCCATAAACTAATTTTTAGGTTAACAAAGCCCAAGCCCCAAGGTATATTTTTAAAAGAAAAATAACTATAAGCAATTGTACATAAAAAGTTATATTAATTACTAACCTAGAAAATAAGATTGACTAGTTATTATGCAGTATGTTAAAATAGACTGACGGGGTGGACGTTCGGTCGGTTCGGTCTGATTGTTTAATATCTGTTCGATTTATCGATTTTCGAATTTACAAATATGACATCCGTAACCAAATCGAAATAAATTCGGTTTGGTTCGATTTTTACAAATTTGATTCGGTTATTTCGAATTTTTATTTCAGTTTGAAATATTAAAGTAGTTAGCCTCTCTTTTTCATAACTGAACATTTAAAATTGATGGGTTTTTTTAGAAAAAATATTTTTTCAAACCTATTTTTCATTCCCAAATATAAATAACTATAAATAACTCAACATGGATGAAACAAAATGAAATAATCATAAGCTTAACATAATACATAACGTCATTAATCATTACATATAATATAACCTTGCATAAATAGTCTATAAAAGAGTCCAAAGTCACCAAAATAGTTCATAAAATATTTGAGTCAATAAAACAATGCATAAACAGCCTGCGGCGTATGTAAATTTGCTGTTAAATGTTAATTGTGAATGTGAATTACTAAATATATATATATATATATATATATAATAACATATATATTATTTATTTATTTATAAAATTTTGGTTTTTCGGTTTAACCGATTTTTTTTAAAACCAAAAATCGAACCGAAAAATCAAAATTTTAAAATTTCAAACCGAATCCGATCCGAAAAACCAAAAAATTGAAACTAAAATTAAATTTTGATTTGATTTTTCGATTTAAACCAAAATACGCCCACCGCTCTGACGATAGTGCATGAATCTATATGTTGTTAGTATATACACCCTCGGTCCTATTTAACTTGACACATTGTAATATTTGGAGAGTTAAATAAACTTCTTTTTTATCTCGATTTACTATTTGTAGAGTCAAATGAGTTCTCTTTTATCTCGATATTTGTATATGCTGCCGTTTAATACTTTCAATTATTAAATATTTTAAGTTATAGTAGTACTTTTATATAGTTTCTAATCTAAAAAATCTAAGATTCAATATCCTAGATAATATTAGCTGACAAGTCGGGTAAAAGTTGATCAAGCCAATAATACTTAAGCTACTCTTTCTAGATGATCAGCCACATTGATTGATTGGACTGAGATATGACCCGGGCTTTCACTGGGGCAATAGTGAAAACTTAAATAATTAGCTTCTCTAATTTCAAATCGGGTGACATAAACTCAACTTACAGTACTGTAAGTTAATCAAACTACATACGAGAGAAAGAGATAACAAGAAATACTTCAACCAACCTACATCATAGCATGCCACAGAACAATGAGTACCAATATTCCCACTAAGAATTAATCAATGATAACCTTTCTTGATAAAACGACAATTCTTGGTACTTATAAATGGGTGCACTAACCCCATTGTAAGGCCTAACAAAACACTCTAAAAGGAAATATCAAAAGTATCATACACTCTTAGCTAATTCTTGTTTATCTCTAAAACTTTGAGCTATGGGACCATCAGCAAATATCCAATTACCAACACAAGCCGAAGAAGAGCGCAATTGCACGTATGCCATGCAGTTAATGTCATCGTCGGTGCTCCCCGTCGTGTTGCACTCGACTATCCAGCTGGACGTCTTTGAGATACTGGCAAAAGATAAGGCCACTAAACTATCTGCTTTAGAAATCGTTTCACACATGCCTAACTGTAAGAACCCTGACGCGGCCACCATGCTGGACCGGATGCTTTACGTCCTGGCTAGTTATTCGTTGCTCGATTGCTCTGTCGTTAAGGAGGAAAATGGAGTGATGAAAAGGGTATATGTGTTGGGTACGATGTAGTTTTGATGATTGATAATCTGACAACCTGATATGAACCATGTCAGTCAACCTGGTTCACAGACACACTGTCTCATGTAGCTGAAACTTGTAGTAAAATCATCGATGATTAAAGACAAGGGTGGAAGAAATCGAGAACCAAACGAGTGGTTAATTCTGATAAACTCAAGTAAATAAATATGTGCAAATTTGAAGAAGTTGAATTTGATTCAAACACTTGATGATAAGGGAAAACAAGTTGAGTTGAAAACAGAGTCCTATGGAAAGAAGGAGTTTCACTTCTGAGCATATCCTGAAGAGTCCTATGTGTAGAAGGAGAAAGATTCTACAGATTGAAGACGTCTACGCAAGATAGAAAACATATAAATTGAAGAACTTTTTGTTAGATCAATGAAATTTTTGATGACTGACACATGAATGACCATGTTACTTGAACTGGTCCAAGCATAAGAAGACAAGTTTCAGGTTTTATTGATAGATGCAGACAAAGATTGCTGAAAGTTAGGAACGAATGAGCAAGCCTAATTCTGATATACTCAAGCTACTGATCACGTGAGAAATTGAAGAAGTTGTGGTTGAGTAAAATACTTGAAGATAAGTTGATTTAAGGAGTTGAAGTTTGACTACAACACTAAGGAGACAAGAGTTGGAATTGAAGAAGGAGCCTCACTTGAAGTAAAACTCTATGTAATGAGAGTTCTGATTAAAGGAGGAGTTTGAAATAAAGAATAACTCTTTGGAGAGCTGTGTTCAAATAAAGATACATCATTCAGAGTAAAACACGCACATACAAAGCAGAAAAGCACAATCGATAGATTAACTTCACGAAGTGCTACTCAATCACTGAAGAAATACATTGAAGAACCTGGTCCTAAGTATAGAATCTAGCTAAGAGTTTTAGCGTTGATTTTTAGAGTTGTTCATTGTGTTTGAACTATTGATGTAATATTAGTTTCAGTGTGTTATAAACTGAATTAGGAGCTAGTCTTAGAGTTAGGGAAAACTTAGAGACTTTGGGAACACATACCTTAGGAGGTGTATGTGTAGTTAGGAATTAGAGTTATAATTCCTAGTCGTTGAGTTAAAGGAATTAGAGTTTACAATTCTTATTTGTTGAATTATAGGGATTGGAGTTTATAATTCCTATTTGTTGGTTATAAGAGTTTTGTAATCAGTCGTTGTTGAGGCTTAGAGTTATTTAGTGAAGTTGGGGTTAAATCCTGTAGAGGTGCAGGTCGTGTTTTTTTACACCTTTTTGAGCCGGGTGTTTTTCACGTAAAAATCATTATGTTCTTTACTTTCTGTTTTACTGCTTCCTTGGAACATGTCAATGGAACACGTCAGGCAACCCGTTCCATCGATAAGCAACAGTTAGGCGAAAATAAGATAATCAGTAGGGCACGAATTCTTAACAAGTGGTATCAGAGCAAGATTGTCTTAAAAAGGGCAAACACTTAAGACAAAGATCAATATGATGAATTCTGCACCACCTACTGGCTACTGTGAAGGACAAGACATCAATAGGCCTCCAATGTTCAATGAATAGTACTACTCAAGATGGAAAGAAAGGATGAAAGATTTTCTTCAGGCTGTTGACTACGAACTCTGGAATAGAATTATTGATGGACCTCAATACCCTATAAAGAAGGATGCTAAAAACAAGAATATATTAAAAGACAAGAGTGAGTATGATAAGGCCGACTTTAAGATGCTTGGAAAGAATGCAAAAACTAAGTATATTCTTATTTGCGGACTTGGACCAGATGAATATAACAAGATATCAGGTTGTACCACTGCAAAACAAATTTGGGAGACTCTTGCAAACGCATATGAGAAGAACATGGATACCTTAGAGAAAAATAAAGGCATTAAGGATAAGTCAATAGAACTGAAAGAGTCTAACAATGTAGAATCAGATCTGGGTAATAAAAAGCTTACCAAGAATTTCAAAAGGTATTTTAAGAAAGAAAAGCGGAAGAACAAGAGAGGAACGAGTAGTAGGTGTTATTCCAAATATAAGTCTCAAACTGGTTGTTTCAAGTATGAAGATATAGATCACATGATTTGGGATTGTCCATTGTGGGAAATTGTGCAAAAAATGTAAGAGCTAAAAAAGAGAAATCTTACTCCAAATGGAAGGAATCATTTGCTAAGATAGCTGCATGGGGATCAAGATCAGAAGAATCTGATGATGACGGAGTTGATAAAAGTGAACTTATGGCTATAGGTGACTCAGACATGGACGAAAAGGAAGTAAAATCTGAGGTAAGTATACTTGATCTCAAATATAAATTGCATCTTTGTTCTAAGAAAAGACTAATTCCCTTGATGAACATATTAATTGATGATTTTCACGAGCTCACATCTGAAAGGGATAAGTTATTCAAAGTTTTTTCAAGTCTAAAGTTTGATTACATTGATCTTGAGACTTGCAAGAATGTCACTGATACAGAAAACTGCACCCTAAAGGAACAAGTCAGTCAACTTGGTTCATCAAACCTAAATCTAAAATCAGAAATCTTAAAATTGTCAATTACTGAAAAAGAAAAAGGAAACATGAGTGAAAATCATCAAAGAATTGAGTCTGAACTTAAAAAAAGAAAAGATGAATTGTTTTATCAAAGAGAAAAGGTTAGAAAGCTAACTCAAGAAAACTTTAGGATAAAACTTGTTCTTGAAAGAGCTAACCGATGGACCAAGTCATTTAGAATTGTTAATCATCTAAGTAGTAGGACTCAAAATGAGAGGAATGGCATAGGTTTTCACAAAGAAACTATTTCCTATAAAGATTTATGTTATATTTGTGGAAAACTAGGACACCCAACCACTGAATGTCCTATTTCTGCCAAAATCAGATCTAACAGTCTAAATTTGGCAAATAAACTATCTCAGACCAAGAAAAGGATAACTAAACCTGGTCAGAGAAACAGGTCACGTAATCTGTTGCCTAAATGGGCTAGAAGAAATCTGATTTATCCATTTACTCATAAGAAAAGACCCAAGCTTGTCTGGGTGCCTAAAGTTAACCCCTAATTTGTTTTGTATGTGAGAGTGAAAGGAGGCAAGCAAAATTTGTACATAAATAAAGCTTGCTCAAGGCATAAGACTAGAAGAAAATAAAGTTTCTTTCACTCACCACATTTAAAGGGGGAATGGATTATTTAAAAAATGGCCAGATTTGTAGTTCTCGTGTAAGGGGGAAGCAAGGGAGATCTAAAAAAAAATGATTCAGTGGTTGAAGCTAGTTCGTACGAATCTTTGTGGACTAATGTAAGAAGCAGAGAAGTTGAGAGGATGCTAGTAAAACTGATGAGCATGCACAGAAATATGTTGTACCACCTGTTCCATAACTAAGGGCATATCGACAGGGAGAACAACAAATTAATGGGTTGTGGCTATGGTATCTAAAGGAAAACAATTTCACTCTTGAGGGCTATAAAAATATTGACTATGTGGATTACTTAATTGACTGGAGAAGCATCAAAGGCACTAAGTAGATAGCATCTTGAAAGGAATAGGTTAGACTTCGGGATGATTAAAATTGTATGAACTCCCCTCAATGATTGACTAGAATAATCATTTTTCTTCTTAATCTTATTAGCTCAAAATTTATTCTATTTAGTCTTGCACATTTAGTTGTGTGTCCCAATTTCAGATTTTTGACTTTTCTAACCTAATTTTGTATTAGATTATGCAGAAAAATAGGTACAAGCAAGCAATTGTGACCACAAAGTTTTTCTTATCAGGTATGTTCTACACTGACATAAGCATAGGCTGTCTAAGTTAAAATAGTTGAGCACACCTGTTCAATTCCACACACTTCATCCTCTCATTGTCTAATAAAGCTAATGAATTGGTTGACCAAACTTTCTTTGATTCTCTCTAAGTGGGTGTGCACAAATGTGTTAGTCCTACACCAGAAATTTCTTCTTCTTTCTCAACCAAAATATCAATTGTGTACGCCAAGCTTGATCATCAATCACATGTAGCATATGATTTTGAAGAATGAAAAGGGACATGCTTTCCCTTTTAGTTCCTAATTGGTTATTTTTTAGGACTTCTCAGTCCTAGTTTAGGTTTGACTAATAAAACAACAATAGATGTTATTGAACAGATAAATCATGTTGCTCTACCTGTTTTGATAAGGAGGGCTAACCCTCATATGAAAAAAATTAAAAAAAATAAATTTGAACTAGAAGTTGCACAAGACAGTCATGAAGTGGAACAAGAGGTCCTTTAGGGTAGGATCATGATTTTAAAATTTGACCTTGATTGATAGAGGGATGAAAATATTAAAGCCATTCGACAATTGACACAGTTGATATCACTTGTTCCACCTTCCTCATCAGTTCCTCACTATTTGTATCCTTAGCCATGTAGGCAAATTTTTTTTTGTAGAGAAGCAACTTTAAAGGTTGGGTAGTAACCCTCAGATTCTTAATGTGTGGATGTTTGAACTCTGTTCAAATGTTGATACCAAAGTTACTGTGAATAAGGGTAATAACATACCTCGTATATTAAATTAGAGGGTTATTACAGTTTGGCCTCAGTTTAATCAGTTTATGACCGAAATATTTAGCAAGGTACGATACTGATTGAATTTTTTTTCATACATTGCATTATTTTATTTTTAGTTTTAATCGTAATAATATTTAATGGATAAATTTTTTGTACATAGTGTTCATATGCCAACATTATTCCTAGTGCGGAGGAGTTTCAAAAACTTAATTTGCCACCAACTAGTTTTGCTCTGATCACCCTAGTACATCTTCGATGCCATCATTAACTGAAAATCCATATCAGAGGAGTTACAGAGTGAATTTACCCCAAATTTTCAAAGATCATGACATTTTGATGACTTCAGTACGATGCCTCCACAATTTTTGATGAGGGAGTCGATACACGTATCTCGTACAGTATTTGTACTTTTGTGAAAGAGTGAAAAAGATATTCCTATAGGAATAAGATCAGCTAGTAAAGAACAAAGGAAGATTCGAAACGCAAAAGAAAAACAGACAACAAGTATTTCTATATCAACACTTGTTATATTTTTCTCATAATAAAAATGTTTCTATCTCGTGTTGTTTTTCATGCTTAACAAATACTGGTGAATCCAACAAATACAGAAGAAAAGAGTAAAGTGGATGCAGATTCTGCATGCATAAATAGGAAAGAGCTTTTGGTTAAAGCAGACCTAGATTTGTTAGAGTCCGAAATAAAGACATATGTGACGACATACGTAAGGATCTATACTTTATTGCTGTATATATTTTTGTTTTGTATGCATTTTAACTAATCAACTATGCATATTTATTAGATTGACAAAAAATTCAAAGATTTGGAGTATGTGATGAATGACAGATTCTCTGAAGTTTTGAAGTCATTGCAGGTGAAAAATGAGATCGTGGAGAAGGTAACATGCTTTAAAACAACACACATTTATTAACGACTATATTGAATTTATTCTTGTTGCTCATCCTTATGTTGCAGGAAAAGTTGCAAAACAAAGCCTGAAAGAGGGTCAACATTCAAATGATGTTGCTGATCTTGAAGGCCATTGTAATCCCATTAGTCCACATTTTATCTCGGAAAAAAAAATAGAGGAAATGGAGGTGGCCATGGATACATATTTAGTATTTTAATTATCTTATAATGTTTATATATCTCAATATTTACTTACTTTTCATAAGTACTAATTATATTATTTTTTTATTTTTTTTTAACTAATGTTGTATTGAATATTTTTATTCTCTGATAAAAAATCTGAAGGAAAACATTCTAAAATAGAGTCGGCAAGAAGGTGATCCTTCAGATGATATTGTTGATGTTGAAGGACCTACTAGTATTGACAGTCTAGTGAAAGAAACTGACAAACCAGTTGAAATGGAGGAGGATAAAGCCAATCAAGCACCATCACCTTTCAAGAATGGTGAACAACATGAAAAGGTAATTAACATTCATTATGTGTTTAGTAATTAACATGACTATTTTGACATTCTTGAAATGATAAAATATAAACGAAGATATATATGTAATAGGTTTGTGCCTGTCTTGTGTTACGAAATGAAAGATATATTTTTAATTTTTTGTCTCTAACTTAACATTTAGGTATCTTGTACAGTTTAATTAATTTAGTAGTAAGAATCTAATTCACAAAAAAAAAAAATTTGAACAGATAGTTATGTAATTAATATTTCAGATTTAAAATAAAGTTGAGATACAAGTTAAAATAAAGTTGACATACAAGTTAAAATAAAATTGAGATACAAGTTAACATAAAGTTGAGATACAAGTTAACATAAAGTTGAGATACAAGTTAATACTTTTTGGTAAAGTAGAGATACATAAATGGACATGGTTGTTACTATTTTTGATTTAAAATAACTGGACTTTTTTGGTAAAATATTTGTTAATGTTTCACATCATTTTCAGGATGGTGGAATTGAGAAATTGAGTGACATTGTTATTGAGGAAATGGAACCGCTTGATAGTATTACTTCAGGTCGAGAACATGATATGAAAGTGATAATTTACAAGTGTCACGACCCAAACTACAGGACCGTGCGGGCACCTATGCTATTCTAAGCAGTTAGAAGAACCCTTATTACCCAACTAAAAATATATGAAAGACTCCTGTTTTAAGGGAATATTGGATTAAATATAATAAGATAAATTAAATATTCATAAATAAACTTTTTCAAAAACTTCTTACAAGTGTCCTTCACTATCCCAAAACTTGGTCAAACATGTACAAAAGCTATCTACTACAACATAGACTGACAATAAAATAAATAATACAAAGACTCTAACATCTGCCAGAAAGAAAGTGCAAAGTTAGTGATGAATATCTTCATATCCATCTAATAACTGCAACTAACCTGCATCCAGTCTACACTCCAAGAAGAAATGTAGAAGAGTAGGGTTAGTACAACCATACGTACTGGAAGGCATCATCAGCCGACCATGCTAGTTCATATAATCATAAAATAGAATTAAGGAAAATAAATCATGACATCTTGAATGGAATATAATTCAACTAAGGTTGTAATAATATTATTACTTTACCTATATAAGTTACAACATCCAACTATTCTTCCAACTCCATCAATATTATATTCGCTACTAACATTCTCTAGCCTCATTAATTCGCACTATCAACCACAATCCAACACTAATACATCACTATTCCTCTTTATTCACCTTATTTTTTTCATTACTCATATTGGCAGGAACAAACCCGTAATCATAGACAACTCATACTAAACTCTCGGGATAACAACCAAATGCTCTCTTATAATATTAAAGAATGATAACTAGCCATTTTGGTAAGCTACGATTACAACACGTACAAATAAAGCAAGTCAACCAACATATAAGTAAGTACAAAGTTTCAGTTTTTCAAATACATGTCACATAATCAAATAGCCAATGAATCAACAATACAATAATAACAGATTAAACAATGCTCACAAACAAGCCACATAACCATCAAGAGTATCAACTATATTGTAAACATCCACAGACTCAACACAAATATATATACACATGCTATGGGACTTATTTTTACCCAAATAGTCATGACCTGCAGGAAACAATCTATGTTCATGTACCGTACCCCGATCCACCATATACATATCTGTATCGGCATGGTACCCGATCCAACATATACCTACCCGTACCAGTGTGGTACCCGATCCAACATATACATATCCGTACCGATGTGGTACCCGATCCAACATATATATATTCGTACCGGTATGGTACCCGATCCAACATATACATATCTGTACTGGCGTGGTACCTGATCCAACATATATATACCCGTACCGGCATGATACCCGATCCAACATCTACATATCTGTACCGGCATGATACCCGATCCAACATATAAGTATCCATACTGGCGTGGTACCCGATCCAATATATACATATCCGTACCGGTATGATATCCGATCCAACATAAATAAGTAATATCAATATCAAATTTACAAAACTTCACAACATACAACAATGTATCAAGTTTACAAGTACACTTAAAGTCATAAGACAATTCCATCAAGTAAAGTTTCAATAATCATTTATACACGCATCAATAATTCAAGCATCAACAATTTCAAGCATGTCCGAATACTAATTAACAAGTATTCATAGCATTATTTTAAGGAGTTATCATTATCAAACAAGCCACCCATAGGCACAATTCAATAAACCATCACCATAACCAATTTAGCCTCTCATGGGCATCCAATAGATATAGTATTTTTATCAATATCAAAACAAGAATATCATAAAATAAATCACATTTTAATTCTTACGCATACAAGTCACTATTGGAGCCTTAATTACTCATTAATTATTAAAAATATCATTATATTCTTAAATACCGCAACTTGAGGTCTAACATTGCCACCTATAAGTAGCACATTCACATGTATCATTATCCTCCACCGCTTTCCACATAATACAATCATCACACTAATTCAAGTCATCTATCCCTTAGATATTACTATGCTCATCAATATTCGATCTTAGCATAATTCTCCTCATCCTATTATTGCACAATACATACAACTTAATACCATTACAACTCAACTAGGTTCATCACTAGAACAACTTAAAAAATACCATGTTCATATATTACATTTACAACAATCTCCTTTCGGGCACATAACACATAATATCGTAAATATCACATAATCAATCAATAATATATTTTTTTGAGATTACAGTTAAGTACTCGTATGTTTATCCACCTCAACTCCATACCCGCAGGCCTAGACATGCTTTCTCTCATTAATTCTAAATTATGAAAATATAAAATAACATAATCTTCTACTCATTAAACCGAGCCTACCTGGGTGCCAAGCTTTTGAATGAAGCAAGTTGCAATAAGAATGGTCTTTCTTTTCCTTCATGCCTTGGAATAATCAACCATCTAAAAATCAAGTAATAATAAGAGTAATTAAACAATTACTCTTCAAACAAATATCTTGGAGATTCAAATTCACTAGTTCTATCCTTAATTCAAGGTATATTTCATTCTCCAATGTTAGTTAGCCACTAATTAGCTCTTTCAAGCTCAACTCATCTCCATTAATGGAGTTTTTATGCTAAAGGTCTCATCTTTACGGAATTCAAGATTCCTAACCATCAAAATTCATAATCTAGATTATGAAATTCATATTAGGAATCTTTAATTATAGTTTAGAATCAGCTCTAGGTCATATTAAAAACACCCATGATTATTTCCAAAAAAATTTCACCATTAAAGGTCCTAAGATGTTAAAGGATTAAAAGATGAATAAAATAATGAAAAAACTTACCTCAAGGAAGGTATTTCACTTAAGCCTTTGGAGATCACCTCTATAGGGTTGGGGAATGAAATTTGGGATTTTTTAACTTCAAAAATGGCTGAAGCTAATTTAAATACAATCAGAATTTTCGCTACAGCGAAATCCCATTTCAGCCAGGATAGTGCTCAGTAAAACAGTCATAACTTTTTACTTCGAATTCAGATTGAGGAACGGTTTGTTGCATTGGAAAGAGGACTCAGATGATAAAAAGGCACCTGCACCACACTCAAGGAAGCCATCAAAGATTTACCGTTCTTTTTTTTTGACCCATTTTGGATCAAGTTCTAAAGTAAAGGAAAAGTTGGCTTCTAAAGAGCGAAAAAATACCCATTCGAAGGTTATGACATTACTGGGGATTCACCAAATCTAGAAATGGAAATACTTGAAGAATGGATTAATGATGGCCTTTACAAGCAACACATGAAAAATTAAGTACACACATGTCTTATTCTAAATTCAAAAGTAATATACAACTTACTATTTTTTTAAAATCTACTATACTTTTATGTTACAGGAAAGATAAGGACAATCACTACAAGGTTAATTGTTCAACACTTGAATTTTGTCAACTAGATTTCGTAGTTGCTTTTTCAAAATCTAAGAACTGGTTTTACTTGATATACCAACAAAATAAGTGCTGGAATGATGAGGTATTTTCATAATGGATACCAAAAATCTCAAATTGTGACATCGTAAAAGTACATTTTCATTAGTATATGCATTCTGAATTGTATGATATATATGATGTATTAAAGTCTTTAACATGAAGTTTTTAGACTGATTGCATAAATTAGACAAATTTTTAAATTAAAAATGCATGCAAAGAAACTTGTTTCTGACAATTTTGATTATTTGCTGCATTATAGATGTTGGTTATTTTATTCCGTTCTTATGTTTTATTATGTTTTATTAGATACATGATAACAAAAGATGTAACATCATATATTAATATGTTTCTTATTGATCTATTTGTTTTCCAATTACCTTTATTTTTTCTTCAAACTTTGTTTAAGTAGATTTTCATTAGTAAATGCATTTCGGTTTGTGTGATATCTATGATGAAGTATTAAAGTCTATTACATGAGTTACATTGACTGCACAAGTTATAAAAATTATTTAAGGTAAACATCATGCAAAAGGAACTTGTTTCGGTCAGATTTATTGATTTGCTGTGAGTAAAGATATTTGGGATGTTTTATCCGAATGTAATTTGTCTTAGATACATAATAACAAAAAATGTCTCATTCTAAATGAATATATATGTTGTTCATTTGTTGCTTTTTCAGTTACCTATATTTTTCATTTTATAACATTAGATTCATAAACAATAATTTGTATCTCATTTCTAATTATTATAGTTGATTGCTATAACATATATTACAATTTGAACAACATCTAGATGTCATTATGTACTACTTGAGGAAGAAATACAAGAACAAGAATTTTTCAATCACCAAATACACTATCACAAATTTCTTTTTCAAAGTGTACATCGATAAGGCATATGTGAATTACTATAATGCTGACATTGGGAAGGATCTTAAAACTCAAAATGCATCTGCCAGGACTGATATGGAGATTTCATTGATTAACACCATCAAGGGATTAAGTATACACGTAAGTCAACCTTGGCATCTAGTTAATGAGGTCTTTGTCCCAATTAACTATAGCAGTGGATTTCATTGGGTATTGGCAGTCATTGCTTTAAAGGATCGATACATTTGTGTATATGATTCAATGGCCTCTTCACAAAAAAGAACACAAACAAGTGAGACTGAAAAGTTGGCTATAATGATTCCGACTTACCGTCAGTACATTGACTTTTTTAAGCACAAGGTACCCACTGACTAGGCTACACTGGAATCATACAAGGGAAAGACCGAACAGGATCCATTCCAAGTGGAATATGTATCTGAGATAGCACAACAAGATAGTGGAAGCTTGTATGTATTACATTACTTTTTTGGGTTGTTTTCATTACCGTACACATGTATATTGAAGTTTTTAATTAAATTATTTATTTAAATGTAGGGATTGTGGTGTATTTGTAGCTGTCTATGCCGAGTATCTGAGTAAGGAATTAGGCATTCCATATTCGGGTATTGATGCTCAATATCATCGTCTGAGATATGCTACTCTTTTGTGCAAGTACGGGTCTGAAAAAGCAGAGAATAGCTACTTTAGTGAGAATGAAGATCCACCAAGGCCAAGGAGCAAGTTCACACCAAAAGAAATAAACTGTGTTTTGCATATTAAGTAGTTGTTTATTTATTGGCTAGTTAGCTATTAGAAAACCACGAAGCTATTAGAAACTTTAATGATGTTTTGATGATGTTCATAATGTTTAGATAATCATATATTATGTTTCTTTAATGATTAAATAGTTTTACTTTGTTACCCATTATAATGCAACGCTCAAGCATTTAAGATATATTTATATTTCAAAATATATTTTTCTTACACTTTATAAAGACATTGTATTAGATACATATTTTACAATATTTTACAATCATATGTATCTAAAATAATAAAACATACATTATAATATAATGGTAGTAACCTTCACAACATTACATTATTTAGTATCTATAACAGTTTTTTGTTCCTGCTAAGACCTGTTGTCTCTAAAGGGCATAACAAATTATAGCACAACTTAATAGTACTATATCTTAAAACTATTGACATATTAGATTCTACAAGTGATACAAATTATTTAAACTTGTATCTATAAAATTATCTGAGAAACATCTTATTAAATTATATGTATCTAGTACAAGGAAACATATTTTACAATATAATAATAGTAAACAACAAAATATTGCATTATTATGTATCTATAACCGTTTTTTACTCCGAATACATGTTTGACTATAACCTGCATAACACATTATAGCAAAACTTATAGTACTACATGATACAATTATATTTTACGATTGATACAATTTTTGTAAACTTGTATCTATAAATTTATGGAAGACACATCCTATAAAAATGTGACTCTTTTCAATCATTTACTGCAGCATAACAACTAATATAAAATTTAACAACATTATCATTTCAATATATCTTACTTTCTATATGATGTGTCACAATAATTTAAATCTTCAAAACATATAAAAATAATTACAAAGGAACGAAAACAATTATTTATTTCGATAACTCTTTTTCTTAAAATTTTTAAAAAGCAACAATGTCATCATTTAAAATGTCGCATAAAAAAAGAAAAAAAATCCAACAACAAGCTAAGAAATTATTCCACATTATTCATCAGTGACTACAGTGTCATTCCTCCATTGGAAAGAAGTTAAGTACTCCTGTTTTGACCAGCATAACCACATCTCCTGCAACAATTACTGCTCGATGTCATTGTTTCACTTGATTTCTTGTGCCTGTTTTTCTTTGGCCTTCCGAGTGAACGTTTGTAATTTGGTGGTAACACAACTTCGTCCATAACTTTTTGTGGCACAATCCAGTCCTTCTTATTGGGCATTGGAAACATAAATTCTTTATACGTCTTCCTTAATGTTTCAGGATAATAAAACTCTGAGCAATAATGCTTCATATAAACTACATGCTTGCTTTTTAGTATTACAATCACGTGTTCACATGTTATCTCATCCAATTGAAATCTACCACAACTGCAAGTCCTCCTATCAAGACATACTATGTACTTCACGCCGTCATCGTAAACAAAATATACATATGTTGATGACGCACTAACCTACAATATTAATCATAATATGTTAACACATAGATACATATGGAACTTTTTTATAATATTTTATATCACTTCAGTAAAAAAATTGATTAAATTACTGTAACATTTTTCAAAACAAATTTTTAAAACAAATAGTATACTATAATGTGAATCAAACATTATATAATATGTAAAACAAAACTAAACATCAAAACTAACCTTAAGCCTAGAAGATTTTGAAGTGTTTAGCTGAAGAATTTCTTCGAATCTACTACCCAGTGACGTGTTTGCATAAGATGCTCTTTCTCTATTCTTTCAATTCCACTTACCAAATAATTTTTTAGCCTGTTCTAAAAATTCTATTATCGGAAACTCACATGCTAGCTTCAGTTTACCATTTATACACTCTGCTATATTTGAAGTCATCATTCTACCACGGTTAACATGTGCATACACGCGTGCCCACTTTTCAAATTTAGCATCCTCAAGATAAGACTTTATTCTCTGGTCAATCTTCCCAACTTTATTCTAAAAAAAATCAAACTCATCTTTTATGGTAAGCCTTGGCCATACCATAGTAAATATCACTAAGTCTATCTTTACCCTTTCTGAAGTTTGTGAAAACATTCTTCCACAAGTGACAAATACATGCGTGGTGCGACACATTCGGATATACAACACTGACAACCTTTATTATGCTTTCATGATGGTTGGACACAACACACATACTATCATGCTCTACAAAAGCAATTCTAAAATTCTTGAAAAACCAAGTTCACGAATTATCATTTTCACTGTCAACAATACCATACGCAATCGGCAGAATGCGTCCTACAATTTTGATAGTAAAAAAATTAACTAAGCATATACAAGTAAATTATTTCTCAAATAAAAAAATAATCAACACAAATTATGATCTGAATTACATCACAAAATAACTATACATACAAATAAATATAAATTACCTGCTCCATCAAGAGAGCTTGCAGAAGAAAATGAACCTTTATATGCTCCACTCAAATATGCACCATCAACGACAACTACAGGCCTGCAATACTCGAATTCACTCTTCAAAGGTTGCAATGCAATGAAAAATACATAAATTTATGATCCTCTGATTTATGCATTCTAATCTGTGAACCTGGATATACGAAATTTAACATGTATATATATCTAGCCATTTGTCGATAACCATCCCCAGTTTTCCCCTTTAACATCTCAATCGCAAGTTCTTTAGCCCTCCAAGCCTTCCGATAGTTAATGTCTACACCAAAAGCATTTTTAATATCTTTGATTGTATCATTCGGGGTGTGTATTCTCTTATAATTGACAAGTTTTGGTGCAGTAAATTCACTAACAAACCCAACTGTAGCTTGAAGTTGAGTAAAACCTCGATCTTTCAATGGGCATATATGGATATCTTGATAAAATCTAATTTTAAATAGTTTAGTCCCTCGACGACATGATGCTTTAAAGATCCAAACACAATCCTCCGAACGGCATCGTAGGACATAGTTGAATCAATGAAAACAAAAGTTTAACTTATTTTTCTTTACGCACTGACAAAAAAATAGATTTCTAGATACATTAACTGCACAAACTTGTACAACATGTATCTAAGACGTCTATTATATAGATACAATTAAAATACAATAACAAACATAATTAAATAGAACTTCATAAAATCAGATACAAGATGAGCAAAATGTATCATTATCATAACAAAATGTATCTCGGCCTTAATAACATAAAGACAAAAAAATCCCTATAAAATAATCATCAACCAAACGTTGAATACAAAATTAAAATAACGTACACATAATTAACAACACCTTCTTCATAAGAAATATAACATAACTTTTTTGGTCCGATCTTTTGGCATAGAAATTGAATGAATGCTCAATTGCAAATCGTGTAATAATCGAAATTAGAGTACACTTGTCCTTGTTGATTTGTCCAACCTTAACATCACTATGTTTGCAATCAATAATGATCTTGTTCCTCTTCCTATCCAACAAAGTCAAAGGAGAATAAGAATTAGATTTATAACTAATTATTTCTACAACTTTTTCAGCTGGACTTTTCAAACACATTATAGCACCAACTTTCCCATCAAACAACATTTCACTAGCAGACTTATCTAATGTAGTGATGATAAGAGGATACGTCCCAAATCCACACTCAGTTTTCTTAATTTCAACATATAGTTTCACACTCATTTCGTTATGACTCAACAACGGACAAGCATTTCCTTCAACAATGTAAAGAGCTTTAATTTTTTCCTTGTTTCGTTGATTTTCAGTTCTCCCGCAATTGTCAAAATTAATTTTTCGTAAGTTATATGTTCACTGATCACGATTCCATCACTCTTATAACCAACATACTTGATTTCGTTAACCCAAACACCAGAATGACGTAACAATACTGAAATATTTATATCAACTACACAAACAAAATTAACAAATCAATGAAAAAAATATTCGTATGTATTTTTTGAACAAGCCGAATGAAGATTTTGCATTTTCAAAAAATATTATGAAAACATTTTTGGGTTAACGTGGTGGAATAACAAACTGATTACCATAAATTGTGGGATTTTATTTTGTTTTTACCTTAATTAGTTAGCTTAAATGTTATTTTAATGTAAAGTTATCCGTTACATCCCTTCAAACGTGTTGGTTTGTTTAATTAAGACTTGTATCCGTAGTATGTATCTAATGTAATTAACATGTATCGTCAAAGGTCAAAAGTTGAGATTTTGTAAGATTTTACAAAAAATTATGATTTTTAGTAATTACTAGTAAACGTGTCGTTATATATGTAATTTTTACTTTTTTTTTTTGGAAAATTTGATGACACCGTGTGATAAATTGACTCACTAAATTTGCACATAAAAGAATTCAAGTTTATGAAATTGGTGCCCTATAACAACATCCATCTTTCATGCTAAATGATTAGTACGCCTTTATTTGAAACTGAATTCATTAAAATAGTTGTACATTTTCAAATTCCTCTCTCTTCTAAAGTTTTTTTCGAACTACTTTTTTTTAAAATTAAATTTTATCCTCAAATATTTGTCATATATCCATGTCTTTAAGTTAAAATAGATAATATAATCTTTTTTTTAGGCGAGGAAGGAGGGCGGGGTCCGATTTTCAGACACTGTAATAGATGAATTTCTCAAGAATTTGACTTAATGATGGGAAAAAAGCATGAATAGAAGAGGATTTTCAAATCTCGATTTAATCGTTACAGATAAGACCTTTAATTTTTGTTGGCTGGTATCATATTTTATTGAAAACATCTTAAAAGTTCAAATAATTGGGTGGATTTGGCCATGAAAATTGTGTGTATTTGAAAAAAAATATTTTTTATTTTTAAAATAAAAATGATATTTGAATATAGAGTTATGTTTGATCATAAATACAAATTAAAGTTGTTTTCGAAGTTTTATGAGTAATTTTGAGCGAAATTAATTTTTGTGTGTGTGTTTTTCAAATTCCAAAAAAAAAATAAATAGAATTCAACTTTAAGTTGAATTTCAAAACTTTATTGACAATTTTTTTTTTCGGAGTGGAACTGTAATATAAAAATTTCCATGGACAAACACCCCCTTAATTTGGAGGTGTTTGGAGATGATTTGGGGTGAATTTAGATTGAAAATTGAGGTTGAAAAATGATTGTATTTTGTGTATATCAATGTATATTCGACTATGTATTCACCTCTCTTTTATATATCATGTATACACGAGTATGTCAATGAAAATTTATTTATATATACTATGATACATAATGACATCTACAAAAAATTGTATGTCTGATGTAAATTGATATACATCATGATATACATACATCATATGTATTTCTTAGGTCTGGAGTTTGACTCTAATTACCTTTAATGTTTCTTAAATATTGTTGTGAAATTGAAAAAGAAGAGAAGAGATATTATGAATTGTATTGATTGATTATTCCCTTAAGCTTATGGGATCAAATAGTTGTTATAGATGATGTGAATAAGGAAAGAAGATAAGAAAATATTACACAGTCTTCTATTTGCCTAATTCTAGGGATTAGAGAATATTCTCATATCTATACTAATTATACAGAACATTCTCATATCACACTAATTATACCTTATCTAACACTCCCTTTTTTATTGGAGAGTACAAGTCATATGCTCCCAGTTTGCCACAAAGATAGTCAGTTCTGGATCCTCAGAGTGATTTTGTGAAAATATCTGCTAATTGATCTTTTGAGTTGACAAAACTTACGTCAATGTATCCAAACTCAATCTTCTCTCGAATGAAGTGACAATCTATCTCAATGTGCTACATTCATTCAGGAAACACTACATTAGAAGTGATATACAGTGAAACTTGGTTATCAGAAATAAATTTCATCGGTTCAACTCTTTCCATTTTTAATTCTTGGAGAAGTTGTCTCAACCATATAGCTAATGCCATAGCTCAATACTTTGCCTCTACACTTGATCTATTTATGACAACTTGTTTTTACTTTTCTAAGATACTAAATTACCTCCAATTAGAACATAATAACCAAAAGTAGATCTCCTGTCAGAAGGAGATCCTGCCCAATTTGCGTCAAAATACCCACAAATATGGGCGTGTCCCTTATCTTCACAGAATAAACTTTGCCCTGGAGAGCTTTTGATATACTGTAAGATATGAATCACTACATGGATATCACAATCTAGTTGCAAAAACTGGCTAACTACACTAACAACAAATGAGATGCCTGGTCGTGTGCGCATAAGGTAGTTGAGTTTGCCAACAAGTCTTTGATATCTGTCAGGATCTTTTAGAGACTCCCCCTGTCCTGTAATAAGCTTAGTATTTATATCCATGGGAGTGTCCACATATTTTCAATCCAACATACCAACATCTTCCAAAATGTATAAGGCATATTTTCTTTGTGTAATTGCAATACCACCGCTAGACTGTGCCACTTTAATGCCTAGAAAGTATTTTAGCCTGCCTAAATCCTTAGCCTGAAAGTGACTTGAGAGGTATTGTTTGAGTTGAGCAATACCTTCATGATCATCTTTTATAATAACAACATTATAAACATAAGCAATTAAAAAGGTATGTTTTTCATGAGAGAAATAACTATGAAATACAAAGTGATCAGTTTCTGTTTGGATCATTCCACATTATTGGAAAATAGCTCAAAAATGACCAAACCATGCACTGGGAGACTTTTTAAAAACTTAAAGGGATCTACAAAGTCTACAAACTAGTCCAGACTCTATCTGAGCAAGAAACCCTGGCGGTTGTTCCATATATACCTCTTCAGTAAGTTCTATGTGGAGGAAAGCATTTTTGATGTCTAACTGAAAAATAGTCCAGTGATTTATTATTGCCATAGAGATAAGCATACGAACAAAATCTATCTTGGCAACTGGTGCGAAAGTATCTCCACATTCGAGGCCATAAATCGTGTGCGTCCCTTGACAATTAATCTCGCTTTGAGATGATCAATAGCTCCATCAGAACCTACCTTAACTGTGAATACCCAACATCAACCAATTTTTATTTTTCTTCTAGGTAAAGGAACAAGCTCCCAAGTACCATTAACATACAAAACAATCATTTTCTCAATCATAGCTTGACACCAATCTAGATGAACTAGTGTTTTTACCATAGTTTTAGGAACTTTAATTGTTGATAAGCTAGTAATGAAGGTATGATATGAAGGTGTCATGTGATTAAGACTTAAATAAGCATAAATAAGAGTTTTATTGGTCATAGTTCTAGTATCTTTGTGAAGAGCAATGGGAAAATCATCTGATAAGTATGTGACCAAAGCAAGGGACATCATTGGAGTAGGTGGCGAATCACTACGAGTGCTTTGTGTACCTGTACTAATGTTAAAAATACTAACTGGATAAACAAGCTCAGAAGGAGGTTGAGGTCAGCAGGAATAGACCTTAAGATATAGAGGTGGAGCTGGGGCTAGAATTATTGGAAGTAGAAGGACTAATATTGCCTTCTGTTCTGCTATCTTACGAGAAAAATACAGTAAAGTCTCAAAAAAGAAATATCTAATGAGAGTGGTAGAGGTATTAGAGAATTTATAAGCTTTTTGTATACTATAATACTCGATAAAGATATATTTAAAAACCTTGTGCTAAAGTTTATCTTTTTGGGGGGTTATTTATGAACAAAATAAGTGAAACCAAACACATGTTGTAGAAGGAGGGTAAAGTTTGGTCTGGATAGAGGACTGAGTGTGGACTCGTGTACTGCAAAACAGATGGAGGCATACAATTGATTAAATAACAAGCAATAATAACTGCATCACCCTAAAAATATAAAGGGACGTTATTATGAATGAGCAATGTCTAAGCTGTTTCTATTAGATGTTTGTTCTTTTGCTCAGCAACTCCATTTCGTTGAGGATTATGTGCACAAGAAGGCAAGTTCAATATGCCTTGGGATGACATAAGAGAAGGGAGAGAAGTAAAGGAATATTCTCTGGCATTATCACTACTTAACTTCTTAATGGAAATACTAAATTGATTGTGATTTCAGCAAATATTTTTTAAAAGATAGAGAATAACTCATATTTATCATTCATCAAAAATAACCACGTGCACCGAGAATAATCATTAATAAAAGTCACAAATTAATAAAAGCCTAAGGAAGAACTGACATGACTTGGACCCCATATATCCAGATGAATAATTTTAAAAATTGAGGTGGCCCTACTATTGACATGCCTTGGAAAGAGGTATGAGTATGCTTTCCAAGCTGACATGACTCACATTCTAACAAAGATAAACAAGACAAACTAGGAACCATCTTCTACAGTTTCAAGATACTAGAATGACCCAATTGAATATGGAGAAATTCAGAAAAAACAACAGAAGTGAAAGCAACATATGGTGTTGGGATGGATAGCAGGTACAATTCTTGGGGCTCATATCCTTTTCCAATCACCTATCCCGTACTCTGATCCTATAGAAGAACAGAATATCAAGAAAGGTTACAAGACATTTAAGTTTTTTGGTGAGCTATACCTATCACCTTTATAATAGTCTTTGATCCATTAGCCAAAGTAACAGTAGAGAGGGAAGAAAGGGTAGTAAAGTAGAAGAAGTACTTTTGTTACCAAAAATATAGTCAGCAACACTAGAATCAAGAATCCATTATTTTTGAGATGAAGACTGTCTGACATAAACAAAGGAGTTTCCAGGTTGTATTGTGCAAGCAGTTGATGAAGTTGATGATTGTTGCCTTAATGCTTGGTACTGAAGGTAGTCATTATAGTTTCCTCCAGTTAAAGTGATACATAGAGATAATCCATCCCTAACATCAAGTATAGGAAGAATACCTGTCATGACCCAAAATAATCGATAGGTCATAATGGCACTTGTCGCGGTGAACCTTGACAAGTAAGCCTATCACACAAACCTATACACGAAAGGTAAAAAGATAGAAGTGACCTCAAGGTAAGGCTTCTAGAATAAAACTGAACCATACAAGTGTAATTAATGCGAAAAGAAACATAACAAAGAAACTATAACCCCTAAAACCAGGTGTCAACCGTATAAGAACGTATCTAGTACAACTCAAATCCAAGGAAATACATAAGATATCCAAATACAAGAAAAACTCTGTCTCTAAAATGAAAGTAAAGACATAGTCTATAAAGAAAGGTAGCAGAAGTCATCTGGATGCTTGAAAATCATCAATTACCTTAAAAGCTCCAACAAGTGCACTCATACTAGGACATGCACCGAAAAGATGTAGTAGGCATGAGTACGGTCCAATTGTACTCAATAGGTATCATAGGCCTACTAAGCAAAGTAGAAAATAATGTACATAAAATACACACAAAGGGCAAGTCACCGGTAATCAGAAAATGTACCACAATAGTAGCCCACACCGATTTCAATAACAATGACGTACAAACAATACCTCCTCTCAGATAAGAATACGGTCACTATCAAAATATAGTAATCCAATAAAGGTTACGGTCAAATACAAGGGGAACACGTGGAATCGTGGATCTCAACAATTGAGTCAATAGGCATAACAAGAAAAATAAATGGGGGTGTAGTAATCTCGAGCAAGTAACTATATTAACTTCAGTTTTAATTAGTGTAGGTGAACACTAGGATTGTGTTCCCCCTAGCTTCGTAACTCTATAGGCTTATCAAGCTTTGTTGAACCAACCTGATACCTTGCATGCAGAATTGATAAGTTATGTACCTTCTAAAGTCTTTTGGATGGGGAGAAGGATTTCCGCTTTACCTTTTAAGTCTCAGGATGTCTCTTACTAACCGTTATCTTGATCCTAGTTAAGTATTACCTTTTGAGTCTTTAGTGATTAGATAAAATCTAACCATCTTACTATGATAGAACCTAGAAGCGTGGATCGACAGTTAAACTCTAAATTACTGTTGTCCTTATCTTTTCCTAGTCACTACTCATCTTTTGGAGTAAGTAGAAATATCTAGGCGGGAGCCTAACATGTGCTCCCATTAAGAAAACTATTATAATAAAGATAAAGAAATATATGCATAAGTATGGTTCAGAACAACAACATCACTTCCATTACTTCATCAATCCGCTAGGGTTTCCATAACCCCAGCTATGGGTCTTAGACGCTCATGCGTGTGAAGAAATCAATAACATTCATAATTGAAAGCATAGATGAAATCAAAATGATAAGAAGTGTAAAAGCCCACAACCACAACTGAATTAATCAAATGAAGTCAATACAAGAGAATTCCAAGATCAAAATCAGATCTTGGAATTAAAATATGTTTATGAGTACCAAAAGTGCGTAACTCCTACTAAAAAACACATAAAGAGTATTTAGAGTACAAGAGGAAATCCTAAAACCAAAGCTCAAAAGAAATAGGAGAAAATAAGGTTGGTGGCCACATGTGGTCTTTACTTGCGCTCTGACCTTGGGCACAAGTAATACCAGTGGTCCTGACCCTGGGCATAGGTAGCGGATGAAAAAATCTTGCAAGTTCAGCTCTCGGGCATTTGGACTTTTGGCACTTGCTTTGCCTACCTGCGGTCTGTAGGTCCTACTTGCGATCTGTAGGTTGGCTGAGTAAGTGTCGGGAGTCATATTTTCAGCTCTTCTTAAATTCTCGAACATGCTTTAATCATGAACAAGCTGAAAAGTGTTCCAAACATCCATAATTGCTCAAAAAATTGGCCAAAAACATCTTTTTTCACCTTTTCACGAACTTAGCATCCAAAACATGATTTGTTGCAAAACATACCCAAAACACATCATATCTAACTAAATAACCTCAGAAACATGCATATTTTCCTCGTTTTAAATATCGAAAGTACTATATTTCTATAAGACATCAACACCCTCAACTTAGAACATTTGCATGTCCTCAGGCAACAAAACACAACAAAAATAAAAATAATGCTTAACTAGGAGAATCTAATCTATTCAAGGCAGTCAATCAACACTTTAAACTCTAATTACAACATCCCCCTCCTATCTCACTTTTCAAAATAACTGTGTATGAACATGAAGCACAACAATGTGACATAATGCAATGTATGGAAATTACATTGCAACAGACAACAACACATATATACAAGTTACACTACTCAAGACAAGCGAATAGCTAGCAATATAACTCAAGTGCCATGAAAACAAAGTTGTCCCACTTACTCATATGAAATAATGCATGTCAATGCAGGGACGGTCACGAGCCGCTCATACTCAGAATGGAAGTTCCAGTCAATGAGCATCAAATACCATAGGCTTGCCCTTATTTTCTTTACCTTAACATTTAGATAGTCAAGTTAGGATCACTATAGGACTTTTCTCGGCTTGTAATGTAGGCTTGGGGGCTAGTACGGTACATATGGACATATCAAGTGACTAAGCCTCCTTGGTACTGTACTAACCTTGGTGTCTCACTTACTAGGTAATTTCCTTTTATTCCATCCTTATTTCTCATTTTTTATTCTTTATTGCACATTCAGGTTGGGTGTGGTTTCTTTATTCTTTCTTTTTCTCTTTTTCACAATTTTTTCCTTTTGTTACCACACCAGTCCTACTAAATTTTTTCCCTTACTTTAACTTTCTACATACCCATTTTACACTACGCACCTCTATGATAGCCACCCTCAACTTAGGCATTTTGCCTGAGTTGAGGTGCACAATGTCCAAGGAGGACCAGAGCCAAAATAGGTTCATTATAACATAGATGGGAAGGTGAATAGTAAAACAAGAAAAATAGTCTTATATGGCTCAAAACATGGATCAAGGGATATCATGCACACATGGAAGGTCATTTAGGCTAAAAGTGGACTAAAATAAAAAACAACTTATGATTCTTTCCCAACCGATTATCCTTCAACCTAGGGAATACTAACCGAAAAAGTTCTGAATTCAACATACAAACATACAATCACCAACTACTACCTATCCAGTTCATGTAATTGTTAACAAGTGATTATCATGTCACTAATCCTAATGCTATAAAAAGATCCATAATGTTCACATATCTATACATTAATATAGTTCTAAAACACACAATTTTGGAGGGGTATCAAAAATCAATCAAAACATGACTATTGCCCCAAATAATTAAAAAACTCCTAATTACACAAAAACAAAACACAATATGAAAAAAAACCAATTTGACACAAAATTATCCTAGACATGTCAGTTCTATAACCCAACAGCGACCGATAAGAAAAGAAGGACGACAACAAAAACCCATAGCGTCATGGTATTCTCACCCCTAACTAAACACTATAGACTATCCTCAATATGCTAAAATAAAGTAAAATGGAGGGAGGTGAGAACATACCTGGGATACACTAGGCATCCAAATCATGAGCATTCCCAGATGGGGGTATATCAGCTGGCGGAGGTGGTGGTGCACTACTAAATGATGCATTCACTGCTATATATGCATAACTCTACCTATCGATGAAAGACAACTTTATAGATTCATTCTTGGCCTATTTATGGCCTGGTCATATGGAAAATCAGGGTCTTGCAAGTCATCTATGTGGCCTCTCTTGGCCCCAACTGTTGGGACCTCCTCAAAATCCTCCGCAAGGAAATCAAACTATCTTAGTGCACATCGGGGTGATATCTGAATCATCTAGGGTATAACTGCAGGAGTGGAAACAACATAGCTCTCTATAAGAGAGCATACCTCTTCTCATAATATATCAAAATCCTCCTTATCTGGGATAGATTTGGTGTATTTATCTCTATATATCAGGCTATAACCTATCTCTCAAGCTCATTGAGTTATGTCTAGAAATCATCATGTAGCCTGGACAGTGAAGCACTTAATGCAGCCTCCCATCATGCCTTTGCCTGCTTAAATCTAGTCCTAACCCCTGATCTTATCTGCTTGTAGAGGGTAGTCATCTCAGTCTCAACAACCCTCACCAAGTATCAATGACCCTCTAGATGTCTACTAAGCTCTATAAAAACTAACTGGATATAGTATCATACCTAAAATAAGAGCTGTAGTGGATGGAAGAGTAGGCTCTGAAGGTACAATTACTAGCTCTGAGGTCGAAGCCAAGGCTACAGAAGAAGTAGCTGGTATCCCCTTGCCCTACATACTAAAATTTAGAGCCTCTGTCCTCTTGCCCTACATACTAAAATTTGGACCATTTCTCTACTCTCCTATCTCCATACTAATACCAATACCCACATCACCTCGATGTGCCTTAGCAGGATTTATGGAAACTATTGGGCCTTTATTTCGGGCCGTGGTACTACTGCTTGCTGTCTCGATCTCCTAGAAGGGCCTGAATGTGCCAAATTCTTCATAGTATTTATCTGTACAGTCGCTGTCGCAAGTACCCTCTCATCTACTTCTGTGATCTCTGGCACACCAGCCTCATCATACAACCTCTAAATCATGCAGGGGGATGGCAGATTAGTCAATTTCCCAAAGGTGAAATTTAACTGGCTATTCCCCTAGCCATCTCAACCATCTCTTATCGGTGCTTAGATTCCTTCATGATATATCGATCATGTGTGACCCTCAGTATATGGCCATACTCAGATATAGATGCAAGAGTAATGTAATCTGGGCCAAAGATAACTCACTGGATAGTCTCTGTCGATATGTCAACTCTGACCCCTTTAATTAGTGTATGACAAGTTGTGGCTGCCTCATAAATCTCACCAGTCCTATATGTTTGTGTATAGGAATAACTACCATAGCCCTATAGGATGCATAAAATTCCAATATCATAGCTTGGATGTAGGAACCAAATGGTCTAGTCATCCACTCTAGCTGATATCTATCAAATGTCGCTCGTAACTATAGTACTTGATCTAGTTGAATAGGTCAATTTGGTGCTTATCATAAATGCACCTTGTAGTCTTGTCTGCCTCTAAAAACAACTATCGATATTATATATCTCTTGCATCCCATCCACATATCACCTTGAATGTCCCTTCTTGAGAGGTACATCTGAGGAATATATGGGCGTGGGACTCTGTTGTACTAATGCATTTTGGGAAGGGTACTCTGTACCCTCTTTAGATGGATTACCTATGACTATTATACATGAGTAGAGGTACCCTCCTCAGACTGGGGCACTATGGATGGCTCCTCCTTTTTTACCTTCTCAGATGAATCCTAGGACCCCTCCTAAGACTGGGGGTCTTGAACATCATCTTATAAAGTAGACTTAGAATCTATCTCCTCCTCATCATTATTATCATCAACTGTTGGCGTGTGTGGGGGTGACATCCTTCTTAACTTCATTTATCGCTGAGCTGCAACTGTTTGAGAAGCGTGGCGTGTCTGTCCTTTTGTGACTACATATCACCTCTATGCAGTGTCTCTATATCACTACCTCGGGTACTCCCCTATTGAATTACTAGGCTCAAAAGACTCTGCCTATCTCTTAGAGGTAGCAACCTTCGATTTCTTCACAGCTTTAGGTGTCATATGTACCTGAAAAATGAATTGTTAGTTTCCAACAAAAGTGAGGGATAGCAAAAGCTAAAGAAAAACTCGAAATTCATAAAGTTTGAATTTTTCCTGAATTTTCACACCCCTATTACCGATTTGATATCCCAACAAGTCCAATATACATATGCCTATCATAAATCACAGTTTTCAAAGAAAACAAACATGCTTAATTAGTGGTATCAGTTAAATTCATTCAAGTTCAACTTCCGGTTGGGGCCTAACTTTATTGTTTTTCTTCAAAACACGGCCCTATATTATGATTTTTGGTTATTTCAAGGCTCCTATATACAATCATGATAGATTCTATATATCTTGCAATGGAATACACATATCAACTTGTTTAAACAATAAATAAATTAATACATAACCATTAGGAGCTGAGAAAGTTACCTCTTTTATGAAGAACCAGAAGAGAATAATGAAGAAGTCAAGCAAAATCAAAGTTAGAACTTATTTTTAGCATGTTGGGACAAGTTGGTATCTCAAATAAGTGTCAATCTAGCTTTTACTTAAGTGTGAGGTTAGTTTGTGTTTTAAAGGAAAGTTTAAATTCAAAGAGTAAATAGAAGTTTTGAGCATTTGAATGAGTTAGAATGAGGTTAAGGTTGTTTAAATATAGGTGGGACGTTATTTTAGGTCATATATAAGTGTTGGTGGGCCTAATTTTGACCTATCCACGGATTGTACCTGCGGACACCACCTGTGGCCAGGCTTTGGGCATAGGTGCAACCTGTGGCTAGCAGGTGTTGGGCGCATGTGTCGGCCTAAAGATTTTGGCCTTCTTTCCTATAACACGGACTTGGCATTCGATATTTTTCTAGCTACTTATGGTCTCGCAACCTAAATTTGAGGTCTTAAAAGTAAAATTAGATGCCAAAGTCCATAACTTTCCATTTTTCATCGTCAAAATTTCAACTTTTTAACCTATTACTCAACTTACAGTATGGGACTTATGAACATGATGAGTTGATCACACAACCCACTTACCTAGAAATCGATGAATGTAGCAATTTTTACTTTATTTTGGGTAAGTCCAAGAGCTAAAAACCTACAAAAAGGAAAATTAATAAAAATGTAAACACTAACAATAGTGGGTTGCCTCCCACTCAACGCTTGATTTAATGTCACGGCACGACATGTCTATGTGGGTTACTCAAACTTCACCAACAAGCCCATGGGTTGCCTCCCATTCTGCGCTTAATTTAACATCGCAGCATGATACCGGTATCTTGACTACTCAAAATTCATCAAAATACCCATAGGAGTATCCTTCGGGGTCATCTATATAATAAATCACCAACACTACCCTTATGTCAGTTGGCTGCTTCATTGACTTTTGGATGTTGAATGTAGTCTTCTCACCATTGACTATGAATTTCAGCACACGTTTCTCCATGACATCCATAGCTCTACCTGTGGCCAATTCCCAATATCATGGGTATCTCAGTATCAACCTCACAGTCTAGGATGACAAAGTCAGCCATAAAGATGAAGTTATCCACCCTCACATAAGATTTCCGCAAGCTTCTTTACTATATAGTCAGCCATTAACAATCGCATCGAAGTCAGTTTCGGAGGGTCCAAGCCCAATTGCTCGAATATGGCCAGTGGCATCAAATTAATGTTGGCACCTAAGTCTCACAAGGCTTTGGTAAATTGAGATGACCCAATGGTGCATGGTATAGTGAATGCTCTAGGATCACCTTTTTTCTGCGCCAAATACCTAGTTGTGACTGCACTACAGTGGTACACACCATCAACATCCTCAATTGTCGCTTCTTTCTTTCTTGTGATCAATTATTTTATGAACCTGACGTATCCAGGTATCTTCTCTAATACCTCAAAAAGAGGTATGTTCAAGCTCAATTATTTCAGCATCACAATGAATTGTTTGAAATTGCCTTCTTTTTTTTTTCCTTAATCTCTGAGGATAAGATAGGGGTGTTCTCAGAATTTATCTAATTTTTGACTTAATGACCGGACCCGTACCTTTGTCTTCAGTAACTTTACCTTTATCACCTGTTACCTTCTCAAACTTAGTAGCAGGTATCTCATCATCAATAACTTCTGCACTAGGTCGTGGGGGATCTATAATAGTGATACCACTCCTCGTAGTAATAGCAAGTACATAGCCATCATTTTTTGAATTTTACACTGTGTTGCTTGAAAGGGTATCTTGTTACCTCTGGTTCAGAGATGATGACATCTACCCAAATTGGTGCTTCTAATACTTGATAGTAGTGGTATGTGAGTCGACCTTCTGGGTTAATCTTGAAATGTCAGCCTTAATATCCTTAAGGCTAATCTCTTGATTTTCTTGATCCTTCACAAATTTAGCCATCTTCTCTTCTATTTTGGATTTTGTATCTCATTTTCCAGGTGGAATGTACCTATCTCTCTTCTAGCTATAGTCATCCTTCTTTCTCTAGTCACTATCTTGCTCTCTGCTACAGTCTCTTTATCTGTCATAGTAGTTCCAACCTTGATTCCCTTGTCCTTGGGCTCGAAAACCCATAATCTGATGATCTAGATAATTTGCCTCCTTTTCCAGTTGACTCATATTCTTTGGAAGCTGACCCTTGTACTACAACTGCATTCACTTTCTCGAAAGTCATTGCTGTAAGCTTCTTCACTAGTACCCCAAGATCAGTTCTTAACAACACAATCTCTTATGCTACTATGTCATCAGCTACTTTTTAGTTGTAGGTGGCACCAATAACATAAGTACCAGATCCTCTCTCATCCTTCTAAGTGTTCCACCCTCGGTTAGTGAGTGAAATTTGGTCTAACATCTCGAAGATGCCTCCTAACATAGACTCATAAAAGATCCTCCAGATATGATGTCTTCCATGGCTCTGAAGCTGATGGTCAGGGCTCTATAAAATATCTCCAGTAAGCTCGTCCCTGACAACCGATGGTTGGGTGCCATACTCAACTTCTTCTTGAACCTGAACTATGCCTCATACATAGACTCTGACTGTAACTACTTGAAATTATAAATCTTGTCCTTAAGCTCCAACATCCTGGATAGAGGAAAGAACCTGTTAAAGAATTATTTGCACAACTCGTTCCATGTAGTGATAGAGCCTCTTGGTAGTTTCCCTAACCATAAAGATGCTTCTCCTGTATGTGCGAAGAGTAATAACCTCGATCTGAGTGCTTCCTAATTCACCCCTAGATTTGTATACGAATTACAGATCCTGATGAAATTGGCAAGGTGCAAGTTTGCATTATCCGAAGGAAGACTTGCAAATACACCCTTTAGATTTAAGAGCTAGATCATTGCACTCGTGATGTCAAACTTGATACCTAGGTGTAAAATAAGGGGAACTATGGCTCCAGTCTCTGCCGGCTCAGCATATCCCAAGTATTCTTTATCATCTATATATGGATGGATATATTAATATGTTAGGATTAATTAAACATGGGCATCTCTAGCTCTGTTATGGTTTCCACCGAGTGCAGCTCGACAGTTTGCTACTTGTCTCTGCTCAGCTAGTTCTGCCTCTCTAGCTACCCGTTGAACTTTATCCGTTTCCCTCATATCGGATTTATCTTAAGCTAACAGCTAACCAATCTATTGATCAATAATAACTTATAATTCTTTGAGAGAAGGAGAGGTACAAAATCACGAACCCCTTTAGGGGGTTTATCTCTTTTCTGCTCAGATATTCTACTAGGAGTTTATGGGATCCTCGCTAGATTCAGATTCATGAGGAGTAAGGGATTGCGTCTACTCTGTGTGATAGGCATACACCGGTGTATACCCAACTAAGAAAAAATAAAAAAAATTGCAACAACTTCAAATCACAAATCAACACCATGTTCCCTAATAACGGCGCCAAAATTTTGATGACGTCCAAACAACAACTCATATCAGATGATGATATGGTCTCTGTTAAAATATAGTAACCCAAGAGAAGTTGGGGTCAAATCCCAAGGGAATAGGTGGAATCGTGGATCTCAGTAGTTGTAGTCAATAGACAGAATAAGAAAAGTAAATAAGGGGTTTTATGTAGTAATCTCGTGCAAGTAACTATATTAACTTTGATTATAATCAATGTAGGTGAATACTAGGATTGTGCTCCCTCTAGATTCTCAACTCCATAGTATTATTGTGCTTTGTTGAACTAACCTAATACCTCACATGCAGAATCGATAAGCTATATACCTTCTACAGTCTTTTGGACGAGTAGAAGGATTTTGCCCTTTACCTTTTGAGTCGTAAGATGTCGCCTTAATAACTGTTATCTTGATCCCAGTTAACTATTACCTATTAAGTCTCTAGTTATTCGATGAAATCTAGCCATGTTATTAATATAGAACCTAGAAGTGTGGATCGACAGTTAAACTCCAAATTACTGTTGTCTTTGTCTTTTCCTAGTCACTACTCCTCTTTTGGAGTAAGTAGCAATATCTAGGTGGGATACTAATGTGTGCACACATTAATAAAACTATTATAATGAAGATAAAGCAATACATGCATGTGTATTATTCAGAACAACAACAACACTTCCCCTGCTTCATCAATCTGCCAGGGTTTCAACAACCCTAGCTAAGCTTTTAGCTGTTCATGCTTATGAAGAAATCAATATCAATCATAATTGAAAGCATAGATGAAATCACAATGATAAGAAGTGTAAAAACCAACAACCGTAACTGAATTAATCAACTGAAGTCAATACAAGAGAATCCCAAGATCAAAATTGGATCTTGAAATCAAAATATGACTGTGAGTATCAAAAGTGCGTAAATTTTACTAAAACACACATAAAGGGTATTTACAGTACAAGAGGAAAGCCTAAAACCAAAGCACAAACAAAATAGGATAACACAGGGTCGGTGGCCACATGTGGTCTGTACTTGCGCTCTGACCCTGGGCGCAGGTAGTACTTGCGATCCTGACCCTGGGTGCAGGTAGTGGATGAAAAGATCCTGCAAGTTTAGCTCTCGAGATTTTAGACTATTGGCACTTGCTTTGCCTACCTATGGTCCGTAGGTCATACTTGCGGTCCATAGGTTGTCTTAGTAAGTGCCGAGAGTCATCTTTTCATCTCTTCTTCAATTCTTGAACATGCTTTGAACACAAATAAACTCAAAGTGTCCCGAACATCCACAATTGCTCCAAAAAGTGGCCAAAAACATCTTTTTTCACCCTTTTCCTGAACTTAGCATCAAAAACATTATTTCTTACAAAACATACCCAAATGCATCATATATAACAAAATAACCTCAGAAACTTGCATATTTTCCTCATTTTAAGCATCGAAAGTGTTATATTTCTATAGCACATCAACACCCTCAACTTGGAACATTTGCATATCCTTAGGCAACAAAACACAATAAAAACTAAAATGATGCTTAAGTAGGAGAATCTAAGCTATTCAAGACAGTCAATCAACACTTTAAATTCAAATTACAACATCCCCCTCCTATCTCACTTTTCAAAACAACTGTGTATGAATATGAAGCACAATAATATGACATAATAGGGTCAAGATATGAACATTACATTAGCAATAGACAACCACTCATATATACAAATTACACTACCTGAAACAAGAAATGCTAGCAATATGACTCAAGTGCCCTCATAACAAAGATGTCCCACTTACTCATATGAAATAATGCATGTCAATGCAGGGACGATCACAAGACATTCACACTCAGAAGAGAAGTTCCAGTCAATATGCATCAAATACCATAGGCTTTCCCTTATTTTCTTTACCTTAGCATTCAGATAGTTAAGTTACGATCACCGCAGAACTTTTCTCGGCTTGTAACATAGGCTTGGGAGCTAGTATGGTCCATAAGGACATATCAAGTGACTAGACCTCCTAGGTAATACACTAACCATGGGATGTCACTTACTAGGTAATTTTCTTTTATTCCATCCTTATTTCTATCTTTTTATTCTTTATTGCACATTCAGGTTGGGTGTAGTTTCTTTATTCTATCTTTTTATTTTTTTCACAATTTTTCTTTTTTTTTTGTTTTGTTACCACACCCAACCTACAAACTTTTCCTCCTTATTTTACCCTTTTACATACCCATTTTACACTATGCACCCCTGTGATAGCCACTCTTAAATTAGGCATTTTTCTTGAGTTGAGGTGCACAATGTCCAAAAAGGACCAGGGCCAAAATAGGTTCATTGTAACATAAATGGAAAAGTGAATAGTAAAACAAGAAAAATAGAATTATATGGCTTAAAAGAGGGATCAAGGGATATCATTCACACATGAAGGTCATTTAGCCTAAAAGTGGACTGGAATAAAAAATGACCTATGATCCTTTCCTAACTAACTATCCTTCAACCTACGCAAGACTAATCAAGTAAGTTCTGAATTTAACACACAAAGGGAACTCGGTAGTATCTCACACACACATGACATAGAGTCAATATCACCAACTACTACCTATGCAGTTTATGCAATTGTTAGCAAGTGATTATCTAGTCTCTAATCCTAATTCCATAATAAGATCCACAATGTTCACACATCTATATATTCACACAATTCTAAAACACACAATTTTTTAGGGGTATCAAAAGCAATCAAAGTATGACTACTACCTTACATAATTAAAAATCTCCTAATTACACAAAAACAAAATACAATACGACTCAAAATTATCCTAGACATGTAAGTTCTACAACCCTACTGCAGCCAATGGGAAAAGAAGCACGACAACAAAAACCCGCAACATCATGGTATGCTCACTCCTAACTATAAACTTAGCATTTTCGTCACTGCATTAAAATAAAGTAAAACAAAGGAAAGTGAGAATATACCTGGGATGTACTAGGTGCTCAAATCATAAGCATCCCTAGATGGGAGCATATCAGTTGGTGGTGGTACACTACTAGATGATGCTCCCACTGCTATAAATGCATGCCTCTACCTATCGATGAATATAGACTTCATTGAATCATGCCTGTCCTTTTTAACGACCTGGTCATATGGTAAATCAGGGTCCTACAAGTCGTTTATATGACCTCTCTTAACCCCAACTGTTGGGACCTCCTGAATATTCTCCATAAAGAAATCAAACTATCTTGGTGTGTGTAGAGGTGATATATAGACCACCTAGGGTATAACTGAGGAAGTGGCTACAACATGGATCTCTGTGAGAGAACATACCTCTGCTCGATATAGAAATCAGCACGTATGGAAACTCGTCTGGGCTAAATTCGATGCAGCTGTCTTTGTTTATAGGTTGTAACCCCTCTCTTAAAATCATCAAGTAGTGTATAGAAATAAGCACATAGCCTGGACAGTGAAGTACTTTGTACGGCCTCCATCAGGCCTCTGCCTAGTCAAATCTAGTCCTAACCCCTGATCTTATCTGGTCGTATAGGGTAGTTATCTCAATCTCAATAACCCTCACTTGTATTGGTGTCCTTCTAGCCAACCACTAAGCTCTACAAAAACTCCCTAGATATAGTATCATACCTGAAATAGGAGCTATAGTGGATGGCCGAGTAGGCTTTGAAAGTACACCTACCAGGGTACTGCATACTATAAGTAGCTGGTGTTCCCTCACCCTGCATACTAGAATTTGGAGTCTCTCTCTACTCCTCTATCTCCATATTAATACCAATACCCACATTACCTCAATGTGCCTTAGCAGGCTTTGTGGAAACTGTTGGGATCTCATTTTGGGTTGTGGTACTACTGCTTGCTATCTCAATCTCCTAGAAGGGCCTGGACATGCCAAATACTTTATAGTCTTTGTTTGTACAGTCGCTGTTGCAAGTACCCTCTTGTCTACTCTTGGGATCTCAGGCACACCGGCCTCATCACGTAACCTCTAAATCATGTAGGGGAATGACATATTAGTAAACTCCCTAAATGCTCTATTATGTAACTCATACCTAAGAATGGTAAAAAAATCAACAGCATATCCATCCATCATACACGCAGCTAGTGTTACTTACTCTTACGTCAACGTATAATCTGATGCAATGGGTATCTATTGGTATCAAATTAGAAACTACCAAAACTAGAACTCAAATGTTAATAGGCCCTTCTTGATCATAGAATGCTCCTCAATCCATGGGGTCGCATCGCCCAAATGTGAAATATAACTAGCTATCCACCTAGCTATCTCAAACCCCTCTTATCAGTGGTTAGCCTCCCGGATGATATGTTGATCATATGTGACCCTCAGTCTGTGGTCATACTCAACTATAGATGCAGGAGTCATGTAATCTAGATCAAAGATAACACTACAGATAGTCTATATCGAAATGTTAACTCTAACCCCTCTAACTAGTATATGATCAAGTTGTGGCTGGCTCGTAAATCTCTCTAGTCCTGGATTTATACACATAGGAATGACTAGTGTAGATCTGTAGGATGTATAAAATTCTCATACCATATTTGGTCTATAGGAACCAAGTGGTCTAGTCATCCACTCGAGTTGATATCTATCAAATATGGCCCATTATGTGGTACTTGATCTAGCCCTGATAGGTCAATTTAGCACTTCTCAAAAATACACCTTGTAGGCCTGCCTACCTCCCAAACATGACTGTTGATATCATATATCTCCCACATTCCTTTTACACACCACCTTAGATGTATCTCCTCGGGAGGTACATCTGAGGCATGTATGGGCACGGGACTCTGTTGTACTGATGCATTATGGGAAGGATCCTCTATACCCTTCTCATACTGGGGTACCTCTAACTACTGTACACGAGTAGTAGTGCCCTCCTTGGACTGGGGCACTGCGGATGGCTCCTCCTACTCTACCTCCTTAGATAAATCTTGGACCTTTCCTTAGACTAGAGGTCCTGAGTAGCAACCTATGGAGTACACTCAAAATGTGTCTCCTCAGTATAATCATTATCATAATCAGGTGAAAGAGTGTGTGGGGGTAATATCCTTGCTGGCTTCATCCATGGTCGGGCTATAATGGTATGAGAAACCTAGCGGGTCTATCCTTTTGTGATCTGCATGTCACCCTTACTGTAATGTCTCTATATTGCTACCTTGGGTGCTCCTCTAATGAACCACTAGGCTCAGAAGGCTCTACAGTGATCTCGAACCCTACCAAGTGGAGTCTTTGAAATTGGTAGTAAAGAAACTTATTTGAGCTATATCATAAGTATAGCTCTCGATATTTATTCCCATCTATAACTAGATTATGTACCAAGTGTGAAACATCAAAAGAGGCTAAACCAAACCTGCAAGAGGTGGTGAAGAAAGAAATTATAAAATGGCTTGACACGGGAGTCATCTATCTTATATCTAATAGCACGTGGGTAAGCTCGATACAATGTGTTCCAAAGAAAGGTGGCATTAAGGTAGTTGTGAATAAAAAAAATAGCCTTGTTTCCGTCTGACCAATAATGAGATGAAAGGTATGCATGGACTACCATAAGTTGAATTCTTAGATTGAGAAAGAGCACTTCCTCATGCCCTTTATGTACCAAATGCTAGATAGGTTGGTCGAGCGGGGTTAGTATTGCTTCTAGATGGTTATTCGAGGTACAACCAAATTTCTATCGCCCTAAAAGACTAAGAGAAGACAACATTCACTTGCCCTTATGGCACATTCGCATTAAGCAGATGCCCTTTGGGTTGTGCAACGCACCGACAATATTCCAAGGTGTATGTTGTCAATTTTTATGGATATGGTTAACAATTCTATGGAGTTATTCATTGAAGATTTCTCAATAGTGTAAAACTCATTTGAGTCATGCCTTAAACATCTAATCAAGGTGCTTGAGAGATGTGTGAAAGCCAACCTTATCCTTAATTGGGATAAATATCATTTTATGATCAAGGAGAGTACCATTTTGGGCCACCAAATCTCAGGAAGGGTATACAAGTTGATCAAGCTAAGGTAGAGGTCATTGCCGAATTACCCCCTCCAACTTCCATAAAGGTTGTTCAGAGTTTCCTTAGGCATGCCAGGTTCTATCAGTGATTCATTAGGGATTTCTATAAAATAGCTCATCCAATGTGAAAACTCCTTGAAAAAAAGGCAAAATTTTATTTTGATGATGCATGCTTGAAGTCCTTTAGTTGTCTCAAGGAGTTGTTTATATCAGCTCCCATTATCGTGGCCTCGGATTAGTCGCCTCCATTTGAAGTGATGTATGATGCAAGTAGAATTGCACTGGGGGCGTTATTGGTTCAATGCAAAGAAAATTTATTTCATTTGATCTATTATGCAAGTAAGACCTTAAATGGTGCTCAACGTAACAACACGATTATGAAGCAAGAATTGTTGGCGGTATATGCTTTTGAGAAGTTTTACGCTTATTTGTTGGGCATGAAAGCATTGGTGTGAACAAATAATGCCACCCTTAAATAACTCATGACAAAGAAAGAAGTCAAACCATTCTTGATTAGATGGATATTTTTCTTGCAAGAGTTTATTTTAAGGTAAAGGACCAAAAGGGTTGTGAAAACCAAGTGGTCGACCATCTTTCGCACCTTGAAAATAATCATGAAAAGATTAGAGAGAATGAGATTGATGATGCCTTTCCCAATGAACTACTTATGTCAATCTTGATGAGTATAACACCATGGTTTGCCGACTATGATAATTATGCAGTAAGTGGAGTACTCCCCGAGGATCTTAGCTATCATCAAAAGAACAGGTTCTTGATCGATGTAAAGAAATAATTTTGAGATGAACCCTTCTTATTTTAGGAATGTGCAGATGGTATAATTTGGCGTTGTGTTATGGAGGTGAAAATGAAAGACAACCTTGAAACATGCCATTCCCCCCTTTCGGTGGTCACCATGGAGGGATTTGAACCGCCACTAAAGTTCTTCAATGTGGTTATTATTGCCCCACCATTCATAAAGATACCATTACATGGGTCAAAGTATTTCATCAATGTCAAATGTAAGATAGCATCTTTAGAAGACATGAAATGCCTCTTAGGCCCAATCTTGAAGTTGAATTTTCTGACGTATGGGGGTTGATTTTATAGGCCCTTTTGTGAGCTCCTTTTGTAACAAATATATATTGGTAGCTGTTGATTATGTGCCAAATGGGTATAATTTGTGGCCCTTCCAAACAATGAGAGCAAAAGCATCACTTTTTTCTTAAGAAAGACATTTTTACGAGGTTCAAAACACTGTGTGACATTATTAGTGATGGAGCCTCACACTTTTACAACTAGATTTTTGGGACTCGCATTGAAAAATATAAGGTGAAGCATAAGGTTGCCACCCAATATCACCCCCAAACAAGTGGTCAGTCAAGAAGTCCAATTGAAAAATCAAAGTTATAGGTGAGAAGAACATAAATGTAAGCCAAACTAATTGGGAAAGTCATATTGACAAGGCACTTTGGTATTTACCCCTACCAATTAGTATTCGGGAAGGCATGTCACTTGTCCGTCGAGCTTGAGCATAAAGATTTGTGGGCATTGAAGAAGTTAAATATGAATTGGGAAGAAGCTTCTGAGTTAAGGATTACTAAACTTTATGAGTTGGAGGATTTTTGACTCAAGGCCTATGAATGTTTCTCTTTATATAAGGAGACAGTGAAGAAATGACATGATGCTAAGATCCTAAGGTAAGAATTTCATGTAGGCGCTAGTGTACTTCTCTATAACTCTCGCTTAAAGATTTTTGTGTGGAAGCTTAGTTCTAAGTGGTCTGTTCCGTTTATGATTTTGAGTGTTTATCCTAGTGGTGCTATCGGATTAGAGGACCATGAGAAAAATAGGTTTGTGGCAAATTAGCAAAGGTTGAAACATTATAATGTAGGAGGACCCGGGGCGGCCAAGGTGGAGGTGGTGAGTTTTAAGGATCCTAAATTTTGATACAGAAAAATCGCGCCACAATGTTAAATTAGGTACTTTATGGGAGGCAACCCATCAGCTAGACGCTTATTGTATTTTGATATTTTGTAGGTGTTTTGACACTAGTTGGATGTCCAAAAGTAGAGGAAAAATAAAGTTGAAAAGTTGGTAGTTGTGCAAAAAAATAGAGGAAAATAGGGGAAAATCGACCTCAGTTATCGTGATTGCAGTACGTGGGCCGCGATCATGGTCTCGCAATCGCGGCATATCCTATCACAGTCGAGATAATCCAGAAAAATTTGTGTTTTAGCTTAAGAAAGCCCTTTTATAATGCTTCCAATTCTTTTATATGTTGTAGTGAGGACCCTTCCACTCTTTAAGTTGGAGACGGGGTTACATTTGTGCTAGGGCATCATGATCTAAAGCCTCACCCCAAGCATAGATTTTTGTGTTCCTTTTGATTGATTTTGGATGGGCCTTTCCCGATGATGGATTGAGTGACGATATTCTTAAGGAAAAATCTTCGTGATTGTGTTTTGAGCCATAGATGCAGGGGAAGTCTAAATACCCATTGCATTAGAGTTTTTGTATCACCCTTATACCTATGGTAAAGTTTGAGTAGACATATAGTTTTCCCTCGTAAGAGCCAAAATATGAGACAACGACTAGGTTTGGTGCCATCAATTGTAAACTTTGTGTGTTATAAATGCGAAGCAAGAACCCCCCTCCATCCAAACTTTTTGAAAACCAAGGGCATAGAAGTGAACAATTTTTTATCAATGCTTTACCTCTTTTTGTGACTCCGAAGTCCTTAGTTTGTAGTACATGGTAAATAATTCCTTTTGTCTCTAGTAGGAAATGCAATTGAGCCTCCCTAAAAAGTTTACATGTCATGTGAGGTGAGTGTAGTTGTTTAACTCTCATGCTTGTTTGTATCATCTAGAACTTTCCTTGTTAGTCTCGCAAGGATAATCGTGATTATTCTTGGTTGGTGAAATAATATTAAGCCTTCTTTGTAAACATAGGAATCCACTTTAGCCTAAATAGCCTACTCGTACATAGAATAGTATCCCTAGTCACCCATTTTGAGCCTTCAAGCCTTTCTTTGGAAACCACATTGTAATCCTTGAACCACTCTAATTTTATCCCTTTTTTGAACCCAACTCTCCCTGAACTTGAAATTCAACTTGAGGCTAAAAGCCTAAGTTGGGGGTGGTAAGTCTTGGAAGAGGTGACCTTGGGCCATGGTATTGTAAGTGGATGCCTAAAATCTTAGCAAAGATGGCAAGTAAAGAAGTGAAAAAAGAAAAGAATCATCAAAAAAAGGAAAAGCATAGATTGCACAAAAGAAATAAATGAGAAGAAAATGCTTTCAAAAGAAATGGGTGAATCAATGTAGTGAAAGTAGGCATATGTGTGAAATGAAAACAAATGAAGTGGCCCATGGTCCAAAGTTTGGTTATATAGTGTGATGTAGATGTTCAAGGAGGGATTAGTCACTTTATTCCCAAATGATACCATATCTTTTCCCCGATCCTACATTACAAGCCTTAAAAAGTCCTTCGAGATCTCCACTCAAGTGTATTCAAAGTAGTGGCAATTCAAAATAAGGGTAAGCATATGATATGGTATTTTTTCATATTGAGAGATTCTTTGTGAGTGTAACCGCTTGTATTATAATCCCTTATTTCATGATAGATACTTTGGGGTGTGGGATTTCTTTTTTTGTGGAGGCATGTAAACTAATTGAGACAGGTAAAATTTTCATCTTCCAAAAATAAGGCAAAGGAGTATAGTTGAATTTCTGTCAATGGAGAGTAACTTCTAGAGAGTTAGTGATTATTGCGTTGTTGTTCTTTAAAATCTTTTGCTTCTTTGAGATTGTAATTCATGTTGAGGGGAGTTTTGAGAATAACTTTACCTATTCTTGAGAGCCACTTGTTGGTGCTAATCAAGTTCGAAGTCATTGTGATTATTCGGTCGTATAAATGGGATTAAAATTGCATAGTCTCATTAAGTAAGAAGTAATGTTGCTTAAGGACTAATGAGTGGTGATTTTATCACTCTTTCTCACTTAACATTTGTGAACATTGCCTTGATTTGAATTAATAAATGTGTCAAGACCCTGCAAAAAATCCTGGCTTAACTCAGTCCTTTAAAGTATGAAAAGAGGTCCCAGACTTAGAAATTTTCATCCAAGTAATTGACACTTAGTCTCATTTTGGCTTCGATATTTCAATGACTTTATTTTTGATCCTTAAAACCTTAAAATGTCAATTTATTTAATTAATTTATGATCAAGAATGTCAATAAGTGTTCTCGAATGAGTTTTGAATTTTTCGGAACTTGTTAGGAGCTTGTATAGATGTCGAAAATAGTGAGTCGACACGATCTCGATGCGTCGCATTGCTTATCGTGTCGATGGATATTTTTCCCAGCATTCAGTGTAAATTCCAGTGAGCTGATACGATATTAATGTGTCACTTCGGTCATTACGTCGACCCCATCGACGTGGCACATTGGTTTGTGCATCACTGGGCACAGTTTTTTCTCTTTTAATTTTGCATATAGAGGGGTATTTAGGTCAATTTCCGCACTTTTATTCAGCTCTAAAACACGATATTTATCCACCCTAGAGGCAAAATTCATTCTTTATTCTTAAATTCTCTTAAGAACAAAACCCTAGGGCATCCAATTCCAAGTCCAAGCTTCAAGAACACACCACTAATCTTCAAGAATTTGATTTCTAAGGTATGTTAGGTGTTCATCTAAGGGTTTCCTTCCACCCTTGGAGTTTAAGAACCTCTTTTGAAACTAAAAGTTGATTGCTTTCGTGAATTTCATGTTGAATTTGATTGTATTCATGTTCATGATATTATTTGGGTTTTAATCTATGATTTGCTATAAGTTTCATGAAATTAAATTAGCATGTATGGTGAATTATATGATTTGTATGTTAAACCCTTGAAATTACAATTAATTATTGTATCCATGATGTTCATGTGTTGACTATCCTCATGTGAAATAACCATGCTCCCCAAGTGTTTGATAGAATGCCTATGTGAATTGAATAATGAAATCATGATATGTTATCATGTGGACACATTCATGTACAAGTTCATGTTTCTCAAGTGTTTGACAAAATGCCTAGGTGAATGTATTGTTAACAAGTATTTATGCTTTTATAATCATGCCATACTTTACTTTCCATGCTTTCAAGTCTTGGGGGTATTCAATACCCAAAAATCTATTTGTTTACCTAGAGATATAGTAGTTACAGAATAATCTCAGTAATGTCACGAACAGTAGCACTCACTCATTTACAGAACTCAATAAAACTCAGTATTAGTATAATTCAACACTCAGTGAACTCAGTCTAGTTCAGTCAATTAGCATGATGAGTAACAGTTCAGTCAAGCCTAATACAGTTTAGAAATTAGTTTAGTATTTATTTAGTTGGGAATAGGAATTAGAACCGACCGAACCCAAGTATAGGGGTATTCTTGTCAGTGAAGGGTTTGACTATTAGTAGCAATCCCTGTGTTACAGAACTATGTAGCCAGTGTAGGTTGAGATATCTTCCTGCCAGATAAGGGTTGATACATCTCATATGAGTTTTCCTACCCGTGAGGGTTGATGAAATATCTTCCTGCTATATAGGGTTAACTAACAACAATTATTAGTATCCCTTGGCAAGGTGCTAACACCCTTCTAACTTGGGTCATAGGTTAGACCCCAACTCAATTTATGATCGGGGTATGTCGTTAGATGAACACTCCCACAGTTATAGTTTCAATTTTAGTTTTAGACTTAGTATAAAACCTCAGATCTATTTTTAGAATATGGACTGTCAGACACAGTCACCCAGCTTAGTATTGAACTCAATGTAGTTCTACAGAATCAGGACTGTCAGAAACAGTTATCTAACTATCAGTAACCCAGTTATCAGTAATTCAATTATCAGCGATCTCAATTACAGCAAAGTAGATTTACATGCAACATTGATAATTAGTATTTATAGTAGTTTCAGATATATATGTACTCTAATTCAGTTATACTCATGTTACTCAGTCAGTTATTGTTCATGCATATAAACTCTTGCATATCAGCCTACCTTACTTAGCATACTAGTATATTCGAAGTACTGAAACATACTCTTTTTTGTACGTTATGACGTCTTATATCATAGGTTCAAATGCACGGGATCTTCACCGTACTTAGCAGCCCATCCTATCAGCAACAGATTTAGTGGTGAGTCCTCATAGTTTGAGGACAGAGTTATCATTTTAGTATTTCAGTAGTTCTGTATATTCAGTAGTCAGAGTTGGTTGGGGATTTATCCCATCAACTCTATGTTCAGACAGTTAGAGGCTTTCAGGATAGATTATTTTAGACAAATACGCAGTTTTTGGTATTTATTTATCAGTATTCAATATTTGATTTTAGATTATGAACTTTATGGTATTTTATCCTATTTTCATATTATTTTAGTATTATTATTTATTGCTCACAGTAGTTGCCAGTCATGGGTTAGCTTGTGATCCTTCGAGGTCATGAGCACCGTGTGGTGTCCGGGGTGCATACCCGAGGCCTTACAAACTTGGTATTAGAGTCTAAGGTTCTACAGAGTCCTAGGGAGTTTGAAAGCTGCGTCTAGTATAGTATTTTGCATGGGTGTCTAGCACGCCACACTTATGGACAAGAGGCTATGAGACATTTTTAGGAAAAATTTCCCTTCTTTTAGTATTTATGTCGTGCGAGTGAGCATGAGCTCAAGTTAAACTCTCTGACTAATCCAAGTTTCCCTTTCGTTTACAGAATATGCCTTCCAAAAAGTCTAACGAAAGAGGAACTGGAAACCAGCCAACACCTCTCCCCATTTAGGCAGATCCCTTGAATGAGTATGTCTCTCACTCCAAACTTAGGATTGCTTTTACTTCCTTATCTTACTCTATAGTTGCTCAGAGCAATCAACTGGCTATTATCCTATCTATCTTATGTCTCATGCTCTGCAGAGTGAGGAGGAGAGAAGTAGACAAAAAAAGAGAAATAATAAGAGGGCCAGAATGTCAAGGCCAAAGATTGGACGAACTAATCCTCCTTGCCAAAAATATAGCAGAAACCATCAGGACGTGTGTAGGGCTGGTAGTGGGTTTTGTTTCAACTGTGGAAAGACAGGCCATAGGGTCAGAGAGTGTCCTTAGGTAGGTCTCCAGAGTAATCATAATCGTCCCCCAGCTTAGTAAGGTCGCCCACCTCAGGAGGGTACCGCTTCTAGTGCCACCAGTGGGCAACACCCAAATAGACTCTATGCACTTCAGTCTCGACAGGATCAAGAAAGTTCTCCTGATATGGCCATTGGTACATTGTAAGTTTATCCTTTACATTTTTATGCTATGTTAGATCCAGGAGCTTCTTTGTCCTTTGTAACTCCTTCTATAGCTATTGACTTCGGAGTCAGTCTCAAAATCCTAGCAGAGTCTTTCTCAGTCTCTACCCCAGTGGATAAATCTATCATAGCCCGATGGGTATAAAAGAACTGTTCGGTTATGGTATCTCAGAAAGTTACATCAGCAGACTTAGTAGAGCTAGAGATGGCGGATTTTGATGTTATTTTCGGCATGGAATTGGATTTATTCTTATTGATTATAGAAACAGAGTTGTCCAATTTTAGTTTTTGAATGAACCTATCCTAAAATAAAGGGGTTGTACTTAAGCACTTAGGGGTCAGCTTGTTTCCTACCTAAGGGCGAGGAAAATGATATCCAAGGGGAATGTCTACCATATTGTTCGAGTTAAGGATACTAGTTCTGAGACACCTAGTCTTGAGTCAGTTCCAGTAGCATGTGAATTTCTAGATGTGTTTCTCGAAAATCTTCCCGAAGTTCCTTCCAAGAGGGAAATTGACTTCAGAATAGACCTTCTTCCTGATACTCAGCCTATATTTATCCATCCATAAAGAATTACTCCAGTAGAACTCAAAGAGTTAAAAAAATAGTTGAAAGATCTCCTAGATAAGGGATTCAGTAGACCCAGTATATCCCCATGGGGTACACCAGTTCTATTTGTGTGTAAGAAATATGGTTCTCTCAGAATATGTATTGGCTATCGTCAGTTGAGCAAAATCACGGTCAAGAACAAGTATCCGCTTCCAAAAATTGATGACTTATTTGACCAATTTCAGGGTACTAGTTACTTTTCTAAGATAGACCTTAGATCAGGCTATCATCAGCTCAGAGTCAGAGAATGTGACATTTTAAAAATAACTTTCAGAACTCGGTATGGTCACTTCGAATTCCTAGTCATGTCATTTGTTCTTACCAATGTCCCAGAAGCTTTGATGGACTTAATGAACAAAGTGTTCAAGCAGTACTTGGACATGTTCATCAGAGTATTCATAGATGACATTCTTGTCTACTTCCACAGTGAACATGATCATGCAGACTATCTCAGAATAGTATTGCAGGCTCTCAGAGCCTATTAATTGTTCGCCAAATTCAGTAAATGCAAATTTTAGCTAAGGTTAGTAGCTTTCCTTGATCAAATAATTTCAAGTGATGGAATTGGAGTGGTTGAGTAAGTGGTTCAAAAATTTAGAATGATGTCTTTAAGCTAAAGGAGAGACGGTAGGTCAAGTAACCAGGTTAGTCTCTCAGATTCTAGTAGCAATCAGGGTACTATAGAACATTAGTGGAGGGAGGGTGGAAAGATGCTCGAACCAGTTGTATTTCAGTTCAAGGTATTGTATCTCAGTTATTACGGTATCTACTCATGCTTTACACATCATCCCTATGCTCATAGCTCACATTCATACACTTACCATAGAATCATGTATAATCCCAGTCCCTTGTATGTGGAGTCCCAGTTTGCTCAGCAGTGCAAATCATGTTCCATGAGTTCAGAAATTCCAGCACTCAGGTCATGCAACTCATGACTCATGTTTTTATGCTCTACAGTATGTTCAGTTCCCACATTCATGCCACACTCTAAATAATTAGCAAAATTTAGATTATGTCGTGGATATCCTCAATTTAGGTCTTTTGATGAACCCATGTTATTGGTATTCTATTTATCTCTTCAGGCCTCTTCTAAATAAAGTGTTTTAAAAAATGCAAGGTGTGTGGACATTAATGATTCAGACTAGTATTACAGTGTTATGTATGCCTCTCGTAGATCCGAGTAGGTTTGTACATAGTGGGAGAATTTAGTCCAGCTCAAACTACAGTAAGAAGAGTTAGTAGTGCCCATGTGAATATTTTTAGTGGTCTCAAGTGAAGTGCAGTATTAAGGTAGAAAGTATAGTTGAGAGAGTATTTGAGGAGTATGTCTAAGCCTGAAAGATAGTAGTTGTAGTGCATAAGGTTTAGTAGCTTTATCCTAGATGATGTTTTGTAGTCCTGTGTTTTATATTATCATATTTCTGCTTTGTTATGATTTCTTATCTAGATGTCTGATTCATACCATGCCCAAGATTCCTTACTCCCTAAAAGTCATTAGAACTTCTTAGAAAGAGTGTCGAAGAAATACTCCAATTAAGCATTAGCTTTCAGTATGAGTTAGTCTGTATTGCCAGTGATTCAGATTGGCAGTCAGACAGACAGGTTCCTATAGTGTTTTCATCTTCAAATCTAGTCTTACTATCCGAAGCTTCATGAATATATCCCTTTTAAGAATAGTTTGTTCGCATCCATGTGAATTGTGAATCCAGTTCAGTTCATGCGTCATATTTCAGATCCCAAATCGTCAGTCATGATTCAGTCCGTAAGTATCCCGAGCTTTTCATGTACTAAATCTCTTATCCCTTTTTCATGAAATTAGGTCCAGCTTGAAGTAATAGTTACTCATAAGTTAACTTTCTTGTTATATCTCAACTGTACAACCATCCTCATATCAGTGCATGTATTCATAAAAATCAGTTCAGTATTCAATTCAGAACTCAGTTTTGTATCAGGTTTGCTTGATCATAGCATACAGTTATCAGCTATTTGGTTATCAATATTTCAATCCCTCAATATATAGACTATTTCAGAATCATGTTCTATGCTTGGTCTTGCATTCTCACATAATGCAGTTTTCATAAATTCATGCTTAGTTATCTTATGTTACCCAGTCAGTCCTTACCTCATATGTATAATACTCTATAGTTTCAGTCCAACTATTCAGACTAAGTACGATTCAGGCTTGCATGACCAGTATTCAGCTATCTGTCATTCAGTTAATCAAATAAGTTAGTATGTTTATATATTTGTGCTCAGTGTGAGTGTATATTTAGATCCTTGATTTATCTCAGTCTCCACCACATAGTTTCAGACCTAGTATTTATACATTATTCACATTTTACTATATCCCAGCTCCAGTTCTACTTATGTCCCTAAAGCATAGTCTTACAGAAATTAAGTGTAGAGATTCACCATCTTATTAGAGTATGTTTACTCTTCATGCTTTAGGATATTTCAGTTTTCAGTTTATTCCAGCCTATTGGTGAGTCTACTTACGCTTAGCATGCATGTTGTAAGATCCCATATGAAATCAGTTTTACTCATTGCATTCACCTCTGCATTACTATTACTATATTCCATGCTCGGATTTCTTTTACAAATTTGGTATCAATTACCATTACATATTATCCTTATGACAGTCATGCATTTATAAATCAGTTCAGTCATGTAATCATGATTTAGTTATGCATGTTTGGTATGAAAACACCCAGTCTATCAGTTCAATCATGTAATCATGCTTCAGTTATGCATATTCAGTATGGAAACCCAGTCTATCAGTTCAGCCATGTAATCTTGCTTCAGTTGTACATGTTCAGTATGTAAACTCAGTCTATCAGTATTCTCAGCTTAGTCAGTCTTATTCGAGGATGAATGTTCCCAAGGGGGAGATATTGTAATACCCCGCAAAAAAATCCTAGCTTAACTCAGTCCTTTAGAGCATGAAAAAAGGTCCCAGACTTAAAAAATTTCATCTGAGTAATTGACACTTAGTCTCATTTTGGACTCGATATTTCAATGACTTTATTTTTTATCCTTACAACCTTAAAATATCAATTTATTTAATTGATTTATGATCAGGAATGTTAATAGGTATTCTCGGATGAGTTTTGGATTTTTTGGACCTCGTTAAAAGCTTGTTTGGATGTCTAAAATAGTGAGTTGATGATATCTTGATGCGTTGCATCGCTTATCACATCAACGGATATTTTCCCCAGCATTGAGTATAAATTCTAATAAGCCAACATGATATTGACGCGTTGTGTCGGGTATCGCGTCGACCCCATTGACGCAATAAATCGGTCTACGCGTCATTATGCATAGTTTTTGCTCTTTTAATTCCGCATCCATAGGGGTATTTAGGTCAATTTTTCCACTTTTATTCAGCCCTAAAATACGAGATTTAGCCACCCTATAGGCGAAATTCATTCTTTATTCTTAAATTCTCTCAAGAACAAAACCCTAGGGCATCCAATTCCATGTCCAAGCTTTAAGAACACACCACCAATCTTTACGAATTTGATTTCTAAGGTATGTTAGGTGTTCATCTAAGGGTTTCCTTCCACCCTTAGAGTTCAAGAACCTTTTTTTGAAACTACAAGTTGATTGCTTTCATGAATTTCATGTTGAATTTGATTGTATTCATGTTCATAATATTATTTGGGTTTTAATCCATGATTTACTATAAGTTTCATGAAATTAAATTAGCATGTGTGGTGAATTATATGATTTGCATTTTAAACCCTTGAAATTACAATTGATTATTGTATCTATGATGTTCATATGTTGACTAACCTCATGTGAAATAACCATGCTCCCCAAGTGTTTGATATAATGCCTATGTGAATTGAATAATGAAATCATGATATGTCATTATGTAGACCCATTTATGTACAAGTTCATGTTTCTCAAGTGTTTGACAAAATGCCTTGGTAAATGTATTGTTACAAGTATTTACTGTTATGCTTTCATGATCATGTCGTACTTTACTTTACATGCTTTCGAGTCTTGGGGGTATTCAACATCCAAAAATCTAGATATTTACCTAGAGCTACAGTAGTTACAGAATAGTCTCAGTAATATCTCAAATAGTAGTACTCACACAGTTACAGAACTCAGTGAAACTCAGTATTAGTATAGTTCAGCTCAGTATCACAAACAGTGTATTCAATCAGTTAACAGAACTCACTGAAATCAGTTCAGTTCAGTCAGTTACCATGATCAATAATAGTTCAGTCAAGACTAGTATAGTCTATCAATCTGTTCAGTATCTATTCAGTTGGGAGTATGAATTAGCATCGAGCAAACCCAGGGATGGAAGCATTTATGTTAGTGAAAGGTTTGACCCTTAGTAGCAATCCCTATGATATGAAACTATGTAGCAAGCATAGGTTGAGATATCTTCCTACCAGATAAGGGTTTATACATCTCGTAAGGGTTTTTCTGCCAGTACGGGTTGATGAAATGTCTTCCTTCCAGATAGGTTAACTCACTGCCATTATTAATATCCCTTGGCAAGATGCTAACACCCTTCTAACTGGGGTCACAGGTTGGATCCCAACTCAATTTATAATCGGGGTAAGTTGGTTAGATGAACACTCCCACAGTTACAGTTTTAGTTTCAAACTTAGTATAAAAGCTCAAATCAGTTTTTAGAATCAGGACTGTCAGACATCGTCACCCAGCTTAGTATAGAACTCAGTTTAGTTCTACAGAATTAGGACTGTTAGAAATAGTCACCCAGTTATCAGTAACCCAGTTATCAGTAACTTAGTTATTAGTAATTCAGTTATCAGCGATCTCAATTATAGTAAAGTAGATTTACATGTAACATTACATAAATCAGTATTTACAGCAGTTTTGGATATATATGTACTCTCATTCAGTTATACTCATGTTACTCATTTAGTTATTGTTCATGATTATGAACCCTTGCATATCAGCCTACCTCACTTAGCATACCAGTACATTCAAAATAATGGCACATACTCTTTCTTGTATGCTATGATGTCTTATATCATATCTTCAGACGTACGGGCTCCTGATCGTACTTAGCAGCCCAACCTATCAAAAGCAAATTTAGTGATGCATCCTCATAGTTTGAGGATAGAGTTATCATTTCAGTATTTCAGTAGTTTCGCATATTCAGTAGTCGGAGTTAGTTGGGGATTTATCCCATCAACTCCATGTTCGGACAGTTAGAGGCTTTTAGGCTAGATTATTTCAGATAGATGTTTAGTTTTTAGTATTTATTCATCAGTATTCAGTATTAGATTTTAGATTATGAATCTTATGGCATTTCAAACTATTTTCCACATTATTTCAGTATTCTTATTCAATGTTCACAACAGGTGCCAGTCATGGGTTAGCTTATGGTCCTTCGGGATTATGAGCATTGTGTGGCGTCTGGGGTGCAGACCTGAGGTGTTACAAAATGAGATATATTTATGATTAAATGCACTAATATGCACTCTTTGTAGGTATAGAGTTGAAAAGACAGAAAGATGTGGATTAGAGCTTACAACGATCAAAAGGGAGAAGGAAAAGTGCAGCTGAAGACCTACAGTAGAAGAGCCTCAGATACCGCGGTTGAACTATCAAGTATCGTCATTGCTCGTGGTCACGGATATTAACGGCGGTCACGGCTAAGTGGTGTGATCGCGGCTCAGTGGAAGTATTCAGTCTAAGGGCAAAACACAATTGCACGTGTTGATCCTAATTTGATAGAAAGACTCAAACCCTAGCCTCAAAAAGGGAGAATTCCATCTCCCCTAATTTTTTTGGATGTAGCTCTAGAATTTATAGCCTCCATTTTTGGAGATGAAAATATTGTATAAATTTTGGGTGAAGAATACATTGGAGACTTTCTAAATGGAAGATTTGCTCACTTCCATTGTTGATATTGTGGGAGAACCAAGTTTGAAGTAAAATTCGCTTAGATATTCAACAATTTATTTCAATGGAGATTATGGGTATATCTATGCTTATTTATCTTATGTGTAGCTAAATCTCCCTCTTGGGTTATGTGTGAATAGGGGTTTAAGTGTGTGTGGGGGTTGTTATTGGTAGTATCTATTTGGTACTTCATGTTTATGGGTTTTGTCATTGCTTTGCTATTTTGGTTGGAATTTTATGGGTGAAAGCCCTAAATACCCACATGGGTTTGATGAGTGAAAGCTCCAAGCTCTAGAAAGTTCAAGGATATCTTCGAAAAAAGGGTTTTGGGTGAACTTTAGGAATCCATATCATCCTCGAAAGAGTGATGTGGAGACCAAATCAATGATAGACAATTATGTGTGCAGTTTGCTAAATTTTCACTATCTTAGAGATAAGGGTGAATGTAAGGTTGACAATGCTATGGGTATCATCCTAGAAATAGGGATGCCTAGATTGAGGTTGTGGTTACAAATTATTGAACACACCTATTAGGTATTAGAAAGAATCAATGGGTGAAAGTTTGGTGTTTTATCGAAAGACTAGCATTAAAATCTATAACCAAGACTACCCATATTTGATTTACTAAATTGATGTTGATGATTAACACCCACATGTCACTCCCTTAGTAGTACATAATCCCAAGATCCGTGCTTAATTGTTAAAACTCTAATTATTCGTAGCCCCAAAATTTATACTAGAAAAAACCCAAAAGAAACCTTAGTGTAGGAACCTATGTCCCCCATTTTATCTTCTTGTACCATTAGTTTGAATTTAACTTGTATCTATCATTTCGAATTAATTTGATCGCCATTCACATTATTCCTCGTGGATATGACCCTGACTTTAAAGTTGGGTAAATATATTGACAACGACCACCTTGCACTTAAATTAACGTGTAAGTTGAGAGTTATAAAGGACAAGAAAAAGTTTAAGTTGGGGGTGTTGATGTGTGGTAAATTTACCACTCATTTAGATCCAACTTGGTGGACACTACTATCATTAAATGGTGTAAATGAGGCGAATTTTCCATTTAAATGCACTAATTACCCTGATTTGCAGGTTTACAGGTAAATGGAAGAAAACAAGTGACATGAGCTAAAAAGGGAACAAAAAGAGCATAGTAGTGCAAAAGATGGAAAATCTAGAGCTAGGATCGACCTCAGTTACCACGATCACGGTCTAAGGGCCGCGATTGCGGCCAGTCAAGGCCTGGTCAAAGCATGGCGATCACGATAGGTTAATACAATTGCGAGCATCGCAATCGCGATGGTGCGAGATTCTCTCAAGGGTAGAATGGTCATTTCACACAGATGGTTCTAATCTTCAAAAGGGCAAAACCCTTTCACTTTTGGGATATTCTTCCAACCACTTTGAAGCTCTCATAGAGATAAAAATTTCCAATTAGTGAGAAGACACAATTGTTATGAAATCTTCCAAAAAGATATTTTTATTTGTAATTTCAGTTGGGAATTTTGGTATTACTCCTGCTCTATTTTCAATGGAGGAAATGGATGCCAAATTTGGTAAAGCTCTTTTCCCTATTTTCACAAGTAGCGAAACATTTAACTTGGGATTATGTTTCAATAGGGTGCAAATGTGTGTGGGTTTTGATTGTTAAATTCAATTCTTGGTTGATGATGTTGGATTTCACTAATAATTGATTGCTAAATGGAAAACCTAATTTCCCTAAATCCCACCTCATCCTTGAAAGAGGAATATAGGTGACAAGTATTAGTGAACAATAAATTAGATGTTAGCTTATTCCTTTACATTGTCTTAGAAATAAGGATGGATGGTGAATTTGCTACGTCTTGGGCATCTTTCTAGAAATAGAGATGCCTAATTGAGGTTTTAGGTTGATTTGTTTGCTACGCTCATGAGGTATTTGAAAGGATTCATGGGTGATATTTTGGTGTTTAGTTGAAAGAATAACATCAAAACCTCTAACCCAGCCTACCCATATAGTCATTAACTAGAGTTTGTATTTGATTCTAATATACCTATGCACTATTTGTCCCTAGGAAAACATAATCCCTAGACTATTATTCTATTGGAATTTCATCTATGATTGTTGCTCTAAATTGGTAGTTCAAGTAGAGTTTTTTCAAACAACCTTTTAAGCCATACCCCCCAATTTTAATTTATCTCTTACTTTTTGTTTACATTGTGGGTAAATACTCAGAAGCTTTCAACATATATAGAAATCAAATATTAGTTACACTCCTTGTGGATTCGAGCCCAACTCAAGTTTGGTTATTTTATTAACAACAATCGTCCTACACCAAAATAATGGTATAGGTGAGCGTGATCAATCCACCACCTAAACTCTATAAGGCCACCTGTACTGGCCTACCCTGATAACCACGAGAACCTCTAAAATCTCCAACATGAGAAGATTGACATCTGAACTTACCGAAATGGCGCACCTTCTTGGCGCCACCTGAGATAACCGAAGAACCCTCTGTCATCTTGGTGTGATCTACAATGCTCTAAAAAGATGCCCCAAATACAACCATATGAGATATAGCCAACTGAAGAAAGACATCTAAAACCTTCATGAACTTTTAAATTTTCTCAGACTCGATGGAAATATTAGCATAGGAATTTTTATACCAGGAAAGAAAATGTGACTCATACTCTATTATAGTCATGAGGCCCGGCTCCAATCGCTCAAACTCATCACATATCCAATATCTCAAACTATAAGGCATAAATCTCTATAGAAAGGCATCAGGAAACTGATCATAAGTCAACTTAGGGAATCAAGAAGTCTATGACCAACAAACGACCTCCACCAATCTCTAGCAGCATCCCTTAACTGATAGCTAGTAAAATACACTCCATGCGACTCAAGAGAACCCAAGTTATACAATTTCTCTCGATAATTAATCAATTCCTCGCCCACAGCACCACTAAATCTATGAGGACCCAAATGAGTAAATCTCTTGAACCTCTTCTAATCCTTAGAAGGCATTACTGTACATATAGCAAGAGAAGACAAAGTGAATTTAGCAAACCGAGATCCCATCTGAGGAGGTAACATAGATGAAGGATAAACTCTCGATCTCAGAATAGTATGCTCATATGTCGCTGTTGAAATAGGAATAGGACTCGGGTCTAAGGAGTATCCAAAATAGTAGTAGGTGCAATAGGAGGATCCACACTCTAAATTAGAGGAACACCTGACATAACCAAAAGATAACCCTCTAAATGGGTCAGCAAATGCACCAACAATCCCACTAATATTAGAGAAGACGAACTCTGAAGAGCTGGAGTAGAACTCATACTTCCAACCTGCTCAACACGAGGCTCAGGGAAGAGTCCCCTAGCACTTCTCCTAGACAGGGCTGAACCACATGCCCATTTCTTCTCTCGAGTACGTCTGGGACTCGAGGCTCATCCTTTCGACTGAACTCTCTCCAGAAGAAGGCTTTGCATTTCTGACCTTGCGAGACCTAATCAACACCATCTGTATAAAAAGAGTGAAACACAACTCAGGACATAATATAAGAAAGAAGTCTACATGATAAGGAATAAAATAAGGGAAGTTTCTTAAAGACATTCTATTGCCTCTCAAAGATAGATATGAATGTGTACGTACCGATCCATGAGACTCTATTAGACATTCTATTCTTACACCATTGAGAACAATGAAATCTGGATTCTCTGATACCAATTTGTCATGATCCAAAATCGATAGGTCATGATGGCACTTGTCGCGATATACCTTGACAAGTAAGCCTATCACACTAATCGATACATAAAAGGTAAAAAGACAAAAATACCCCCAAGATAAGACTTTTACAATGAATCCCATACAAGTGTAATTAATACATAAAGAAACATAATAATATAGCCATAACCCCCAAAATGAGGTTTCAACAGTATAAGAACATATCTAGTAAAATTCAAATCCAAGTAAATACGTAAGATATCCAAATATAAATGAAACTGTCTCTAAAATAAAAGTAAGGAAATAGTTTATAAAGAAAGGTAGCAGAAGACATCCGAATGCCTAAAAATCATCAACTACCTTGAAAGCTCTGATGATCACCCGAGTCAACCAAGCTGGGGTGCACTCATACTAGGACCTGCATCAAAAGGACGCAGTAGGCTAGAGCACGATCCTCTTATACTCAGTAGGTATCATAGGTTGACCGAGCAAATTACAAAATAAGGCACAGAAAATACGCACTAAGGGTACATCACCTGCAATCAAAAAATATCCTACAACGGCAGCCCACACTGTTGCATTAATAATTCTAATATATATTACAAATGCAACAACAATACATCAAGTATAACACAAGTATACATTATATCACATGCAGTATAAATAGAGAAGCATATGCATATAAAAGATGATCAAGTATAAGTAACAGGATATAGAGCAAGTAGACATATAACAAGTCAATACGTAAATTCTATCACAACATCAACCCGATAAATCAAATGCAATGTATAAAATAATTATATTATTGCTGACGATAATGATGAACAAGGTTGGCACACAAAGCATAGGATAATGCCAAAGAAGATGTAATGACTGTGAAGATTTCCAACGCTACATGCCTCATTCTAATCTGAGGTCATGGCAAAAGGTTATTGAAGATTTCCCTTAATGACCTTATAAACTGCCATGGCTATGATTGAAGGTAACTAGTCGTAAACACTCGTGGTGAGTCGTTACGAATGAGTCGTAGCCACTCTAGTGAATCCCTCTACTCAATTCCAGTGACTACGACTACTCACTACAACTCATAATCAGTAACTATGAGTTGTAAGTAGGGACTTGTAGTCACAACAGTATGTAATCCAAAATATTCAACCCAGTGGTTATAAGTCCAGCATACTACACGTATCCAGACATTATGAGTCATTATGAAGACTTATAGCCTGACCATTAAAGGATTCAAGCATCAATATTCATGTTTTAGTAGTTTTACAAGTGAATTGGACATATAGTAAGACCCTAAATATTTCCTAACTTATAGACAAGTCGAAACATCCCATAGCGATTAAATTCTTGTGAATAATATAACTATGGTCAGATTCAAATGAGAATAAATTTGGGTATACAATGAATTTCTAAGATCAAGAGCCACCAACATATATATAAAATTGAATTATCTTTCCAATGATACCAATTTTTCCTTAATTTGATATCGGGGTGAAAAGTTATGGCCAAATTACTAAAACACTGTCAAAGCTGCCAGTGGTTACGACTCCTGATGATGACTCGCAAGCAGATCCTATGAGTTGTTAAGAGGAAGAGTCTTTATGGTATTATGGGTTGAAGCATGGGTTCCTGGAGATGACAAGCTATGAATCATATCCAGATCTTATGAGTCGTGGCCAAACTCGTCGGGACGACTTCCAGACATTTTCGAGACAATTCCCAAGGGTTTAATTGGTATTTTCCCACTCTTTTAACCCCAAAATTATGTTATTTCACCCTCCAACCAACAGTTATCAAGTAAAAATACTACCCTAACTGTAATACCCTAAAATTTTCTAGCTAATTTTATCCTAAGAATGTCTAGTATCATCTTCTAAATTAAATGATGTTTATTCCATGAGGGATTTGTAAGATTTTCACTTTTTTTATGTGGAAAACTCAATAAGATTTCCATCGATATAAGATTTTCCCAAATCCGATAACCGGGTAAGAAATTATGACTATTTCAAGTTCCCATCGTAAAACAGCACCATATTAGTCAGTGGCGCGCCGCGCCACAGGAGAAAATGGTAATTGTCAAATTCCAGTAGGGGTCCATAATAGTGGCGCGTCGCACCAAACTTCCAGGTTTCAAATAAAGTGGCAACACGATGGATTGGTGTCGTACCATCCCTCAATTTCTTAGTTGTCAAATTCCAGTGACACGGCACGATAGCACCGCGTCGCGCCAGGGGTCCAGTTCGGGAAATTTTCACTGAAATTAAAAGATGCGTCCAGGGTTAAAAGGATCAATTTTCCACTCCTATTTAAACCCAATAACACATGATTTAGCCATTCTTCACTAAAAATATAATAGTTTCTCTTAATTTTCTCTCAAGAACAAGTTAGGATTTTAATTGGGGATTCAATTTCAAGAAAGTCTCTCTGTCAATCTTCACTAAACCAAGAACTAAGGTATGCGTTGTGTTGATTTATGGATTTCTTTCATCCATAAATCTCAAGAACCCTATTTTTAAATTATGAATCATAATGTTATGTTGTGGGTTGATTATGTTTATATGATTGATATTGTATAATTTCCAAGTTGGGATCTTTATGTGTATATATGAAACTACGTTTTCATATAAGTTGAAAGTCCATGTATTTGGGTGGTTTATGAATTGTTAAATTGATAATTTCACCTATGCTTTAGGTTGTGCCTATAAGATGTTTGATAAAATGCATAAAGGGATAGAAATTATGCTTCATAGATTAATTGTGATCCCAATGACAAATGCATGCTTTACCCCTATGATCAAAATGACTTTTATGATATTGTTGTGCATTATGGGTGCTTCAAGGATTACTTATGTGACTAATTGATGAAATTATGATATGTTGACATGTATTGTCAACTCATGTACATGATTTTGATAACTATGTTCCCATGAAATATCTCCAACTATTGTATTATGGATTGTTGATGTTGATCTTGTATTCAATAATGTCATGCCTTGTCAGTTTTCTTCCATCGAGTCCTGGGGGTACTTGTACTAGAAAAATATAGTTGTGTGCCTAGATTTAGTGTTATGTTTTCACGATACCTTAGTCAAGCCATGGTCCATAGACCCAGTTAGTCATGTGACTCAAGAAAGCTCAGTAATTTAGTAATCTCAATAGTATTTCGTCAGCTAACAGAACTCTATGAATTTAGTCTAGTCCAGTTCAATTAATTATGTTCAGTGCCTATTCAGATGGGAGCAGAAATTAGCACCGAGTGAACCCAAGGAGGGGAACTCACCTGTTATATGAGGGTGTGATTCTTAGAAGCAATCCTTTCATTCCAGAACTATGTAGCCAGCATAGGTTGAGACATCATAGCCTGTTATATGAGGGTAGATGAGGTGGATTAACCTGTTATATAAGGGTTCCCGCTATTCTTACTAGATTTACCTATTATATGAGGGCTTCTCACAAATTGTCCTTACCAGTGGTGTGGTATTTACACCCTTCCAATTGGGGTTACAGATTGGACCCCAACTCAGCCATAATGGTGTATTAGGGGCATGTTGGTTAGATGAATACTTCCTACAGTTTTGGTTACAGAATCAGGACTGTCAGATACAATCATCTAGTCTCAGTAGTAGGACTCAGATAGTTCTATAGAATTCAGGGCTATCAGATACAGTTAACTCAAAATAGTGCAGAACTCAGCTAGTTTCATCAGAAAATAGACTATCAGAGACAGTCACTCAGTATCAGTTATTTCAGTTATACAGTTATCAGTATCTCATGTTATCAGTACTCAGACTTAGTAATCATGTTATCGCGACCATAGTTACAGTTATTATGTATTCATGCATGTACTATCACATTCATATTTTTTAGTCAGTTAGTATAGATCATGCATGTAAACGCTTTGCATTTGGACTACTTCACATGCATACCAGTACATTCAAAGTACTTACGTATTTGCGCTATGGTGTCTTATACCATTGGTTCAGAAGCACGAGCTCAAAAGCATCAGTAGCATTCTAGTCTCCACAGTTAGAGTTAGCAGTGAGTCCTCATATTTTGAGGACATGATTATTTATTTATTGTCTTATTAATTAGTTTATTGGTTAGAGTTAGTTGGGGGCATGTCCCATCAACTCCCTATTCAGATAATCATGTTTTAGAGGCTTTTCAGACTACAGTATGTTTAGACAATTTTGTTTTAGGTATTTAAACCCCATCCCAGATGTTATATTTTATCGGATATTATGTTACAGTTTGAACCTTATGTCCTTTCAGTTTATGTCTTCGCATTATATAGTATATCATGCAGTATACAAGCACAGATATCAGTGATGGGTTAGCTTATGGTCCTTTGGGGTCATGAGCACCGTATAGCATTCCGGGTACCAGATTTCGAGCGTTACACTAACCTATCATAACTCAAAAATTATCCATCATAGAGTAAAAGGGGTAATTTCCAAAACCAACTAGGGTTCATCAAGTTCAATCCCAAGAAATTTATCCAATGCTTCTACATTCAAGTATGTGGGGCATTCATCAATGGGTTCCTTCCACCCATGAATCCCAAAAATCCCATTTTTATTCATGTATGGATTTTAACCTTCTTTTGGGAAATTATCCATGTAAATCATGAATTTTATCCATGTCTTCTTAGAAATTTGAATTCAAGCCATGTCAACATATCTTCCCATATAAATTAGGATACTTCATATTTTAAATTTGAATTAACTATGTCATGTTCAATTGATTTCATGCTAAATCATCAATTTATGAATTAAACCATGTAAATATATTGTCTTCTCAAGTTTAACACGCTCCCATGATCAAATTCATATTTCTCACTCATTTACTGAAATGTCTTGTGTTTTGGATTTTTGAACTATGACTTTATATCACTGTTTTATATATTGTTATAATATGTTTGTAATTATTCTATGCTGGAGGGTTAGGAACACCTGATACCTATCTATTTATACATGTCTTTATTCTAAAGTTACAAGTCAGTCAGACCATGATTTTATTACTGATAATGCTGAACTCACACCTATGATTAAAGGGTGAGGTGGTCATTGTCAAACAACCCAACTAGAGTTGGGTTTGCATCCACAAGGAGCGAATTATAGGCTTCAAATCTTATGGGTGTCCTAGTTACTACAATTTTACCCAGAATGATAATAAACAAGGCATGTAAAATAAAGTGAGGGGATTTTGATTTGGAGATAGTTCGTCAACTAACAAAGCATGGATAGAACACTTTTGATTTAAGATTAAGAATAGAGGGGGTCTTAGGATTATGTCTACCTAAAGGCAAAGTGTGTGGGTAAATGATGGTTTGGAATGAGTTTTAGTTATTGATCAAAGGGTAGGCTAGGTCGAAATTCATTGTGGTCATCTTTCAATAAAACTACAATGATTTCACCCATTGGCTCTTATGAGCACGTAACAAGTGTGAAATTTGTAATCACCTAACACCTCAATCAAGCATCCCTATTTCTAGGATGATGCTCCTACATGGCTTACACTCCCATCACACTTATTTCTAAGATTGAAAAAGGTAGTAAACCATAGACTCAATTGTTCACCATTACTTTGTCCCCCTATGACCCTCTTTCAAAAATGTTATGGGTTACCTCAAGTTTGCCTTTATCCCTCTTACAAGAATGACAAAGGATTTCTAGAGTTTGGAGTTTTCACCCATCAAATCCATTTAAATTATGCAAACACAACAACACCCACACACAATTACACTCTAGTTCAACATAACCCTAAGACTAAATTACTTAGATACTCATGAAGAAAGTAAAGAGAAATATACCATGAGGATTATCAAAAACATTTATTCTTCACAAAATCACTAAGAAATTAAGCTTCCAAGAGTAGTTACACACTTTCCTAATTAGGGTTTCTTCTTCTCAAATCAAAATTAGTTATGAGGTGAGCAATACCAAAAGAAGAAAGGTTTTTTTCTTATATATGGTTTGGGATTGTCTAAGTACTTTTATAGATCTGCCCCTAGGCATATTCCCGCTGAATTGTGATTGCACGTGGCTATCCGCAACTACGTCCATCAGACCACAGTTATGTACCGCAACCACATTGTGTTGATCGTCTTGACTGACCGTGACCGCAGATTGAGGACTGCAGTCATGGTAATTGAGGCTGATGTAGTCCAGGTCTTCAGCTGCACTCGTCTTTGCTCCTTTTTATCATTTTCAGCCCCAATCCACATCTTTTGATCTCCTCAACTTTATGCCTTCAAAGAGTGGATATTAGTGCATTTTATCACCAATATGTCTCATTCATTTATTCCAAATAAGGTAATGTGCACAAATGTTTAGTGAGAATGAGTAGAAAAATCACCCCTCATCAAAACCCCCAACTTAAGACCTTACTTGTCCTCAAGCAACTACCCCTTATTATGAGACAACTTCATATGTATGCCCTTATTCTATCACTCAATGATTATGTGACTCAAACTTGATTGCTACCACCAAAAGATTTTCACACATAGGCAAATAGGCTTCTAACGACTCCCCTCATAATAAAATAAAATAGTGAAGGATGAAATAGACTTTGGGGTCAACCATGTAACAACTACTAACACTCTAGAGATGACTCACATGTTGACTACAATCATGATATACCTCTATTTGTCTCATTGTGTAGAAGATGATAAAATCTCCTAGCTCAACTAGTTCACATTCCTCCTCATGAGAAATTAAATATTCACACACCTTGTTACTGATCATGCAACAAGGAATTTTAAGTGAAAACACTCACTCTCTCAAGAAATTCTCTATGTTACCAAGTATCATGCCATAAGCTTGCCCTTATTTTGAATCATCGCTACAATGACCACACTTGGTTGGGAATCACATAAGGACTTTATGAGCTTGTAATGTAGGTTTAGGGTAGGGTAGGACATTATCTTGGGATGATAAGACTACACCCTCCTTGAACTTCTACATCATAATCCTTTCATGCATTGCTCTTTGGGCTACTTCTTATTCCATTACTAATTTGCCTATTTTTTCCTTTTTACTTTACTCACATGCTCTTCGCCTATTTTTTCATGCATTTAAAATCTATGCATTTCATTCTTTTAATGGATTTTCTCTTTCTTCAAAGCAAAATGCTTACTTGTTTAAGCTTGTAGGCACCTTCTTACGACTTCGTGGCTCAACTATACTTCTTTCTCTTTACACCATCCCCAACTTACGCTTTTAGCCTCAATTTTTATTCTTAAGTTCAAGGAGGATGGGGTTCAAGAGGGGATGAATAGAAGGGTCACGACTTGTAATGCGTTTGCCAAAGAAAAGTCCAAAGACTTAAAGAGGGTGACTAGGGGTAAATCCTTTGTATTGGTAGGATCTTTAGGTTAAAGTGGGCTTCTAAAATCACAAGATGGCCTATGATCATTATACCAACCAAGCATAATCAAAATTTAACTTTGAAAGACTAATGGGGCAAGTTCTAGATAGTACAAATACACATGAGATAAAGACAATTAAACTCACACACATGGAATACGAATGTCGTCAAGGGGGTTCAATTGTTCTACCTTCTCAAGACAAAGATGGAGTATTCACTATTTTCCAAAGTCAACTTTCAGAGTCATAGAAAGAGGGAAAAATTTCATCACCAAGTTGCTCACGTCCATGCCTTTGAATTTTGCAAAATTTTTGGACGGAGAGGGTTGTTTTCTTTTATACCCGTACCACACATAATTTGCTAATCATGGAAAATATCCAAGCTATCATCTTACATTTGAAATCATAGTACGAGCGGTCCATCAAATAGTTACTCAAACTTCACCAATGGATATTAATGCAATCCCAGATCATTAATGCTACAGGTACTCAGACTTCCCTTACATTCTATGGCCTCGGTGCCACGGGTACTTAGACTTCCCCTGCTCCCATGGTTAGAAACCCAATCATAATGGAAAAGTTCATCTACTAAAACAAAAATAAGGTAACAAACCCAGAACAAAATAACTAATCCATGCAAATGTGGGTACCATCAGAGTGCCAGAATATTATAACCCAAATAAAAATAAAGATAAGAATTATCCAAAAGAGCAGAAAGGTATGCAGAAATATTAATAATACAGGCCAAAATTAAATGAATAAGAATAAGGAGAAACTATCCAACTGTAAAGGTAGCAGTGTCCCAACTGCATAAATAATCAAGGTTAACAGAGATAATGGTGCTACCTGAAACTGCATCAAAGGCTGCTATCACTGTCGGATTCTACATCATCACCATCTTCCTCAAGATCAAACCAATCAGCTGGGGCCTCATTGTTACTATCCACGTAAGAATAAAGAAGTTTATCTCGAGGCCTTAGGACCTTTCATAGGCCCTTCATGCCCTTCCACATCCTGATAAATAATTTATCCCTCTTCTTCTCCCTTGTAACCATTTTTTCATGCACGATCCAAAGGTCTCGATGTGACTCCACCAAAGAGGAGTAGGCATTTTCAAGCTTATCAATGGTACCTTTTTTCTTTTTTTAGTCCTCTTTGTACTTCTCATAATCAGTACATGACACATAAGAATGGTGAGTGGTGGAAGGCTCTCCCGGTCCTTGGGGCAAACTAGACACAAGCTCTTTGATGGTTGCAATGTTTACTCCAATCTCCTTAAGTGGCCTTATGGTGGTTGGACTATGAGACTCAGGCTCACCGCATGTTGGATTTTCCAAGTCGATCTTTCTTTTCTTTTTTTGTCAGGTGCGCCCTCACCTCTAATCCTCAATGGGAAAATGATGGAATTAGGGCACACCAATGTATCCCTAGCATACTCTTCCATCTCTACTCTTTATTAAAGCTCTATAATCAAAGAGGGGAAGAATAGATGTGTATGGCCTTATTTCTTGAAATGATCTATTTCATTAACCATGAGTTGACCAACATCTAGAAGGATATCGTCTAAAATATAGGCAACTATCCTATCATGTAATTCGGGGACTGCTATTATGTAGATGCAGGGAGAAACTCGAATATAGATGATGTGCAACCATATCCGGCCTCGAAAGTGAAGTCGTTCATGGAAATATAGCTTTTAGACTTAGTACACAAGACTTTTTTTTTGGGTATAGCTATTGTACAAAACAACTCCCTGATTTACACCCTTTCGCTTTGAATTCACTCATGTCAGCATGCTTAAGCCCATAAATATCATTGATTTGTTTAACCCCAACATTCACCAACTTTCCCCGAATCTTGACAGTCACATTGAGTGGGTCCAAAAAAGAGACTTTACTAATGTTTGTATAAAATTCACGAACCCATTGATCATTTGCAATGGATGGTTCTGGGGCGAAGAACCACCACCCTATGGATTCCAGTTTATCATGAAGTTTTTGTAGTTTCTCCGGCATATTTTCCATGCAAATTCCTCTCTCCGAGAGAAGCTTTGTCCTTGAAACATCACTGTAGTAATGAGTGTGGTACTCGGGTACCATGAATCAGATGTGATCATACTTATCTATGAAATTGTCATGAAAGCACTAAGCACACATTATATCTTTTGGTGATATTTTAATCATGCAAGTTGTGCTATATTAATCACTAGAGTTCATTGGACTAGGTGTTTGGTGTTTCTTGACTAAAAATTGAAAGTACAAGATTTTTGGCATGACAGGAAGCTATCCTCAGTTATCACGATCGCGAGTCAGGACCGCATTTGCATTTCTGTGATTGCGGTATATGATTGTGGTCACGATACCTGAGAGTGGTTCCGTTGTCAGCTCTGCATGTTTACATTTCTTCCAATTTTAGGCTACTAGAATGTTCTACAATATGGGTGCATATGAAGATCATATGAACAATGCTAACAAGAGAATGGATGTTCCCTTTATAAAACAAATATCATTAGTGAAAGTTCATTTGGGCAAATTATCAAACACTTGGTGTGCACATCTTATTTGTCTATATTTTCCAAACATACTTGGGTGCTCAAGATTTCCCACTTGTATGCACACTTTGTTCAAGAAGCTAGTATCTCTCCAATATCAAGTAAGATAACATGGAAAGTATAACAATTAAAACTTTAGGCCCTCTTTTAATTATGAATTCTATGGCCTATTCTTATAAATAAAAGTACAGATTCATGACACTTGCTGGAGTTGTGATGCAGGAGGGATGCAAGGATGCTGTTTGAGAGCTGACAAACTTGGACAAAAATCAACCCAAATTATAGACTACAATCTTGAAAGGAAGTGTGAGGGAAATGAGAGAAACTAGGGGTTAAATGACTAAAGCGCTTGGGGACTGCGATCGCGGTAACTGAGAGCAATTTTGCTCCCCTGTTTTCCCTGTTCAGTATTTTAATCAATTTTAACACATTTTCCCCTTTTAAAGCTCATCCAATGCACTTCATAGTGCCACAAATGCATGGGTTATTCATATGCAACAGATAATATCTACCCTACAAAAATATAACAAAAAGGATACGAACCACTCTCGTGGCATTTGTGGGTTGCCTCCCACCTAGATCCTTAGTTATCATCATGGCACGACGTCTTCCTTCCTTTATTCTTAATATAGGTCTTCACGCTTCTCCTTATTCATCTTCTCATTTTCAACATCCACCATGGATACTACTTGCAACACTGCAGTTTGCTTCTTTGACTTGAAAATTTTGAAAGAGACCTTATCCTCTGGCACTCTAAATTTTATCTCCCCCAGCTCTAGATCGACAATGTCTCTCCCAGTGGCCAAGAAAGGGCGCCCAAGAATTATAGGCACCTCTTGGTCTATTTCACAATCTAATACCACAAAATCTATCGGGAGAATGAACTTGTCCACTTTCACAAGGACATCAAACAATATACCCACTGGCCTTTTTATAGACCGGTCCACCATAAGAGCCACTTAGAGGTTGGATTTAGGGTATCCAAACCAATTTTCTTGTATATTACAAATGGCATTAAGTTGATGCTGCACCTAGGTCACATAGAGCTTTTGCAAATTTATGCATCCTAATTGTGCAAGGAATAGTGAATGCTTTGGGGTCATCTTTCTTTTTCTCAACCTTGCTATCCATGATAGCACTACACCCATGAGTGACCTAAATAGTATCACCTTCAACAATTTTCTTCTTGGACATCAACTTAACGTATCACAATGGGATATTTATCGATAGGTTGCTAAGTTTTGACATGAACTTCCTCAATTTGTCATTTTCCTTTTTTTATGTAATCGTTAAGGAAATGGGGAGGAACTTGGTTGATTGGTCTTGCTTCATCTTGTGGCTTTTCAACTTTAACCACTTCTTCATCATTTGCTTCTCTTATTTGAGGCTGCACCTCCTTGGTCATAGCTTTGGGCAAATTTTTGCTCAAGTTTCCCCTAACGGGTTCATTAAGTGTTTTCCCACTTCTTGTGATAATTGTTAGGAATTGCGTGTCATTCTTTGGGTTAGCAATGGTGTCACTTGGAAGTCCACCTTTAGGCCTCACATTTAATTGTGTGGAGATTTGTCTGACTTGTGTCTCCAATTGCTTAATAGAGGCGGAGTGAGACACCATTGTTTGAGAGAGTTGGGAAAAATCACCCATCAAGTCGTGGACCATTTTATCTGTACCTTCCACTCTACTTAAGATCCTTGCCAACATATCCTCGGTCTTAAATTTTTCAGGGTCGACGATATTTGACTCTTTGGCTTTGGCCCGATCATGAGGAGGAACATAATGGTCATAGTCACGTTCCCGATCCCTCCAATCTCTATCCCTTTCACGGTCCATCCAACCTTGATTCTCACCTTGCCTTGATAGGCAGGGCAGGAACCCCCGAGTAGTTAGCCAAATAGCGGATTTCCTCATCCAACTTCTTTACCTCATCATCATCTTCATAAGATTTTAATGCCATGGCATTGACCGCTTTCGCGGGTGTGCCTATAACATGCTTTGTCAAGAGTTTAAGTTAGGTCATCATTTTTGCCATGTTCTTTTATTTTTCTTTAGTCTACTTTCTTTGTTCATTATCGACCATGGAAGTGGTAGAAGGAATCTTGGGATCTTTGGTTTCTCGAGTATGCCAACTCCAATTTTGCTTAGACACTCTCCAATCAATAAAAAGGTCACGTGGTGGTGCAACTTCACTAGGGAACCACCCGCCGTATTATCTAATACTATTTTTTTAATGGATCAAGGACTCGGTAGAAGATCTTGAGAAGTATTTTCTCTAGGACTTCATGATTTGGGCACTGAGCAAGCTTACCATTAAACCACTCCCAAGATTCAAACAACAGTTCTCCATTTACTTGCTGAAAATTTACAATCTCACGCTTTTGAAGCATTTTGTATGGCGTGAAATATCTATCAAGAAAAAACTTAGTAAGCTCATCCCAAGATGTAATTGATTCGGGTGGAAGTAAGCGAAGCCATGAAACTGCATCGCTCATTAATGAGAACGGTAAAAAGACAAGTCGAATGGACTCTTGACTAATGTGTGCTATAATAAATGGTGCACACACTGCCATAAAATTCTACAAATGGACATTTGGGTCCTCCAAGACTTGACGTCCGTACAATCCTTTCATTTGCAACATGTAAAGCATGATGCTAGTCATATGGAAGACTCTGTTCCCATTAGTTAGTGGGATGCGGATCGCGCTTGTTTACCCTACTTCATTTAGTTGGCCCTCATCATCTAGAGGGACAATAAAGGGGCCCATATTGCTTGTACTATCACTCATTGTTCCGTCAACACTCTGATCACCTAAAATATGATTTGAAAACAACAAATAAAGTAAATGATATCACTCTGGGTATTCTTAAGTAAGAATCACATCGAACAAGTGAAATCTATATTTCACTCCCCAACAATGACACCATTTTGATAACATTAAACCCACTCCCATGATTAATGGGTGAGGCGGTCATTGTCAAACAACCCAACTAGAGTTGGGGTTGAATCCACAAGGAGCGAATTATAGGCTTCAATTCTTATGGTTGTCCTAGTTACTACAAGTTTACCCAGAATGATAATAAACAAGGCATGTAAAATAAAATGGGGGGATTTTGATTTGGAGATAGTTCGTCAACTAACAAAGCATGGATATAACACGTTTGATTGAAGATAAAGAATAGAGGTGATCTTGGGATTATGTCTACATAAAGGTAAAGTGAGTGGGTAAATGAGGGTTTGACATGAGTTTTAGTTATTAATCAAAGGGTAGGCTAGGACGAAAGTCATTGTGGTCAATCTTTTAATAAACTACAATGATTGCACCCATTGGCTCTTTCGAGCACCTAAAAAGTGTGCGATTTGTAATCAACCAACACCTCAATCAAGCATCCCTATTTCTAGGATGATGCTCTTGACATGGCTTAAACTTCAATCACATTTATTTCTAAGATTGCAAAAGGTAGTAAACCATAGACTCAATTGTCCACCATTAGTCTTTCTCTCTATAACCATCTTTCAAGGATGTAATGGGTTACTTCAAGTTCACCTTAGTCTCTCTTCCAAGGATGATAAAGGGTTTCTAGAGTTTGGAGTTTTCACCCATCAAACCCATTTGGATATTTGGGGTTTTCAGCCATCAAATTCCAATTAATAAGCTCAAGAAATGGTGGAATCCATAGTCAACAACTAAAAATCATGCAAATACAATGAGGAAGTTCAACAAAATCCCCAGACTAAATTACTTAGCTACTCATGAAGAAAATTAAGAGAAATATACAATGAGGATTATCCAAAACATTTATTCTTCACAAAATCACTAAGAAATTAATCCTCCAAGAGTAGTTACACACTTGACCAATTAGGGTTTCTTCTTCTCAAATCAAAATTAATTATGAGGTAAGCAATATCTAAAGAAGAAAGGGTTTTTGCTTATATATGGTTTGGGATTCATCTAAGTGCTTCTACAAATTTGCCCCTGGGCATATTCCCACTGAACCGCGATTGCGTGTGATTGTCCATGACTGGATTGTGTATCACAACCATATTGTGCTGATCGTCTTGAATGATTATGACCATGAAGTAAGGACCGTGGTTGCGGTAACTAAGGCTGATGTAGTCCAGGTCTTCAACTGCAATCTTCTTTATTCCTTTATGTCATTTTTAGCTCCAATCCACATCTTTTGATCTCCTTAACTCTATACCTGCAAAGAGTGAATATTAGTGCATTGTATCACCAATATGTCTCATTCATTTATTCAAATAAGGTAATGTGCACATATGTTTAGTGAGAATGAGTGGAAAATCAGCTCTCATCAATTACTACATTTAGAATATTATGTTGATGTTGAGCACTCATCAGTATAGTACTACATCATATTAGACCAATAATAATAACAATGTCATTCAGTAGGAGTAGGATTTAGCACTGAGTGAACCTAAGGATGGGGCTCACCCACCAGTTAGGACTGATTCCTTAGTAGTAGTCTCTAAGTTCCAGAACTACATAGCCAGTGTAGTATTATGAGATATCACCCACCAGTTTAGGAATGACACTCTCTTAGGAGTCACTCACCAATTTATGACTGACTCTCTAGTCCTTCGAGACATCAGCCTTTTGGATCCACATAGTCATTCATGTGTTAGTACTCGTGGTAAGGTACTGACACCCTTCTAACTGGGGTTATAGGTTAAACCCTGGTTTGCTCAGATTGACGCATGTTGATTACATGATAGCTCCTATAGTTTTTGTCAGTACTCAGTTCATATCAGTTCAGGTTTTTTTGACCAAGTAATCCAATTTTTAGTTATTTAATCGATCAATTTTATAGATTATTACAATACACAGTTTACTTGTTCTTGCATTCTTAGTTTTACATGTTCATGCAACTTAGTATTTACCTCACATACCAGTACATTAAAGTACTTATCGCATACTTTTCTCTTGTGCTATGTGGTCTTCTAACATAGGTTCGGATGCACAATTTCTTGACCATCCCTAGACAACTCAGCAATTCCCTATATCAGTAGTGGTTAGTCCTTATCCATCGAGGATGTGACATTATATTTTAGTTATTTCAGTATTTCTTTATGTTTAGTCAGTTGGAGTTAGTTGGGGGTTTGTCCTATCAACTTTGTATGTTTTAGAAGCCTTCAGACAAACAGTCTATTTTCCAATATTTATCAGATACTTCAGACATGTCATTTTATATATTTTAGTATTCTAGTTGACAGTACTTTATCAGTTTATCTTCTCCATATGTTGTTTTATTACTATTTTATTTAGTTCTCACAGCAAGTACTAGATCATGGGTTTACTTGGGGTCACTTATGGCCTTAAGCACCATGTCGCTACTAGAGGGTAACCTCAGGTCGTGACAAAACTTGGTATTAGAGCCTACGATTTAAAGTATCCTAGGGTGTCTGAAAGTTGCGTTGAGTAGAGTCTTGTGCATGGGTGTAAAGCATGCCAAACACTTATTGACAAGAGGCTATGAGATATTTTAGGAAAGTTTCCCTTCTTTCATTGTTCATTTTGTGCGAAAAATCATGAGCTCTGTTGAATTTCTTCTTCTAACTCGTCCTTTATTCTGCTAACAGACAATGCCTCCCAGAAGGGCATTTTAGTACATTTGACATATCTTTAATTTAACACCACAAGATTCAAAAGTCTTCTTTATTGTCTTAAACTTCGTACCAAGTCAAACTAGGTCATTCTTTTTTAAATGGAGGGAGTAATTAAAAGTGAAAGAATATGTAAATTGACCCATAAATGAAGCTTTAATATGATAAATTTTTGATAGGAAATGATACACTGTTAAATACTTATATGTTATTATGAACTAGGTAAACTACCCGTGCTTTGCGCGGTGGTGAACACAACCCTTATTAAACTTATGTATGATCATTTACAAATCTTCATTAATATTTTAGATATTGTACATCAATGAAACTTATTTGCCTTTCACTTTTCGAAAAATCATCCAGCTCAATTGATAATCCCATTCATGAGTTACTTCTAACAAATGGTAAGTGTCCTACATTTCCATCACTTAGTGATCAAGTCCTAAAGAGAAAATAGCTAAGTAATTTAATGACTGAATCAAAATCGTTCTTAAAAAAATAAATTGAGGTGTATCTCTAAAGTTTTAAATTTCCCATCACGTCAGCTTCCTTATAAAGCACCTCATCGTCGTAAGTATATCTCGGTCTTAAGTTCAATCACAATAAACTATAAAAGATAACAGTAAAAAATAAAAACCTAATGAGAAATACGGCAATACAATTTGAAAAAATATCAAGTCAACAAAATATACAACAAACTTATAAAAGAAGACAATTAGAGGAAGTATCTGTTTATCTTTCTTTATTCTTCTTTGTATCTCTCCAGGACTACTTTTCTCTTTCAAGTTATCTTCTTTCTTTATTCTTCTTTTTATCTCTCCAGGACTACTTTTCTCTTTCAAGTTATCTTCTGATGTTATGCAGAGGGTCACATCTTAGAGAAATTCAAATATGCAAAAGTCGACTATAAATAAATTTAACTCACCCATCAATTTTTTTTTAAAAAAGAAACCTTGATAGTTACCTTTTGCATATTACTCTATTGACATCTATAATTGAGAATAGAAAAATCATAAGGCGTAATTATCTTTCAAAAACAAATAAAAAGCAGGCAAACATAAAAATACAAATGCGTTTATGAATTGAAAGTAAAGTTAAATGACTTCCGGGATCTAAATGAATTGATATACTCTCTCCGTCCCAAATTACTCATCCCAAATTGAGATAGCACATTGATTAAGAAAAATAATATATAACATAGTTAGTTTACCATAGTACCCTTATTAAATGATGTTTACATTTTAAGTTGAAGAAAAAGTAATTAATGCAAAGGGTAAAACATGGAAAAAAATTGTCTCTTCTTGATTAATGAAAAAAGATAAGTAGAATGAGAAATCAAATTAAAAATTTTGGGACGGATAATTTGGGACGGAGGGAGTAATATTTTAACATCATGATATATGCAAGGATAAAAGAGAATGTAAGAATGGACCTTAACTATTAATAACTTTGTTTGAACATCAAATGAGAAATTGAATTCCGCAGCAAACTCGATCAAGACAATAAACCAAACAGGAATTCAAGCCTCAAAAAGAATCGACAACCTTGATGGAATGTGAAATATGAACTCTAACGTATTTCATAGAAGGAGATCATTTTTCTGTTTATAGAGACTATAATAAACATTAAAAGGTAAGAGTTGTAGCACACCTTTCCTAAAACATACGCAGACTAACATTTTCTTTGGATTTAATTGACAAAGAACACTCATTTAATATTTATATTTGTTACGTTGCATAAGATCCATAAATATTAGGGATGTGGCACCTTTCTATGATCTCCGTTCATATTTTTCTTTTTTCTCTTTCTTTTTTGATTTTATTCTCTTTATTTTCTCTTTATTAGATCAAAAAATGTATAAATTTAATTAATCAACTTTTCACCTTCCATTATAATTATCTTCTTAATTGAATATATTAATATGCATTCATGTATAGTTCACATGCCTTGAGTAAATGATTTAGGAAACTCAAATTAAATAGGATAGAATTGTCTAGTGTAATTGTGACATAGTTGTCAAGAAATTTAGGGGTATTGACCCTACATTTCCTTTGCTCCAAAAAATAATTCTAAGTACAAATGAGACTTAAAAGATTGTGGTCATATTCTACTTTATGAAGGAAAATTTGAACTTTGGTTATAGGTTTTTCTAATAGTTATGCAAGCATAATATGTTTTTCCATCTTTCAGACACAAAATTATCTACGAAAATAGAACCATTCTAGAAATGCTAGTATAAATCGAAAAATTTTATTTTCATATTACTGATGAACTGAAGAAACTTATTCGAACTCATGCATGAGAACCATGTACAAAAGAAAGTTACAATTAATAGGACAACGGTAAAAAAAATATTGATGACAATTTTACTTGTTTAATTTTTTCACTATATCTAAAGAAAAATCATAAAGAAATATGAAGTTGGAGTAAAACATGCATTATTTTAGTAGTTTGGTAATTTGTTTAATATGTCCATAATTGATAAATCAAACCACTAATATACAAAATCTGACTGAATCATCCAACAAGCACCTTAATGAGAGTTACAGTTGTTGTATCTTTAAGCAATCTCCTCCAGCAGAGAAGATATAATTCTTTTCTCTTAAAAAGGAAAAAAGATCAATAAAGTAAGATGATGTCCAAATCAGTTTATGTGCAACTCAACTAATGTAATATCTCATCGGGTACTTGTTTGTTACCTCCCACAAGGGCATACAAAGTAGGGGGAGTTTGCTAAAAGTCCACTTCCAAAACTTTTTGACATTTAGACACTAGGTTTTTAAAATTGAGAATATAGACACCCTAATGGGACCACAAAAAAAAGGCAATCTTAGCACTTAACTTACAAAATATACACTTTAGCCCATTACCCATTTCAGCCTCAATTTTTTTAAAACTACACTTTAGTCCATATCCAAAAATATATATATTGAATAATTAATTAAAAAAAATATCAAGGTTGTCAATCAATCCACTACCAATCATCCGATTTTTCCACCATTTTCTCAATTTTCCAACCATTTTTCATTGAATTTTCTAGCATCTATCGGAAAGTGACATTATCTCTATTGTTTTAAGCCATTTTTGCATATTTTTAGCCCCAATTTTTCTTTCATTTTCATAAAAAAATATTAAAAATATGTCCCACATTTTGAAATTGATTCTTGGCTAAATAGCAATATTCTAGCACTCTTTAGGTTGTTTGTAAGCTGTACGTCGTTGGATTATTTCGGTGGTCGTCGGAAAAGGCTCGATCGTGTACTGTACAGACAGCAACTAAAAAAAAGACGACTACAGTCTATTAAGTCTATGCTCATAAACCACTATTCAAGTCTATTAAATACGATCATTGAGGTATATCATGTCTATTATAGATTATGTGGTTGTTGGTGGTATATTTTCTGGTGAATGGGAGGAGACTCCTAAATGTTGAGTTTGGAAAACTGCGTCTAAGGAGACAGTGTCCATTGCTCTTTGTCGCAATAGTTCATATGCTGATATGGTTAAAAGCGTAATGGAGAGCAGTGAATTGAGTTGTTATCAAAGCGATGTGGTAATTAGTTACTTGATGAACGGGAGGGGGGAAATCTATCCAACATTCATAAGGAATGATAGACAAGTGTAATTATACATGCTTTCCATTGATTCTAATAACTCCAGACCTATATTGCAGGTTAAAGTTGTTGGAAGGTCCTGGGAAGAAGTTTCCACATCAGCCCCACCTCTACCCTCATCCCCACCCCCAGCAGTAGATGATACATCAATGAAATACGATTGCATGGGTGGTGATGAATGGAATAATAGTAAAGATTATGAAGAAGATGAGTGTGGGAGAGGTAAGGACGGGCAGTTCGAACTACAGAGAAGCCACTCTTTCTCGGACGACACTAATCATTTTGTAGGACAAACATTCAAGGATAAGAATGTTTATGTAATTTTAAGTAAGAAAAGATTGAAGAAGTACTAGACTGTGTGAATTATTTATTATATACTAATGTCATTGTTGATTTCTACACATGATAGATAGATTATCAATTTTTTGAGAAGTCGATTATTCACCTACTCATAGGTTTAGGATCAACTATTTGAATATATGGACAAGTTAAAATAATGACAAAAAAAGAGAAATTAAATTAAATTAAAGTATGATAATTAACACTTTTCAAACATTGTAAAATAATTTAAATACATTAATTGTGATACCAAATCACTTTTGACCATGATCAAGTGATATTTAAGGCATGTTATAGTCGTAAATCAGTGAGATGAAACTAAAAACGGAAGAAATAAAATAAAATAAAATAAAATAAAATAAAATATATAAGCACCATCCAAACAATCCAAAACAACTAGATATCATCAAATAAAATTAGTCGCGTCTAATGAGCATAAGGAAGAGTGATGGTTGTGACTTGTGGGTGTTCATGGGACAAGTAGTGTTTGAAAACAAGTAGTCCTTCTCAATGCAGACGTTTGTTCTGAGTAATTGGTTGTTACTACCATCACTCTTCCTTATACTTATTTGATCGAAGGTTTAATTATTTATACTCTCATATGATGATATTTAGTCATTTTCCATTGCTTGAATGATGTTTATTTATTTTAATTTATTTTATTTCATTTTTCCTCTTTTTAGTCTCGTCTTACTTGTCAATAGAATTAGATGATTGATGCTTGACCTATAAGGTTATCGTGCATATATTATATATAAATGTATGCATCTATACTAGACTAAATTAACAGTCATGTATAGACCAATTAAGTCTAGTGAAAAGTAAGACGAGACTAAAAAGGAGAGAAATAAAATAGAAAAAATAAATTAGCATCATTCAAGCAATGAAAAGTGACTAAATATCATCATATGGTAGTACAAAATAATTGAACATTAGATCAAATGAGTATAAGAAAGAGCAATGATAGTAACAATTAATTACTCATAACAAACGTTTGCATTGAGAAGGACTAGTTCTCAAATACTACTTGTCTCAAGAACACCCATAAGTCACAATAATCACTCTTCTTTATACACATTAGAAACGTCTAATCTCATTTGATTATTTGTTTTGAATTGCTTGAATGGTGCTTATTTATTTTATTTTATTTTATTTTATTTCTTTCTTTTTTAGTCTCATCTCACCGGTTTACGACTATAGCATGCCTTAAATATCACTTGATCATGTTCAAAAGTGATTTGGTGTCACAATTGATGTATCTAAATTATTTTACAATATTTGAAAGGTGGTAATTATCATACTTTAATTTAATTTAATTTAATTTCTCTTTTTTGTCATTATTTTAACCTGTCCATATATTCAGATAGTTGATCCTAGACCAATGAATAGGTGAATAATCGACTTCTCAAAAAATTGATAATCTATCTATCATGCGTAGAAATTAATAACGGTGTCAGTATATAATAAATAATTTGCATTGTCTACTATTTCTTCAATCTTTTTTTATTTCATCAATTTCAAGAAGCTTCAACTGTGCCTTGTTTAAAATTACAACTCTTTCGGGCATACAATAATAGGTTCTATAGTAAACCTTAATATTTGATTATAGATACATAAATATTCTTTAGACCTTTTCCAATGGTTTTTTTTTGGTAGCCCTACTATATAAATGACATGACCTTTTTGAGTTCCTCCATGTTCATTTATTCATTTTTTTCTCATTTTGATTCAACAATATTAATGTCTCTCTTTCTCATTTAAAACACTCTTTAGCTTGTTCCAAAGCTTTAATCCGTTGCATAATTTTGGTGGTCGTCGAAAAAGCAATATCAAGTACTATAAAAAAATCAGGTAAGAAGAAGACAACTATAGTCTATTAAGTCTAGGATCATAAATGAACTTATTCTTATTGTTCAGATTTCTGGCACACTAACCGATGAAATTCAAAAAAAAATTATCATACAATCGGCAAGGACAGTCATAATCCATCAACAATCAAACAAATATCAACTTAAAAGCACATATTTTCAGTAAAATTAAGTTCCATTTTTAAAAAGATTTTAGTTTTTTTCATTCAAACCAAACAAATACCTAATCAACTGAACGGTCTATTAACAGAACAACATTCGAATTTCTTGGCACATTATACGATTAAATTCGTCAAAAAATTTCATCATGTAATCGACAAGGACAATCATAATCCATCAACAATCAAACAAATATCAGCTTAAAAACACAAATTTTCAATAAAATCAAGTTCCATTTTTAAAAAGATTTCAGTTTTTTTCATCCAAACCAAACAAATACCTAATCAACCAAACGGTCTATTAACAGAACAACATCCAAATTTCTTGGCACATTAACTGATTAAATTCACAAAAAAAAAATTATCGTACAATCGGTAAGGACAATAATAATTCATCAACAATCAAACAAATATCAACTTAAAAACATAGATTTTCAGTAAATTTAAGTTCCATTTTTTAAAAGGATTTCAGTTTTTTCCATCCAAAACAAACAAATATCTAATCAACCGAACGGTCTATAAACAGAACAATATTAAAATTTCTTGGCACATTAGCCGATTAAATTCGCAAAAAAATTTCATCATGCAATCGATAAGAACAACCATAATTCATCAACAATCAAACAAATACCAACTTATAAACAAAAAAAATCAGTAAAATCAATCCCCTTTTAAAAAAAATAATTCTCCCAAATAACTCAATTACCACAAACTAAAATCGAAAAAAAAAAAAGCAAAAAAAAAATACATCAATATGGAGCACAAATTACTTCGGAAATGAAGAGAAATTATTTAAAGTGGAAGATGAAAGATCTTAGAGCTTTAGAGAAGATAAAAATGAAAAATAAAAGTTGGGGAAAGAGGAAAGAGAAATAGTCATGGTTTTGTGAACAGGAGTGAGAAGAGAGAAAAAAGTTTTTGGTATTTATTGAAAAAGTGGGGTTAAAAAAGTAATTAATAAATACATAAAGGGTGACAAAAGTTTTTTTTAAAACTCTTTAACCCTTACCCCACCACTTTATCCAAAACCCTAAAAATTTAAATAAAAAATAAAATGGAGTCTATTTCTCAAAATAAGTGTTCAAAGTGGCTTTTCAACTAAATCTTCTCTACAAAGTAATTCCAAGATTTAAGAGGATGAAAATATAAATCTGTCAACCTTTCAAAATTTATACAACATTTTAGATGAATCATATGTAATGATTAATATACTCCATAAAGTTGCATGCTATATATTACACATACCAAAATTCCAGTCTCAAAATAACAAACATCAATTGAAAGGAACCTTATATGAAGAACACAATATTGAATTAATCTTTTGCTTCACTTTTAACCTTAACGAAAGGATCTTTAGACTTGATCATTGAGGCTTTGACGATCTTCAGATAGACCCAACACTCTCAATGCCATCCTGAAATACACTGACATGAAAACCACCAAAAGAGCAATTATTGCCTATGTCAAATTTGAAGTTTTATAATTCAATCAATTAAGTGTCAAAAATGATTTAAGAGTACAATGATATATATATATATATATATATATATATATAGATATAGATATATTTCTCGAATTACAGATATCTACTTGTTAACATAATCGATGGCCCTTTCTCCATAAACTTGAATCGAAGTCAGCAACATAATTAAAAAGATTTCAAACGAAAAGCAACCAAAGCATCGAAAGCCCTAAGAATTCTCATAAGATTCAATGTGTAAGGTTTCTTGATCGACGGGTTGAGATTCGTGAGAATTTGAATTATTGCAAGAAGAATTTCATATATTTTTTTCAATGTTAGTTTGATCAGTATCACAGCATACAAAGAGATCGGGAAAAAATCTCAAAGACACAAGTAAAAAATGACTTACCATAATGTTGGTAGCCTCTGAACTTCAAATTGGCTTTGTCAAGCATAATCTGAAACAATAATGGCAAAGACTAATTAGAAAAATTAGTGTTTTAAGCAAATGTATATTTTCAAACAAACAGAGGAGTGGTAAAGCCAGGAACTTTTATTTCTGAGAATAATTTATTTTTGAGAAACTCTTAATCTCCTACTGAACTCCAACAAAGATTGATCCTTCAAAAGTAAAATCGAAAAAATTGAGAGATTTGGTATAGAAAATCTTTGAAGTGTCGGTACAAATTTAATTGAAACTCAGTTGTTGGTGAAATTTATAAATCAAATAATATGAATTTGATTACTGTAACTAAAAAAATATAGCAAGAAATTCATTAGACATAAAAAAAACCTAAAAGTCTCAAAAATGAAATCATGAAATAAAATTCTTTTTGCTATGAAGAAACAAAAAATTCATAAAGAACGAATTTTGCATTGATGTGTTTTCCTTTGGAATGGTTTATTCTGTATGTTTTTTAGGGAGAGCAAAAAGTAACAAAAAGAACAATTGGGCAAATACGTGCATTGTGACTAGGATGAATATCTCGTATCCAAAAACTAAGATTAGGCAACATAAGGGTAAAACATAGGTTACGTAAAAAAGATTGTTGGTGTAATATCTTCCTACATTTAAATTCAATTCAATTGTTGTAACCAAAAATTTATTATGCAATTATTTAAGAATTAATGAGATAATTTGTTAAATTTTTAAAATATCATGTAAATAAAAATTAAAGGAATAAAAGACAAAAAAAAAGGAGATAAAAGATAAATATGATTTCTTGATTCTAAGACATACCACATCATCAGGAGCATAATCCTCCTTTATAAATATATGTGTCTGTGTGTGTGTTAATAATGTAAACATTAATTATACATTGTAACACATTAAGCAGGTAACTTATGTCGTGAGAAAGATTATTGATATAAATAAGGCATTACAGTTTATCTCTTCTCAAGGCAATCTTCAACAACAACTTAATCTAGCGGTGAAGGAAGACAAGTTCCAGATTAAGCAAACTTATATCACGCTTCATCCTCACTATACTAGAGTGCAGTGGAAGAGCATCACTCTTTACAAGCATTCCTCACTATACTAGAGTGCAGTGGAAAAGCATCACTCTTTACAAGCATACTCATCCAATATACAAGTTCACTCTTTGACTTGCAATGCATCATAGATTATCGACAGCGGACAGACTTCAGAAAATGAGCATTCAAGTGCTACTGGAATGTGTGTTCTGTGCAGGTGGAGTGGAGACCTTTGAAAACTTGTTTTTTACTTGCTCTTATAGTAATCAAGCTTGGTCCAAACTGTTAACATGAATGGGACAAGTTAGGAAAGTAGGATCATGGCAATACGAAACTGAATGAATAAGTAAACTACCAAAGAGGAAGATTGATGTTGCAGGATTTGTTTGTTATGATTTTGCTATGATGTGATGTTGTACTGTGTGTGGAGAGATAGGAACATATTGAGGTTTCAGAATGAAAGAATCAACCACATAAATACTTGCAGGGAGATTGCATTACATATTCATATCAAAGAACAAGGCATTGCGGATTGACAGAATTGCTTAGTAGTCTTGAACAAATATTCCCTAGTATTTTTTTTATTTTTCTTTTGATTGTATTGGTTTTGACTCAGAAGCTGTAGGAATAGTTGTACTTAGAGTCAGCTCTTGAGTCTTGATTTTCTTTTTCATCTTGGAGGTAGTTGTTCTACTGCTACCTGGGTATGTAATACCTACATTTTTTATTAGATAAAGTTAATCTATTTAATCAAAAAATAAAAAAGAACAACAGAATATTCAAAAACTTCTCTTACATTAAATATAGGAGATCTTTCAAAAATAGCAGCATTTTGCTATAAAACCAACCTTCCATAGCCACATTTTACATAATTACCATTTATAGCCGCTGTATTTGATTTATGCTGGTTGTATTCGGTTTTACAGATAGTATGTATCCATATAAAATATGAATACAGTCTCTATTTAGTCGCGCCAAAAATGAAATTCAATAGTTTTAAAAAGAAAAAGATCTCAATTACGTTTATCTCAATCACGTTTATCTTTTTTTATATTTTATATTTTTTGTGTTTTTGTCGTTTTTTCTTCTTATTTTTTCTATTTTTTCATATTTTTATTTTTTTCGATTCTTTCTTTTTGTTTTTTCAATTTTTTTCTCTCTGTAATCTCTAACTTCTATTTCTCTTTCTTTTTTTCTTTTCTTCTTTGATTTTTTTTATTTTCTTTTTTGTACTTATTTTATTTATTATTTTTTTTGTTCTATTTTATATTTTTTGTATTTTCAAAAAATATGACTAGTCGAGCACAAGTCATGGATGATAACGTAAATACCATAATTATTTATCGTATTTGTAGTCACACTCTCATTTATATTTTTATATTTATTGATACAACTGTATTTGTATTTTGAAGTTTGCACTTGTATTTATATTTTATAGTTCGCATTTGTATTTGTATTTAATAGTAATTACTTGTATTTATATTTGTTAGTTTACGGCATCATTTATATTTTATATAATTTACACTTATTTTAAAGAACTATTTTGTATTTGTATTTTATAATTGATTGTATATTATATTGGATTATAATTATATTATGGTTTTATTGTGTTTGTATATTTAGAATATATTTGGATTACACTTGTATTTGTATTCTATTTTCTTCATTACCTTTTTATTTTTAAGAAATTATTTTGTATGTGTATGTGTAAGTTGATTGCATATTGTATCTAGTCGTGACTATGTACAATTTATCATTTGTATGTGTATACAACCAAGTAAGTGCATTAATTGTATTTTCATGATTCTAAAATATATAAATATGTAATATATCATTTGATACAAATGTACCATTTTGTATTTGTATATCAAAATTATTATTCATATTTGTAAATAAACAAATATCACTTGACACAAATACAATGACAAACAAATGAAACAAATACAATATTATATTTTTCTATATTGTATTTGTATAAAATTTTGAGTTGTATTTACTTGTATAAATAAATACAAACAAGTATTCGTAGAAAGAAAATTAATCGTTTCTTTTCAATAATTAAACAATACAAATGATAGTTCAAACTTGTATTTATACTAGTTTAGGTGTACGCGCATTGCGCGTGTATCTCACTTTAATGAGTTCAAATATTACACTAACTAAATAGAATATTTATTTAAACAATAAAGTTGAGTATAATAATTAAATTTGATATCTTTTGAGTATGTAAAGATAGAGAATTTATTTATTAAATCTAATTTTTGTCAAAAAAAAATTAAAAATCGATCAACATTCATCTACCATCTGTAAATTACAACAAAATAAGACAATGATAGAGACATCAAAATAACAATTAAATCTAATCTTTACACACAATTTGTTTTTTAAAGTCTCTCAACACTAATCTATCACCTGTAAATAATAACAAAATAATACGATAATATAGCTATCAAAATAATACAACTAAATCTAACCTTTACATAAAAAAAATTCTCAAAGACGACCAACATTTATCTATCATCTGTAAACTAAAATAAAATAATATGATAAAAGTGATATAAAAACAATACAACTAAACTTAAATTTTACATACAATCGAGATTCAACTACGAACTGTAAACTACCACAAAATTACAAACTAATAGAGATATTATGATAATACAATTAAACATAACCTTTACCTAGAAAAAATTTTCACAGCCGACCCACATTCATCTAGCATCTGTAAATTAAAATAAAACAATAAGATAATAAAGATATCAAAACAATACAATTAAACCTAACTTTTACACAAGAAGTTCTTCAAAGCAAATCAACATTCATCCACGACCAGTAAACTATAATATATATATATATATATATAGTGATCACAAAGCTTCGATTTTGATCCAACTAATTCTTGTTTGAGCGAAAATTTTGACCATAAAGAATGATTTTTAATGAAAACTAAGAAGATATATATATATATATATAAATAAATTTATATATATATATATATATATATATATATACACACACACCCCTATTGATCGAATCAAGTTAGATGAGCATCAATCATATTCACCCAATAGGCAAACCGGTTTGTTCTCTATTTTAACGTATCTCAATATTTAAAGAAGTATTTCCTTAATAGAGTCAGAGTAATTTTCTGATTGAACAGTAGAAAGAAAAATATTAATTAATTCTTCTACCATATATTTTAGGAAGTCTAGTAGAAAGAAAAATATTAAAATATTCTTCTACCCTACATTTTTTACTAAAGTGAAGTACTTTTTCAAAAAAATCATGATCAAACAAGACAAATAATAAGAAGAAAACACTCACCTAAAAGTTGTAAAGAATTCTCAATCACATATTGTACATGAATTTTTATTCACCTGCACATCATGCGAAAGTCAACAATAAATAAAATTATAGTAAAAGAACCATAATATTTTTAAAAAATTAAAACTAAAAACACAAAATCTATCTGTTGAAAAAATAATTTCCTCTTCAAATGTCATTCTGTTATTTCTAGGAAAAAAGAATGCCTAATAAATATAAAAATCAAAAAAAAAAAAATTACCATGAAAGAATTGATCAAACATGGAACAAATCTTTTATAATATGGAAAGGACTTTTATTTTGAAATTAATACGTACTTTTCTATTTGGTCGTGTACAACTACAACTTCTTATTTTTCATTTTTTTTTATTGTCTACTACTACAATTCTACTTGTTTTTTTATCGTACTATACTACGTTTTTTAAGTTATTTTGACTAAAATTAATCAAACAATAATTAAAAAAAAGAGCGACCAAATAGAAAAGTACGTATTAATCATTTTTAATTTGGAAAGGACTCTAAATTCAAAATTCATACTTATTTTTTCATTTTGGTTGTGTACAACTTCTTATTTTTCCTTTTTTTGGTTGTATCTAAAATTAATTAAAAAAAAAGCGAAGGAAAAAATCTTTTCTAATATGGAAAGGACTCTAAATTCAAACTTCATACTTATTTTTCCATTTTGGTCGTGTACAACTTCTTATTTTTCCTTTTTTGGTTGTATCTAAAATTAATTAGATAATTAATATTTTAAAAAAAAAAAAGCGAAAAGACAATTTTGTCTATTGCATAATCTTTTAGTGAAGGGTTAAAAGTTCAAATCATTTTTCTAAGGTTCTTCACACTTTTAATATATTATTATTGATGTTATAGTTCACATTTGTATTTGTATTTTATAGTTCACACTTATATTTATATGTTATATTTCACATTTAAATTTGTATTTTATAGTTTGCACTTGTATTTGTATGTTATAGTTCGCATTTGTATTTTATAGTTCGCACTTGTATTTGTGTTTGTCAGTTCACACAAATGAAAAGAAGGAGAGAAATTGAAAAGAAAATAAAAGAATGAAAAAAATAAGAGAAAAAAAAAAGGAGAAAAAAATGAAGGAGAAAAAATACAAAAAGAAAAAATAAAAAAAAAAGAAAAAGGAAAAGGAAAAAAAGAAAAAGAAAAAGAAAAAAATGAATAAAAAATAAAAAGTGTTATAAAATAATAAAGAATAAAGAAGAAGAAGAGTAGAGAGAATAGAAAAAGTAATTGTTATTTCTCTTGAGGGATGACAGATGATTAGATTGAGAATACAATGAATAAAACCCTTCTATTTATAGGGGAAAATACTCCTAATTTCTGACTAAAAGACATATGCTTCAAATCCTGATAGATATCAAATAGATCTTGAAAGACATTCACTATAATGTAAATATATTTATAACACCCCCCTCTTGAATGTCTAGAAAAATAATGTAAATACATTCATAACATTCCCCCTTGAATGTCTAATTGATAGATAATGTACCTCATTAAAACCTTACTAGAAAAAAACCCAGTGGGATAAAAAATCTAATGAAGGAAAAAGAGTACACATCTCTAACAATACGCATATAGGCTGCCTCATTAAAAACCTTACAAGAAAAACCCAGTGGGACAAAACCTTGAAAGAGAAAAAAAGTGTAGTGTGTATTTGCTCCCTCAATGAGAACATCCTTGAACCTTTGCATCCCGATAATGTGCACCATCTTCTTGAAAGTTGCAATTGGAGGAAACTTGGTGAATAAATCAGCCACATTATCACTTGAACGAATCTGTTACACGTTAATATCACCATTCTTTTGTAGTTTATATATGTAGAAAAGATTTGATGAACTGTACTTCGTTCTATCTCCTTTTATGAATCCTCCCTTAAGATGTGCTATGCATGCTGCATTATCTCTCTATAAAATTATGGGTACGTTGTCACATTTCAAACTATATTTTTCTCGAATGAGATGTATTGTGAATCTCAACCATACATATTCTCGGCTAGCTTCATGAATAGCTATTATCATATCATAGTTCAATGAAGTAGCTAGATAGACTGCTTTATATATCTCCAAGTTATGACAGTGTCCCCACATGTGAACACATTACATGTTTGAGACCGAGATTTATGCAGGTCAAGTAAGTACCCAACATCATCATGAACAATAAGATCAGGACTGCAATCTTTAGAATAAAATAAACTCATGTACTTTATCCCATTTTGATGTCTCCTCGTAGGAAAAGAAATATACCTTGCTTAACAAATTGACTAAAAAGGTTATATCAGGCATTGTAGTATTTGCAAGATACATTAGTGCACCACTTGCACTAAGATATGGTACTTCATAAACAATTCAGTTTGGTATATTTCCTATTTCAACAAATAATCTATTGCTTTTTGAAAACTCTCTAAGAGTTTCAATCAAGCTATAAGCTTATACAATATAAGGATTATAAACAAGTTTCCCAGAAACTTTTCTATGCTTCAAATATTTTGAATCCTTAAAAGTTTTCATGTAAATTTTGTCAAGTGACAATATTCAATATTTCATTAGTGACGTCTTCAAGTGTTTGGATTGCAAATCAAATAAGTTTTATGCTTACCAAGATGTATCCTTTCATGTCACTTGATAAATTTTTCTACGTTAGCATACTTAAATTAACGTAGAATTCAAATCCTCATAGTCCTTCACAATATTGTGCCAATATTATATCAAAGATATTAATGATATATCATTTCATATCGATTCACAATGCGACATAACCTTTTGAGATCTCATTACTTCTTTATTTTTGGGTACCTGAACCTCTCATAAGGTTTCATGAAGTGTTATGTCGTAGGTTCTAAGAGCACATTACCTTTTTATTATGATTATTTGCTCTTTATCCTTTTCAAGGATTATTTTATTTAGAACCAATTAATCTACAACTCTCCACACATGCATAGATTTTGTTCTTTAGGGACACAAAATAGGAGCACTTGCAGCTTAAATGTGAGATGCTTTCGGCATTTAACTTGAATTATCTTATGAATGAGGATCTGATGATAATTCCTAACATATTTCTTAGCTTCTTATAATCTCTTACTTATGTTAGAAAAACTAACATACATCCTTCTTTTTCTTTGAAGAATTCATCTTTGTGTATCATGGTATATTCACTAATCGTATACTGCACATTAACTATTAGACGGACAACGTGTGATTCCTGACTTAAAACCAACTTTGTGGGGAAATTAATCATAATTTATTCGTTTGATGTATACAAGTGCTTTTGTATATAATATTTCAAACCAACACATGAAGCTTTTGTTCTCAATGATTTAAATATTTATTGAAGGCATTCGATGCTAAACCATGATCATCTAGATGAATTGTCTTAATTGTACAATCTGAAAGTTATGCTCTTAACTCAATTTTATTGAGCAAGCAACTTTATGAATGTCAAACTGCAAGTTTACAATAAACCCACATGTGATCATCTTATATTGATGCATCTTAATAAATCACATGACTGGTGAAGGGGCCCATATTCATCTTTTATACTTTTCAGATTTTAAGGGATCCAATCCCAATATTAGTTGGTCTAACCAATTTATTATGAGAATAACATTAAAAGTAATGAAGAATTTTCTAATTCTTCAATATATTTTACATACTCAGTATGTACATCTTTGGGATATCGCAATCGTTCATATCAATTTATGAACTCTTATACTAGTAAACTCCAAGTTTACCATGACATGTACCTTTTTTCTTTAGTAAATTTTATATTTACTATTACATGAATAATTTCAGATTTCCTACTTCAGAAGTAGATTTCACAATAACTTTTCTCAATTATTCAACCTCTTTCGGAGGTGAGTTGTGATACCATCACAATCAAGTGCACGTTTGCATTAATAAGCTTCTCATTCCCCAGGAACAAAATATAATCATGCCTTAAGCGTATCAAATTAAGATAGCTACTACAAAAGCAAATTGAGGCATACATATGATTTATTGCTACCACATTTAATTCAAGGAATAGAGAATATTTGATGGGACATGTTTCACCAAATATTCGTTATTTTGCCTTAGCCATCATAATATCATCAATATGATTCATTGAGATTCATACTCAAGGTCTTATCCATATAAAGACGTCTTAGGAATAAATTCATGGGAATTGAACACAACATAGTATCATCTCTTTTGATAATATTATTTTTGATGAATAAATTTAAAATATAAATATTTCCAAACCAATTATTCCTTTTTCCTCAAATCAAACAATAACTACATCATTTAGTAGCAAAAGACAAATAACATAGGAAATTACTAACCTTGAAATTACCTTTAGATTAATAATCTCACCTTGTTTGGCAGAGTCTCGTGCTTGAAATTACTTTTAGATAAATTACCTTTGGATTAATAATCTCACCTTGTTTGGCAGAGTCTCATGCTCGAAATTACTTTTAGATAAATTACCTTTAGATTAATAATCTCACCTTGTTTGACAGAGTCTCGTGCTTATAATGTGTTATAAAATAATAAAGAATAAAGAAGAAGAAGAGTAGAGAGAATAGAGAGAGTAACTGTTATTTCTCTTGAGGGATGAGAGATGACTAGATTAAGAATACAATGAATAAAACCCCTCTATTTATAGGAAAAAATACTCCTAATTTCTGACTAAAAGACAGATACTTCAAATCCTGATAGATATCAAATAGATCTTAACAGACATTCACTATAATGTAAATACATTTATAACAAAAGAAAAAGGTCAAAAAATAAAAAATAAAGAGAAAACAACAAAAAAGGAAAAGAAAAAATGAAGAAAAAAACTGAAAAAAAGAAAAAAAAAGAAGAGAATAATAGAAAATAGCAAAAGAGAGAAAATATATGAGAAAGGCTATGAATTATAATTAGGAATAATTAATAGGAAAGAAGGGGCGATGAAATGTAATTAATTAAAAATTAGGCTATAAGTGGTGGTAAAAGCCCAATAATGACTAATCCGGGTAATGTCCCCATAAATATATTGTACACTAGATATCAAGGAGCCCGTGCAAGCACAGGCCCAATATATATTACTTTCTTTTCTTAATTTATGTGATACAAATAGAATTTAAATATGTAACACCTCAAATTTGGTACCCCGGACACTACACGGTGCTCATAATTTCGAAGGACCACAAACTAACCCATGATTGATATCTGCTACAATAACTGAGTAATAATACTGTATAATGTGGAATAATGGGATGAAATTCCATAAGATTCAAAACTATAATACTGATAAAGAGAAATGATGAAATCTGATAAAAAAATTAGAATCTGAAATACTGAATAATGTCTAAACATCTAGTCTGAAAAGCCTTTAAAATTGTCTGAACTGTAGAGATGATGGGACAAGCCCCCAACTAACTCCAACTACTAAAAATAAACTGAGATACTGAATGAATAAATATTTCCTTGAGCTATGAGGTGTAATACCCCGAACAATTTTTCGTCGAAATTTTGTGCGTAAACGTATTGGATCTTATCTTCGAGAATGATTTATAATTTTTTTCTGTGTCATTTCTTGGATTTTGACCCACCATTTCGTAGAGCATCGAATAAGATTTCCAACAATATATGGATCGCCCAAAACGGACACTCGAGCGATGAGTTACGACCATTTCGATCAAACTACGACTATTTCGATCAAACTGTGAACAGTAAAATGTGCAGGAAAAAAAATACTGCAGCCAGGCGATTTTTTTGGTCAACTTCAAATGATCATAAATCCTTGTACATAATGAACTGTGTGAGCTGCTATATATTAACGGAAAGCCCTGAGAGTCTTCTTTCCAATAAAATTGGTTTCATCCAATTTGGACATCGGAGAATAAAGTATCATAATGTGAGAACAGATTTAGTTCAGTTGAGTACAGTTAAGAATCGGTTAAATGTCTTTCAGTTGGGAGTAGGATTCAGCACCGAGCGAGCTAAGGATGGGAACATTCCTGCGAGTAGAGGGTTTGATTCCTGGTAGCAATCCTTATGCTCCAGAACTACATCGCCAGCATAGGTTGAGACATCTATCCTGCGAGTAGAGGGTTAGATGAGGTGGTTGTCCTGTGAGTAGAGGGTCCCAGCATTCTCGTTTGAGGTCCTGACAGTAGAGGGTCCTATGCAGTTGTCTTTATTGGTGGCGCGGTATTGGCACCCTTCCAGCTAGGGTACAGGTTGGATCCCACTTATGGTAAGTGGGGCATGTCGGTTAAATGATCATTCCCACAGTTTTAGTAACAGTCTCAGAAAAGAACTCAGTTAATGTGCAGAAGTTGAGGCTATCAGATACAGGCCTCCCAGTATTGCTATCATTATCATTGAGTAGAGAGACTTCCTGCGAGATGAGGGTTGCTCTTGAACTTATGTACCCATTATCATTATCATTGAGTATAGAGACTTCCTGCTAGATGAGGGTTGATCTCAAATTCAGTTGTTCAACTCTAGAGACTTCCTGCTAGATGATGGTTGATCTCAGATTCAGTTGTTCAGTGTTCCAGAGCTGGTGAATTTGAATATCAAATATCAGTACTATTAGTTATCCGATTTCTCAGTATGGATAAGTACAAATGTCAGCTCTAGTATCTTTAGATACTCAGTATCTTATTATCAGTATTATTATTTTTGGGTGTCAGCGTTCAAAATATAACATTCGGTGTCATGATGATTTCAGTTGTACTTTATGCATCCATGTGTGTATTGTTGATCAGACATGTTTAAAAATTGGTAACTGCAGAGTTTCTATATATGTTTATTCCAGCAAATACATATTATTCAGATTGTTATGTTTATGCATAAGCCTTATATTTTACCTTACCCTATCCTTTCATACTCGATACATTCTTTGTACTGACGCATTCGCGCTATGGTGCTTTCCCCACCATAGGTTCAGAAGAGCAAGATTCAGAGTATATTTAGCTGTCAAATCTTGTAACAGTGGGTGCATCAGTGATTCCTCATCATCCGAGGATATTCCATTTCAGTGTTTTCATGATTTTAGTAGACGGAGTTAGTTGGGGAATTGTCCCTTCAACTCTACAGTTCAGATAGTGCAGAGGCTTTTCAAACAGATGTATTGATATTTAGTTTTCAGTACTGTATATTTAGATGTTTGAACCTTATGGCCAGATTTAGCCAGTTTTCGTATTTATCATATTATATTATACAGTGAACAGATACGGATATCAGTGAAGGGTTAGCTTGTGGTCCCTTGGGGTCACGAGCACCGTGTGGTATTCCGGTTCATGAGAATCGGGGCGTTACATGAGGACTTACCACTACTCTGTCTGCTGAAAGTTTGATCTGCTAAGGGTACTCTGGAGCCCGTACATCTAAACCTATGGTATAAAACAGCATAGCACAAAAAAAAGTATGTGTCAGTACGTGTGAATATACTGGTACACAAACTGAGGTAAGGCGGAATGCAAGGGTTCATATGCATGAACTATAACTGACTAAATAACATGAACATGACAGCGTGCGAATACATGCATGAATACATAACTGTAACTGAAGTCATAAGGATTTTGAATACTGAGTTTACTGGTAAAATGAATTACTGATAACTGATAACTAATATACTATTTGCTAAGTGACTGTGTCTGACTGTCCTATTTCTAATGGAACTAGCTGAGTTCCGTACTGAGCTGAGTGACTGTATCTGACAGTTCTAAAATCTATAGAACTATCTGAGTTCTTTACTGACGACTGAGACTGAGACTGTGGGAGGTAATATCTAACCGACATGCCCCTTTCTGAACTATTTGGGGTCCAAGATATAACCCAGTTAGAATGGTGTCAGTACCATGCCATAGGTAAAGACAAGCTGTGAGTTAAACCTCTCTGAAAGGGAGCTCTTCCGTCAACCCCTCACTGGTAGGAGAACTCAAATGATACATATTAACCCTCGACTCGTAGGGTTACATCTCAACCTACGCTGGCTATGTAGTTCTGGATTGGAAGTATTGCTTTTAAGGATCACACCCTCTGCTGGCGGGTGAGGCCCTATCCCTGGGCTTACTCGGTGTTGAATCCTACTCCCAATTGAATAGACACTGGATTGATTTTCTAGTTCATACTAGGTTGGACTGATCTGTTACTGATTGTACTGATTAAGTGAACTAAACTGAGTTTACTAAGTTTCGTTAACTAATGGAATACTATTGAGTTTTGTTAGCTGACTGAGATTACTAAGGACTGAACTGAATACTGAATGGAACTGGATTGATACTGAGTTTTTTTGAGTTCTGTAACTGAACCAGAGTACTACTAATCATGACATGACTGATACTATTCTATAACTGACACTGACTCTAGGCACACAGCTAAATTATCGGGTATTAAATACCCTCAGGACTCGATAGCATAAAAATAATAAGACATGACAATTCTTGAATACTTGACAAGAATCAACAACTCACAATACAATCTATGAGGCATTTTATCAATCACTTGAAAGTCATGAACTTGCATATGAATAGGAATGCATGCTAACATATCATAATTTCATTAAACCAATCTCATGAGCATTCCATCAAACACATACAAGGAATAGCTTTAGCATGGAAGACATTGTGAACAAGTGGCTATAGCATAAGTTTATCATTTAGATCACCAAAGGATCATAAAAGCACCATAATCTCAATTTAGCATTTTATCAAACACATGGTAGGCGTAGCTTCATACTTGGGCATGAACAACGATGCTAATACATCATGACTTCATAATTCAAGGGTTTCAATATAAGAGAATCAAAATTCAACTTACATGTTATCATAATATCAAGAAATACATAAATATTTCAACTTGGAACATATACCACAACATCAACATGATTACATTCAAACCCACAGCATGGAAATCATAATTCATGTTTTTTTAACAGAAGTTTCTTGTACTCTATGGGTGGAAGGGACCCTTGGATGAACTCTTTACATACCTTGTTGAAGAATTCATGGAAATTAATAGTGGAAATCTTGAGGTTCTTGATTTGAAATTTAAAACCCCTAAAGCTTGTTCTTGAGATAAATTGAGAAAGAATGAGTTTATTTGCTTTCTAGGGTATTAAATTTCATATTTTGGGGGCTGAGGGTCGGGGGAAAAAGATCCAAATACCCCCAAGAATGCGGTTTTTTAATGACTAAAATTAGGTTACCGACGCACAGGTCAATGCGGCGCATTGATGGCATTGACGTGATAGTCAATGCATCGAGCCAAGATCACACTGACTCACTAGAATTTGATGCTGGTAGCTGGGAAAATATTAAACAATGCGATAGGCAATACGGCGCACCAAGATCGCGTTGGTTTACTATTTTGGGATTCCAAAGGAGCTTCAAAAAAAGTCCAAAAAATCCAAAACTTATCTGGAAACACCTATTGACCTTTCTGATCATGAATTAACTAAAACATAGACATTTAAAGAATAGTAAGGTCACGAAATAAGATGGCCAACATTTGAAGGCTAAAAATAAACTAAGTCTGAATACTTAGCTAGAATTTTCTAAGTCTGGGACCCTTAACAAGCTTAAAGGACTGATTTAAGCTAGAAATTTTAGGGGTCTTACAATATCACCCCCTTGGGAACATTCATCCTCAAATGAGACTGACTGAAATGAGAGTACTAGTAGGCTAAATCTATTTACTAGACATGAACATCTGGGACCTAACTATAGGACTGATATTACTGACATGCTAAATTTCATACTGAGTATGCATATCCGATGCATGAGTACATGACTGAGTTGATTCATGAATGTATGACTGGGAGTACTAATAATTTGAGTTTCTCATACTGATCATGCATAGTTGACGCAAAAATACATGACTGAACTGACTCATGAACATATGCCTGAATATGCAATAGTAAATGATACCAAGTTTGGAATGGAAATCTGAGCATGAAATTGAATAAGCTTAAGAAAAGCCACTACCTTGGGCTGAGTCTGGATTAGCGAAGAAGAGGTGAGGATACTTGGTCTGCATGTCTGCTTCTATTTCCCAAGTAGCTCCATCAACGAACTGATTCAACCAAAGAACTTTAACTAGAGGGACTTCTTTGTTCCTCAGTCTGTGAATCTGGTAGTCGAGAATTTCAACTGGAATCTCTTTGAAAGAGAGGTTGTTCTGAATATCTAGGCCCTCTAAAGGGACTACGACTGCTGGGTCACCTATGCACTTCTTAAGCAAGGAGATGTGGAACACTAGATGAACTGAAGATAGATCTGAAGGCAATTCAAGCTCATAAGCTACTTTACCGAAGCGACTGAGAATTTCAAAGGGACCAACATACCGGGAACTGATCATCCCCTTCTTACCAAACCTCTTCACTCCTTTCATGAGAGAGATTTCCAAGAATACTAAATCACCGATCTTAGACTCGGGATCATTTACTGAACATTCCTGAACTGGGAACATGAGAACATAACTGAGCCTGAAATATAATACTTGGAATGATTATCAGGCACTGGATTGAGCCACTGAATACATGGCTCGCAGCTGAGATTGGAACTTGACGGTCAACCTATGAGTACCCACTATTCCAAACTGGATTTGTTACATGGGGAGGAAAAAAATGAAAGGTCAAGGCTTTGGAAGCTCAGGGGATTATAGTACATCTCCCCCTTGGGACACTATGTCCCATAGAGAATGCTGACTTTGCTGAGATATTAAGAAAAACTAGGGGTATGCACAAGCCACCTATGAACTGAATTGTGACTGAATATCTAGGATATAAAACTCATACATGATACATGAACTGAGATGAACATGCAACTACCTAGTTGGTCCATCTTAGAATGGTTACATTCATGAGACTTCGGATAGCACGAATAAATGTAAAGAAGGGAAACCATACAAATTTGTCCGTCTGACTGCTAAACTGAGTAACTGGTTCTGCGGACTAACTTATGCTGAAAACTTTTACTCGACTGGAGCCTTTTTCTAACACTCTTTCTATAGAGTTCTAGTGGATTTATGGGGGTTAAGGAGAACTTGGCATGGTCTGAATAAGTTTTGTAATGTGAGTCATGGCCTACGAAACATCGTCTAAGATGAAGTGGCTAAGCCTTATGCACTGCAACTAAAATTCTCAAGCTTAGAGATATCCCTTGAATATCCTTTCAACTATACTCTCCACCTTAGTACAACCCTTCACCTGAGACTACTGAAAATATCTGCATGGGTGCTGAGCACAAATGCATAAGAATACTAACTTATCGGGTTAACCGAATGACGAATAACTAAATTACTGGGTCTGTAAGACAGAACTATACTTAGCCTGAATAACTGAACTGAAATCTTAGAGTACTATACACATGAGGTAAGGACTGACTGAGCAACATGAGATAACTGAGCATGAATGCGTGTAAATTGTATTGTCTGAGAATACAAGACCAAGAATATAACATAATTCTGAAATGGTCTATAAACTAAGATATTGAAATTTGTTAACTAAATAACTAATATCTGTATGCTATAGTCAAGAAACACTGAATCTGAATTACCGAACTAATTACTGGACTGAGACTATAACTGACACTATGTCTGAGACTATAACGATGACTATAATCGAGATGGTAACGGGGCTGAACACACTATAAGGCATGAGAGTAGTAGTGCATACTAGGAACTGTAAGCGCACGTGATTCTACTAGGTGAACTGGAACTCCTCATACTAGGAACTGTAAGCGCATGTGATTCTATGGAAAGTGCGTGAATATAAGTTGTGTTCATGGAGATGAGATGTAAAACATATGTAGGTATCATGATGACAGAAGTACAAAACTTTGAACAGAGGTAAAGATAGGTTGGGCATCATTCCCACCCTTTACTTTTCTACACGTACTAATATTACTACTGAAATTTGGAAGCCTGACTTCCTGAGATATCATAACCAAATAGTTTTTGTATACTCGTCGGGCTACGATAGACTGACCCACTGGGGTGGAGACTGAGAAAAGTTTTGTTAATATTTGATCTAAATTTAAAGTTAATTGTTATGCAAAGAGTTACAAAAGACAGAGAAGCTCATGAATAGGATAAGGCATAAACATGTGAAAGGGAAGGTCTATAACATACCAGTAACCACATCAGGAAAACTTCCTCGATTTTACCTGAACTGAAGTGCATAAAGCCTATTTGGGCGCTGCCCCCTGGCTGCATCGGAAGTAGAACCCTGCTAATTTAGGGAACCGAACAGAGCTGAAAGATAACTGTGCTGACTTCGTGGGCCAGGCTTAGGATAATCTCGGACGCTGTGACCTGACTCGCCACATCCAAAACACACATCACTACCGGCTCTACACCCCCTTATGATTCTTACCACATTCTTCGCAAAACGGGTTAGTATGAACACAGCTTGCACTACTCTGGGTCTTGAAGCCTGGCGCCCCATCATAATTGTTATTCCTGAACTTTGGTATTGGTGCACTAGCTAAAGATGGAACTGGGGTTAAATATTTTGGGAGGAACTGAGAATGATTTCCACCTTCTGACTTAGGCTGAGCGAAGCTGAAACTACCTATTCTAGCTTTCTTATTTTCTCTTTCCTTCTTCTTAAGCTTCTACTCCTCAATCTGTTGAGCATGGACCATAAGCCTAGATATGTCCATCTCCTTAATCAACATCGCAGTCCTGCATTCCTTAACCACTCTACCCGATACCCCAGGCAAAAACTTGCTCATTCTGGATCTATTGTCTGCCACTACATGGGGAGCATACCTGGCTAACTGAGTAAACTTGAGGGAATACTCTTTCACACTTATACTACCTTTCTTGAGATTGATGAACTCCAACACCTTGGCTTCTTTTAGCTCTAAGGGAAAGAATCTATCTAATAAGGTCGTAGCAAACTTTTCCCATTCTATGGGCTCTGCATCTGCACCCCTGTCTACCTTCCACTGCTTAAATCACATATGGGCTACATCTTGTAGCTGATAGGAGGCTAACTCAGTACTCTTACTGGAAGTCACTCCCATGATATCTGTGAATTTTTGAACCTGATTGAGGAACTTTTGTGGATCCTCTTCTAGCTTAGATCCTGAGAATAAAAGAGGATTCATTCGGGCGAAGTCCTGAATCCTGGCTGTAGTAATATTGGCAACTGGGTTGGCTGAAATAGCAGTTGGCCGTTCATTCTAAGCTGCTACTGAATTGCCTAGAGTAGTGAATACAGTTCTTAATTCTACATGAGGGACGTGCTCGTCCAGGGGATTTGCCTGAACGGGCTGGGTTGCTGACTGGTTTTTGGTTTTTTTTTCATTAGTTCTTTTGGGAGGCATATTCTGTAACCAGGACCGAATGGATTTAGACAAACATTATATACCATTTGTGCTCTCTCTCTCTCTAATGGCTCTCTCTCTCTCTCTCCCTACCCTCTCTCTCTCTCTCGCCCCAGTCCCCGGCCCTCGTCGCCGTCGCCGACCTTCAGCGCCGACCCGACCCGACCCCCGGCCCCGACCCCCAGTTCCCGACGCCGACCTCCGTCGCTGCTCTAACGGCCCTTTTTCTCTCTAACGGCTCTCTCTCTCTCCCTTCCTACCCTCTCTCTCTCTCTCTCGCCCCGGTCCCCGGCCCCTGGTCCCCTTCGCCGACCTTCGGCGCCGACCCGACCCGACCTCCGGCCCCGACCTCCGATCCCCGATACTGACCCCCGTCGCCGCTCCCCGCCGCCCTCCAGCGCTGACCTATGATTCCAAGTCGTCCCCTCCCCCTCCGGCGCCGACGGGGTACAACAGCCCAACAGCCAAAGCTCTGTCTTCAGCCGCAGCTCCGTCTGCACCCGCCGCCCGGTAGCCAGCAGCAGCAGCACCCAAACGATGACCAATTCCGACCAGTTCCCTCGATCTCCAGCAGCCGCAGCTCCATCTCAGCACCGAAACTCCCCGGACGCCGGTCAACGTTGGGCTTGGTTTCCGGCTTGGTCTACAAGCGTAATTCGGTGACTTCTAACCTTTGTTATTTCATTCTTTATTCTGCATTCTTTCATTCTTCGTATTATGCTAGTAGTAGCCCCTGTACCTTGACTTGCGTGGGATTTGTGGATATTGCCTGTTGTCTGTTGTTGTTGTTGCTGTGGTCGTTTCTTGCACTGCTTGGATTGGGTTATCGGCTTGGGAATCTGTGTTTGGGGCTATGGGTGTTGAGTCCAGTGGTGTTTGCCCCCTAATTGAGTATAGTTTTGTTCCTGGAGTATTTCTTTGAATTTGTGTGAGCCTTGTATTTCTTGCTGCTGCTTTGCTACTACCATCGTTTATATCTTTATATTTTCTTATACTTTCGTGTAGTTATGGCTGTGGGCGGTAATGGGTGGATAGGGTCAGGTCCAAGGGGGTTGGGGCGTGGGGCCGTGGTGGGGGCGAGGGATGAGAAAAGGGCGAAAGTGGGAGAGAGGCCAAGGTTTGGCCGCGGGGGGGGGGGGGGGGGGGGGGGGGGGGGGGGGGGGGGGGGGGGGGGGCAGTGGAGGGCGTGTGGATAGTGACGGTAGGCTGAGGGTTGGGTCTTGGAATATAAGGACCCTTCAGGGTAAGTTCATAGAGCTTGTGAAGATTCTTAGGAAGAGGAGGATCAACATTGCGTGTGTTCAAGAGACTAAGTGGGTAGGGTATAAGGCTAGGGATGTGGATGGTTACAAGCTGTGGTACTCTGGGAGCGAGAGGCGTAGGAATGGAGTTGGCATCTTAGTAGATGAAGAGCTTAGAGGGCAGGTAGTAGAGGTGAAGAGGATCAACGATAGGTTGATGACTATTAAGTTAGTCTTTCGGGGGTTTACCCTGAACGTGTGTAGTGCTTATGCGCCGCAAGTAGGATCGGAGAGGGAGGAGAAGATGCGGTTTTGGGAGGCTTTGGAGGAGGTGGTGAGAGGCGTGCCTAGCTCAGAGAAGAATGTTGTAGCAGGAGATTTCAACGGGCACATCGAGGTGTTACCGGGAGGCTTTGGTGATGTGCATGGTGGTTTTGGTTTTGGGGAGAGAAATGAAGAGGGGTCTACCCTATTGGAGTTTGCGAGGTCCTTTGGGCTGGTGGTGGTGAACTCGGGCTTCCCAAAGAAGGACGAGCACCTGATCACCTTTCGAAGCGCGATAGCCAGGACCCAGATTGACTTTTTGTTGCTTAGGAAAGGGGATAGGGCGTTGTGTAAGGACTGTAAGGTCATCCCGAGTGAGAATCTTTCGACCCAGCATAGGCTCTTGGTTATGGATTTGGGTATAAAGAAGAATGGAAAGAGGAGGAGTAAGGAGTGTAGACCTAGAATTAAGTGGGGCGGCCTGACGCCAGTGAATACGTGGGAGATAGGGGAGAAGTTGGCGAGAATGGGGGTGTGGGAGTGCAAGGGGGACGTAGATAGTATGTGGGATAAGGCGGGTAGGTGCATCAGGGAGAATGCAAGTAAGGTATTGGGTGTTTCTAGGGGCCGGGCCGGGCACCATTGGGGGGATTGGTTGTGGAATGAGGAGGTGGAGAAGAAAGTGGGGACCAAGAAAGGGGCGTATGCTAAGCTGGTAGAGAGTAAGGACGAAGAGGAGAAGCGGGTAAACAGGAAAGAGTACAAGCTAGCGAGGAAAGAGGCTAAGTCAGCAGTCACGGCAGCTAAGACGACCGCTTTTGAGAGCTTGTATGCAGGGTTACAGGGGAAAGGAGGGGAGAAAAAGTTGTTTAGACTCGCTAAGGCTAGGGAGAGGAAGGGTCGTGACCACGATCAGGTGAGGTGCATTAAGGGGGAGGACGGTAGAGTGTTGGTGGAGGACGGCCACATTAAGAATAGATGGCAGTCATACTTTCATAGGCTCTTGAATGACGAAGGGGATAGAGCTATTGTGTTAGGGGAACTGGAGCACTCAGAGGAGTGTCGGGATTTTAGCTATTGTAGACGTTTTAAGGTAGAAAAGGTTTGACAGGCTGTCCGCAGGATGCGAAGGGGTAGGGCGACGAGGCCGGATGAGATACCGGTGGAATAGTATAGGGAAAGGAAGAAGGACCTGCACATGGTGTTTATCGACCTGGAGAAGGCTTACGACAAAGTCTCCAGGGAGGTGCTTTAGAGATGCTTGGAGGTGAGTGGAGTACCGTTGGCATATATCAGAGCAATTAAGGATATGTATGATGGAGCGAAAACTCAGGTGAGGACGGCGGGAGGAGACTCAGAGTATTTCACTATCCTGACAGGATTGCATCAGGGATCTACTCTTAGTCCCTTTTTGTTTGCGTTGGTGATGGATGTGTTGACGCGGCGTATTCAAGGGGAGGTACCGTGGTGTATGCTTTTTGCAGACGATGTAGTTCTGATAGATGAGACTCGAGGGGGTGTGAATGACAAATTAGAGATGTGGAGGCAAACTCTTGAGTCTAAAGGGTTCAGGGTGAGCAGAAGCAAGACAGAGTATGTGGAATGCAAGTTTAAAGACATGAGGCGGGAGAATGAGGTAGTAGTGAAGCTGGAATCACAGGAGGTATGTAAGAGGGATAGTTTCAAGTATCTCGGGTCCGTGATCCAGAGTAACGGTGAGATTGGCGAGGATGTTTCGCACCGTATTGGGGCGGGATGGATGAAGTGGAAGCTCGCGTCGGGAGTGCTGTGTGATAAGAAGGTGCCGCCCAAGCTTAAAGGCAAATTCTACAGGGTGGTAGTCCGTCCGGCCATGTTGTATGGAGCGGAGTGTTGGCCAGTTAAGAATTCCCATATCCAAAAAATGAAGGTGGCAGAAATGCGGATGTTGCGCTGGATGTGTGGGCTGACTAGAAGGGATAGAGTTCAGAATGAGACTATCCGGGAGAAGGTTGGTGTGACTCCAGTGGAGTGCCAGATGCGGGAAGCCCGATTGAGATGGTTCGGACACGTGAAGAGGAGAGGCATGGATGCCCCGGTCCGTAGGTGTGAGAGGCTAGCATTGGATGGTTTTAGGCGGGGTAGGGGTAGGCCGAAGAAGTACTGGGGTGAGGTGATTAGGCGGGACATGGAGCAGTTACAGCTCACCGAGGACATGACCCTAGATAGGAGGGTCTGGAGAACGCGGATTAGGGCAGAGGACTAGGGCCAGTTTGGGTCGCTAGTGTAGGGAATTACTTGGTGGGGGTTTTATGCCTGTTATGATTCCGTGTTCCATGTTTTATTACGAATCTGTGTGCTTTTCTCTGTTTTATATTACTTATGGGTGCCGTATTTATGATATGTAATCTTGTGTTGTGCTTTAATAGGTGTTTGTGTGGTATCTCGTGCCTTGAGCCGGGGGTCTATCGGAAACAGCCTTTCTACTTCTTTAGAGGTAGAGGTATGGACTGAGTACATCTTACCCCCCCCCCAGACCCCACTAGGTGGGAATACACTGAGCTTCTTATTGTTGTTGTATTCTGTAACCAAAAGGAAGAAGTGGATTAGAATAAGATTTTATCTAGAGCTCATGCTCACTCGCACGACATAAATACTGAAAGAAGGGAAACTATTCCTATAACATCTCATAGCCTCCTGTACATAAGTGTGGTGTGCTACACACTCATGTACAAAACTCTACTAGATGCTACTTTCAGACTTCCTAGGACTCTATTGAACCTTAGGCTCTGATGCCAAGTTTGTAACGCCCCAAGTCTAGTATCTACACGGTGCTCATAATCCCAAAGGACTACAAGCTAACCCATAACTGGTACCTACTGCAATAACTGAGTAATAATACTGTATATTGCGGAAAAATGGGCTGAAATGCCATAAGGTTCAAAAATGTAATACTGATAAAGAGAAATGATAAATCCTGCTAAAAACATCAGAATCTAAAATACTAAATACTATTTGAACATCTAGTTTGAAAAGCCTCTAAAACTATCTGAACTGTGGAGTTGATGGGACAAGCCCGCAACGAACTCCAACTACTGAAATTAAACTGAGATACTGAATGAATAAACATGAACTCAAACTATGAGGATTCACCACTACTTTATTTGCTGAAAGTCTGATCTGCTAAGGGTGTTTTGGAGGCCGTACGTCTGAACCTATGGTATAAAACACCATAGCACAAAAGAAAAGTATGCGTCAGTACATGTGAATGTACTGGTACATAAAGTAAGGTAAGGCTAAATGCAAGGGTTCATATGCATGAACTATAACTGACTGAATAACATGAACATGACAACATAAGAATACATGTATGAATACATAACTATAACTACACTCATAAGGATTCTGAATACTGATTTTACTGATAATATGGATTACTGATAACTAATATAACCGATATACTATTTGCTGAGTGACTGTGTTTGATAGTCTTATTTCTGATAGAACTAGCTGAGTTCCATACTGAGCTGAGTGACTGTATCTGGTAGTCTGAAATCTATAGAACTATCTGAGTTCTTTACTGATGACTGAGATTGAGACTGTGGGAGGTAATCATCTAACCGATATGCCCCTTTCTGAACTATTTGGGGTCCAACCTGTAACCCTAGTTGGAAATGAGTTAATACCATGCCATAGGTAAAGACAAGCTGTGAGTTAACCCTCTCTGACAAGGAGCTCTTTCGTCAACCCCTTACTAGTAGGAGAACTCGAATGAGATGTATTAACCCTAGCCTCATAGGATTATATCTCAACCTAAAATGGATACGTAGTTTTGGAATGCAAGGATTGCTTCTAAGGATCACACCCTCTTCTGGCGGGTAAGCCACCATCCCTAGGTTCACTCGATGCTAAATCCTATTCCCAACTGAATAGAAACTGATTTGATTTTCTAGTTCATACAAGGATGGACTGACCCGTTACTGACTGTACTGATTAACTAAACTAAACTGAGTTCTGTTGACTGACAAAATACTATTGAGTTTTGTTAGCTGACTGAGATTACTGAGGACTGAACTGAATACTGAATAGGACTGGATTGATACTGAGTTTACTGAGTTTTCCTGAGTTCTGTAATTGAACTAGAGTACTACTGATCGTGACATGACTGAGACTATTCTGTAATTGACACTGGCTCTAGGCACACAGCTAAATTATTGGGTATTAAATACCTCCAGGACTCAATAGCATAAAAATAATAAGACATGATAATTATTGAATACTTGACAATAGTCAACAACTCACAATACAATTGTGGGGCATTTCATCAATCACTTGAAAGTCATGAACTTGCACATAAATAGGAAAGCATGCTAACACATCAGCTAACACATCATAATTTCATTAAACCAATCTCATGAGCATCCCATCAAACATATACAAGGTATAGCTTTAGCATGGAAGACATTGTGAACATATGGCTATAGCATAAGTTCATCATTTAGATCACCAAAGGATCATAAAAGCATCATAATCTCAATTTAGCATTTTATCAAACATATGGTAGGCGTAGCTTCATACTTGGGCATGAACAATAATGCTAATACATCATGACTTCATAATTCAAGGGTTTCAATATAAGAGAATCAAAATTCAACTTACATGCTATCATAATATCAAGAAATACATAAAGATTTCAACTTGGAACACATACCACAACATCAACATGATTACATTCAAACCCACAATATGAAGATCACAATTCATGTTGTTTTAAAAGAAGTTTCTTGAACACCATGAGTGGAAGGGACCCTTGGATGAACACTTTACATACCTTGTTGAAGAATTTCTGGAAATTAATGGTGGAAATCTTAAGATTCTTGATTTGAAATTTAAAAACCCTAAGGCTTGTTCTTGAGAGAAATTGAGAAAGAATGAGTTTATTTGTTTACTAGGGGTATTAAATTTAGTATTTTGGGGACTGAGGGTTGGGGGAAAAAGACCCAAATACCCCCAAGAATGCGGTCTTTTAATAACTAAAACTGAGTTACCGATGCACAGGTCGACGCGGCGCGTCGATGGAACCGATGCGATAGTTGACGCGTCGCACCAAGATCACGCCGACGCACTAAAATTTGAGGCTGGTAGCTGGGAAAAATATTAACCAATGCGATAAGAGACTGGCGTGCCAAGATCGCATTGGTTCACTATTTTAGGATTTCAAAGGAGCTTCAAACGAAGTTCGAAAAATTCAAAACTTGTTCGGGAACACCTATTGACCTTCCTGATCATGAATTAACTAAAACATAGACATTTAAAAGATACTAATGTGGCGAAATGAGATTTCCAACTTTCAAATGCTAAAAAATAAACTAAGTCTAAATACTTAGCTAGAATTTTTTAAGTCTGGGACCCCTTAACAAGCTTAAAGGACTGATTTAAGCTAGAAATTTTGCGGAGTCTTACAAAATAGTTAATCATATTTTTTTATATGTTTTCAAGTATTTTAAATTATTGTTTATTATAATTTATAATACTTTTTTACATAATTTTTAAATAATATATGTTCTACCTTATCCCAACTTTTGTGGTATTGATACAATTTCATCAGTCAATTGATTTTTTTAAATATTTTAAGTTGTTAGTTATTGTGATTTATAATATTTTTCCTCATATCCCAATTTAAGTGGCATTAATATATTTTCGAGAGTCAACAAAATTTTATGTCTTTTTAATATTTTAAGTCGTTAATTATTGTGCTTTATAGTACTTCTTACATAATTTTTTTAAAATATATAATAAATTATGAAGAAAAGTAAGATAAACAAAATAAAACAAAGAAAAAATAAAAGGTAGGCAAAGGAATGACCAATGAAACTGTGTCAAAGCAGACATGTTGACCTGCTCCCCTTTGCACAATTTTATTGGCCCCTATTCTTTTATAAGTAAGTAGAAACATTTATGTATTATTCCTTCTTAACAAATAAAAAAGACATATCAGTTATAATATATATATATATATATATATATATATATATATATATATAATATGTATTAAAAGTGTGAAGACTCTTAGAAAAGTGATTTGAACTTTTTACGCTTCATTAAAAGATTCTTCTTTAGACAAAACTGTCTTTTCGCTATTTTTTAATTTATTATTTAATTATTTTTTATTATATTAACTAGACTTCCTAAAATATATGAGACTCTTAAAATATATGGAAGGAGAATTTATTAATATTTCCTTTCTACTAGACTTCCTAAAATGTATGTGACTCCTAAAATATATGGTAGGAAAATTAATTAAAGAAATACTTTTATAAATATTGAGATGTATGTTAAACTAGAGAACAAACCGGTTTGCCTATTGGAAGAATATGATTGATGCTCATCTAACTTGATTCGATTGCATGTCTAGATTGGTGGATACTTGATTTTCCAACCCTCAACTTCTTCACTGTTTTTGTCAGCATAATAGAATTCAACATGTGTTATATATATATATATATATATATACATATATATATATATATATATATATATATCTTCTTTGTTTTAATTCAAAATCATTCTTTAGGATTAAAATTTTTGCTCAGACAAGAATTAGTTGGATCAAAATCAAAGCTTTGTGATCATTATTATATTTCTTTTCATAGTTTATAGGTCGTAGATGAATTTCGGTTGGCTTTGAAGAATTTCTTGTGTAAAAGTTAGGTTAATTGTATTATTTTGATATCTTTATTATCTTATTGTTTTATTTTAATTTACAGATGCTAGATGAATGTGGGTCGGCTTTGAAAATTTTTTAGGTAAAAGTTAGGTTTAATTATATTATCGTAATATTTCTTTTTAGTTTGTTATTTTGTGGTGGTTTAAAGTTCGTAGATGAATCTCGATCGACTTTGAGAATTTTTTGTGTGTAAAATTTAAGTTTAATTGTATTGTTTTGATATCACTTTTAGCGTATCATTTTTGTGTGTTTTGAATACATTAAAGGTAGTAAAAGAAAAGTCAGAAATTTATCACTCTTTTTCCTCCGTTTTAAGATTGTAATTAAAACCTTCAAATTTCAAGTTTAGATTCAACTTCTTTAATAGCCTTCTTCTAATTTCTTCTTCAAATATTATTAACTCAAGTCATGAATTTCAACCCAAAGTTCACGAAATCAATAAGTAATGTATCCTCGAATAAATTAAACTTTTGCAATAATCAATTGTTAAACGTTACGGTAGTAGAAAATGTGAACTTTATGTAAAGTCCAACTATATTCCAAGAATTTTTCTCCAAAGTTTTGAAGTCTACTTGGTAAGTAATGAAACGCTAATTAACATACGATACGAGCCGATAAGAGAGCACGAAAGTTATTCGAACACGACCACATGTTAGTAAAAATACTTGCTAAGAGTTTGAAGTATATGCATTGTACGAAGCTTCGAAAAAACAAAGCACAAAAAATTGGTTGGGAATTTGGATATTTAAGAGGCGTGACACTCAATGCAAAGCACAAAGTAAAGTGAAGTCCTAAAGTTGTTCATGTCGCGCCCCAATTACACATCATTAGCACCTAAAGCACTATATGATCCGATCAAACTATAAAATCATATTATGCACCCAACCATAGCATGAAATCATAATAACTATGAAAGCTTATTGAAGATCATACACGTTTTAAAATCAACTCATGAAATCTATGATACGCCCGGGGCGGACCTAGGTGCTTTTTTGTGGTGCTCATGAAATCTAAGATACGCACGGGGCGGACCTAGGTGTTTTTCTGTGATGCTCCGATACCCGTTAAATTTGACGCATATAAGGTATTACTATATAAGAAATATATAAAAATTGGTATAATAGTCAAAAAAGCACATAGGAAGTCAATAATATAACTGAGTGTTTTGATTTTCAGACGGAACCTTAAAGCTTTAAGCATCAATATGTGTTCGAACCTCCCTGAAGCACCCATAACCACAAAATTTTGGATCTGTCACTTGATACGCATACACACTACCCTCTTCAAATTTTTTTGTGAAATTACACTAAGTGTATTATTATTGTTATGTTGTTGAGATAAGATAGTAACACTTCATCTCGTGGAATTCCTGTGCATTCCACTTAACATTCTATAGAGGCTAATAATTTTTTTTTTCAACCACTTAAATCGTGTATAGAGGCTAATAGACGGGACTAAAAATTGGGTTATAATTGTTCACTCGACATGATACTTTTCTTGACATTTTTTTATAATTGTTCACTCGACATGATTCTTTTCTTGACATTTTTTTAGTTACTAGTTTAACCGTACATGTTTTACACGTGTAATTTTTTTATTATTTAAAATTAGATGATTTTGTTTATTTTGTTTTTTAATGAAGTGCAAAAAAGTTCAAATCACTTCTTAAAGATCCTTCACGCTTTAATATAATAATGTAAACATAACATATATTTTATTGTAAGCTGTTGGACAATAAAATTATCGAGGCTGAAAATAAATAATCGAGACAAGAAAATATTGCAACAATCAATTTATTGATTTCAATGTGAGTGTTACAATCTCTATGAATCCTCTGATTCGCCTTTTCAAATATAAATTCAAGGGCCTAAAGCTTAATCTTGAATTTGAACTTGATTTGCGGACTTGAGGGACTTGATCTTGACTTGTTCTTGAATTCAAGAGCTTTTGAGCTTGTTCTTGAATATTGTGGTCTTGATCTTGAATTTTGATGAACTTGATTTGAATTCTTGAGCTTTTTAGAGAAATTGCGGCGTTTGATCCACGAGCTTTCTCTTGCTTCTTGTTAGAGTTCTGGGGTCTCTTTTCTGAATTATGAGACCCCTATTTATAGTTGTGGAAAGGGAAGAGTCATGATAAAGATGGACTTCCTTTGACTAGTCAAATTTAAGTGACGTGGCGCCTTTTATGGGCTTTGATTTCATTGGGTCTGCTGCATCATTTTGATATATGGTATGGTCCTATTGACTCCTTCACTTGACTTACCATGCCATGTCATTTCACACGTGGTGCTTATTTGGGCCTCTAGAATATGACAATATCTTGGACTTAGTAAAGTGGACTCATTATTTGTAGCCCAAATTAATGGGCTAACCCAATAAAGATTGGACTTTAATTAAATCCAAACATATTTGGACTTAAATAATTAATTTAATTATATTAATCCGAAATATTTATTTAGGACTAGTATATTTTGAATTTAATATAATTCAAATTTTGTATGAATTTTAATTTAATAAAATTTCACTGTCTACAAATTGTCCCCTACTTTAAGACTAATAAGAATATTTACATACTTGAAGACTAGGTTTGAAGTATTAACGGAGTATTGCCTTCTTTTTGGTAGGAGCGACACTTTCTTTATTTGAAGTGAAGAGAGGCTTCTTGGTGGCGACTTTTTTGACAATCACCGCAACCTTCTTAGATGCAAGATCGTCACACTTGATCTTGGTGACATCTTCAACCCTTTTCTCATCCACAATATGATTCTTTAAGTAGAATTTTGCATCGGCAAAATGTGACTCAGCTTCAGTGAATGGCTTGTCATCGGCAACTATCTTTCTTTCCACTCTGCCTTCAAGGTACTTTAAGCATTGATAGTAAGATGATGAGATAATTTTGTTCCCGTGCACCCAAGGCCTACCAAGCAATACATTGTATGAAGTTTTGGAATCGATCACATGCATCAATGGGTTTGATTGAAAATCATCCATACGAATCCCCAACTTGACACATTCCATGGCCTTCTGGTCCCCTTGGTTGAGGCCTTGGATCATTATACGGCTTTCATCTAGTTCTCTAGTAGCGATGCCAAGTTCCTTCATCGTGCGGATAGGCAAGATGTTGACTCCAGATCCCTCATCTATTAAGATTTTATTGATCTTCTTTCCTAGAATTTGACCCACCATGTATAAGGGACATTATGTAGGGCCTCACCAAGCAGAAGGTCGCTATTTTTTAATGTGATTTTTGTATCACACACATGTGCCTTTTCGCCAAAAGTTTCAACAAGCTTTTCGGAAGGTGAAGGAACTTTCATGGGTAGATTCTCACCCTTTGCCCCCTCTTTGGCGGTATTAAAACAAGATGCCTCAAGGTTGACTTGGGTAGTCTTTACACGAAACCAACTCGGTAAGAATTTCTCTATAGTCACCAGACGCCGAGGTTTTTGGTGGTGAAGCTCCGTAATCCTCTTCTTCTTTGGGAATTCAACCAACTTCTGTTTCCTTGGTTTTTTTACCATTCTCCTTCTGGTTGGATACTCGAACGACTCCTTTCGTAGACTCATCCTCCTGCGTTTGCGCCTCGTCACTAGAGTCCAACCTTCATCATTGCCTTCGTCAACTGAAGATCTATCAGGCTCTAATATTTTCTCATTATGCTCTTCGACACATATTTAGACTGGGTCGAGCGAGCCAAAAGTAATAGAGATTTGATGAGAATTGGTTGTCTCATCGTCGAAGAAGATTTTCTTCTCTTTTGCTAGTTGCATGAATTTATCTTTAAAGACAAAATACTTTTCCAGAGGCTAACTTACGAGCCTATGATATATACAATAATTAGGGTCATTGGTCCATCCTGCTTCATTGGGAAACTTCATCTCTGGGAGTTCAATGAACTTATACTCAAGGAGTTCATCAAAAATTCAGAAACATCAGAATCAAGAAAGGGATATTCTTTTTCTTAAATCTCCTTTAAAGTTTTCTAATTCAGACGTGCTCCAGAAGTCGTCTTCACACTTTGCTTCTTTCTTACCTTTGTGGTGACCTTTACAGGAGACACATCAATATTTATGGACTCTTTGTTTTCATTTTTAGGGATAAACTTGCCCAATCTTTTGGGTTTCTGCTTATCCTTTCCCCTTCGAGGTTCATGAATAGGCGTTGCCCTCTTTTTAGCAGAAGACATGCTCAACTCCATTTCGTGAGCACGGGTAGCTAGATCTTCAAAGTATTTAGGCTTAATGTCTTTCAAGATGTAGAGAAGCTCCCAGTGCATTCCTTGGACGCACATCTCTATTACAGAATCTTCACTGGGCCTGTCTTTGCAGTTTAGGCTCGCATTTCTCCATCGATTGATAAAGTCGATAACTGACTCGTCCTTTGTTTGCCGAGTATTTGTGAGATCTATCATGCTCATCGTACGCCTTGTGTTGTAGAAGCTATTCAGGAACTCATGTTCTAATTGCTCCCAACTATTGATGGAGTTAGACTCGGGATTTGTATACTAATCAAAGGCGTTTCCCTTTAGGGAATGAACAAACTGTTTGACAATATAGTCCCGTAAGTTCTAGAATTATTACATGTCTCAACAAAGTGTACGACATGCTGTTTTGGGTTACTTTTGCCCTCAAATTGTTGAAAATTAGGGGTTGATAGCCCACAGGCATTTTGAGGCTATCTATCCTTGCAGTGTAAGGTTTGGCATACGCAAGAGAAGATTTGGTGACAACATCATACTTATCTTTGAGGGTCCCTTCAATGAATTCCCTCAATTGCCCAATCGGGATCATTCCCTCAGAAGAAACTTACACTTTTTTAGTTGGTGGTGTTTGTTTTACAGGATTTTGTCTCATAAACCTCTGGAGATTTTCCAGGTGCATGGCTAGACTCTCCGTCTATCAGACCTTTCACCCTGTCCAGTATCTTATCAATTCGAGCATTTTGATTCTAACATATTTGGTTAGGCCATCAATTACCTTTGCCAGATTCACAAGTTACTCCTCCATAGACGAGGAATTAGTTACCATCACTTGTATAATCACTGGAGATGTTGGAGAGTAGCACAGATTATCGCACAAGTTGATCTTTGAAGTGTTTAACTCATGCGGTGTAGTCGGAGATAACGCATTTATTGAACGAACATCACTCTTTGTGCCAGAGTATTTGTAACAGAATGCTCAAGTAGAGCTAGAGTCTTCTTAAGCGATTCTCCCACATTGCTTCCTCCTTCTGAAGCACTTACATTGGACTTCGTTCCTTTTGGGGTTGAAGATCCAAAAATTAAAGTTGGCGCGGACGACACTGCATGTGTTTGTTGTCCTAGCAAGCCTGCTTTGCTCCTTGTGACAGCTCCTAAGCTTCCGAAAGTAACACCAAGGATGCTTTCTACTTCAGCAAAGAACTTTGAATCAGCAGCCTTGGAAGTAGTTGATTGAGAGTTGACCTTCTTGAAAGTCATTTTAGTATTGTTGAACTTTGTAGTTGGAAAAGTTGAGATGAGAGGTAGAGATTGTCCCACTGGGTGTGCAAAAATTTGTTGGACAGTAAAATTTTTGAGATCAAAAATAAATAATTCGAGACAAGAAAAATATATTGCAACAATTAATTTATTAATTTCAATGTGAGTGTTACAATCTCTATGAATCCTCTGATTCACCTTTTCAAATATAAATTCAAGGGCCTAAAGCTTAATCTTGAATTTGAACTTGACTTGCGGACTTGAGGGACTTGATCTTGACTTGTGCTTGAATTCAAGAGCTTTTGAGCTTGTTCTTGAATATTGTGGTCTTGATCTTGAATTTTGATGAACTTGATTTGAATGCTTGAGCTTTTTAGAGAAATTGCGGCGTTTGATCCACGAGCTTTCTCTTGCTTCTTGTTAGAGTTCTGGGGTCTCTTTTCTGAATTATGAGACCTCTATTTATAGTTGTGGAAAGGAAAGAGTCATGATGAAGATGGACTTCCTTTGACAAGTCAAATTCAAATGACGTGGCGCCTTTTATGGGATTTGATTTCATTAGGCCTGCTGCATCATTTTGACATGTGGCATGATCCTATTGGCTCCTTCACTTGACTTGGCATGCCACGTCATTTCACACGTGGTGCTTATTTGGGCCTCTAGAATATGACAATATCTTGGACTTAGTAAAGTGGGCTCATTATTTGTAGCCCTAATTAATGGACTAACCCAATAAAGATTGGTCTTTAATTAAATCCATACATATTTGGACTTAAATAATTAATTTAATTATATTAATCCGTAATATTTATTTGGGACTAGTGTATTTTGAATTTAATATAATTCAAATCTTGTATGAATTTTAATTTAATAAAATTTCATTGTCTACAGTAAGTACATACATATTTTACCACCAGAAGTTTCAAATACTTAATGGAACGCCATTTTTGCATTTATCATCCAATATCTCTTTTCCTTGTTGCGCATTGCAGGTTTATCCTAAGTTATTACTATCAACTTGAATTGCTAATAACACATCTTTAATGGTACATATATTTTAATTAAAAAAAAAAATCAATACAAAAAAGTAAGAACTCTTAATTTAACGTTATATATTCGTGTAAATTTAATGTTAGTATAGTGATATATATAATACTCTAATTTAAGGATAAGTTAAATACATACGTGAACATATATCATGACCTGAGGTGTTAATTTACCTACTAAATATCACCCGTTTCACCCAAGAGCCCCGCACCACAATTTATTTTTTATCTAAATTATGAGGTAAATAAGCTTCTAAATATTGTATTTCATTAGTTACTTTTTCATGACATTGGCTTGTCACGTGAGTTTGAATTTCATGTTTTCATATAGAAAAGAAAGTATAAATATTTCATTTACTAAACTCTCGGTAATAAATATGGCATCTTTAGAATTGCAACCCTAAATTATGTTATTTAACAGAAGAAATCACCTACACAACATAAATCATTTCTTTTAAAAAAATTCAATTAAACGATGCAAATCGTATATAATCATTCAACGAATAAATAATAGTAATATAATAACATCATCATCATCATTATTATTATTATTATTATTATTATTATTATTATTATTATTATTATTATAATATTTAAGTTTTATTGCTCCCTCCCTCCTCCTCCTTCACGTAGGTAAAATTTTTATGCAAACAAAAAAAAAGGCTAAATTAAATAAGGACCTTAATTAATTTAAAACCTAAATAATATAAAATATTGACTTCTTTTAAAAAATAATTCTAAACCAACTTCGGGAAAAAAAAGAGGTCGTAAAATCAATTTTGGTATTTAAAAAAAAAAAAAGAGAGAGAGAAAAGTCCTAAACATATATAAAATAAACGTGGCATGTACTAACATTCGATAATTTTTTATAATAATTAAAATTTACTTGTGTACTCCCTTTGTTTTTTAGTTAAAAAGAAAAATGTGTACTTTTTCAATTTTTCCTCCTCCTCTTATCATATATTTTAGGACTTCTTAATTATTAACTTTTCTAATAATTCTTACTATATATATTTATTGTGACCATATATTTTTGGAGTCTTTATTTTTTAAAACTTACCATATATTTTAGAACTTTTTAATTAAAATATTATAAACAATACCATTTTTGCTTTGTAATTTAAAACATTTCTAAGGCCACACTATTAATATACTAGTTTAACCGCACATGCCTCACACGAGTAACATTAAATTATTTAAAATTAAATAATTTTATCTGTTGCGATGATTTTTAATAAAGTGCAAAAGTTCATATCACTTTTTAAAGATCTTTTACACTTTAACATAATAATGTAAACATAAACATGAATTTTAGTGTAAGCGCGTGTATATTTTACCACCAAAAGTTTTAAGTGGTTGTGAATCATCATCTTTTGCATTTTTCATGCAGTAGCTCTTTCCATTGCAGATGCTAGAGACTAAGAGAGACACATCAATTTATATCATATTTGTAGAATGATTATTTTTCTCTTTTTTTTTAATATTTAAAATCTTTCTTTATTTTAAAGTTAAATCTTTACAAAATTATAAACTAAATTCGTATTACATACTTAAAACTTTTAAAAATTTGTTACTTCTTAAACTTTTCTTATTGTAACGCTTTTATATTTATTTTATATTTTTTAAATCTTCTTAAAATTAAATTTATTGAATTAGAGTTCTTAAACTAATGAAAAAATGTATCTAGTTGTCATTAATTCTGAATACTTCTAATAAGGAAAAGTTTTACCATAAACATATTTAATTAATTTTTAACTCTAAATTTTAGAAAATAGTGAAAAGACGATAATAAGGAAGGATTTACCATAAATATATTTAATTAATTTTTAGCTCTTAAATATTAGTAAAATAGTGAAAAGACGATTTTGTCTAAAGCAAAGACTTTGAATGAAGCCCTTCACACTTTTAACTAGTTTAGCCTCACGTGTCTCGCACGTGTAACGTTTGATTATTTAAAATTAAATGATTTTATCCATTGAGGAGATTTTATCTAACGTTTTTATATTTATTCTTAATTTTTTTAAATCTTCTTAAAATTAAATTTAGTTGATTTAGAATTCTTAAACTAATGGAAAAAGAATTAGTTTTCATTAATTCTGATGACTTCTAATAAGGAAAGATTTTATCATAAATATATTTAATTAATTTTCAACTCTTATATATTATGAAAAATAGTGAAAAGATGATTTTATCTAAAGTAAAAACTTTTAATGAAGGGCAAAACGTTCAAACACTATTTCTAAGGTACTTCACACTTTTAAAATAGTCTAGATATAGATTATAGATCAGACTGGAATAGGAATATTTTTAAAGAAGTAAATTTTAAAAGAAAAAGTATATTGGGTATGTGACATGTTAGTACACGTTAGAACGAACAAGCTGGCAATCAATTTAAGGAACCGAGTATTTATTACGATTCAATTAAACTGTGATATTTTAGTAGTTTTCTCGAGATAAACTACAAAAATACCCTTATAATGAGTGATTTTGTTTTTTTGTCTATTATAAGATGATCTTACAAAACTGGTCTCTAATTTTTTTATATAGCATAATTATTTATTTGTCCCGAGTATCTCAAATAGTTCTAAACAACTTCATACTTATTTATCTTTCAAATTTTTCTTTTTTTCTTTTTTCTTTTACTTTAATTTTTATCTTTTCTTTTACCCCTCTTTTTTTTTTTTTTTTTAAGTTTCTCAATCCTTAATGTTTTTCCTTTTTCTCCTCTCAACTTCTATTTTTTTTTTTACAAAAATTCTCTTTTTTATTTTATTTTACTTTGATTTTTATTTTTTTATTTTTAGTTTTTCTCAGCCCTTACTTTTTTTTCCTTTTCTCCTCTCAACTTTTATATTCTTTTTAAATTTTTCTCCTTTTCATTTTTTTATTTTTTTCTCTTTTTTTCTTTTTTAATTTTTCTTAATCTGGATTTTTGTTTTGTCTCTTTTTTTGTTTTTTCTCAACCTTTATTTTTGTTCCTTTTCTTCTCTCAGCTTCTATATTTTCTTTATTTTTATTTTATTTTCTTTGATTTTTTTTAAAAATATTTTTCTTCTTTTTTCGCAATTTTTATTATTTTTTTCTTTGATTTTTTCCAATCAAGTTACACACCATGAGCAAGAGTTGACACTACCACATTGTAAAGACAAGATTTATGACTTTCAAACAAGAAGTTACGTTTTATGGATAAGAGTTGACACTATCATTATGTTTTGATTTATGAGATACTCTATAACTCTTACATTAAAGGCAAGACTTAGATCAAGGACTTTCAAACAACAAATTATACCCCACGGGTAAGAGTTAACTCTACCATATTATGTTTTGATTTATGAGATATTCTACAACTCTTGCCTTAGAGGCAAGACTTAGCTCAAGGACTTTCAAACAATAAATTATGCCCCACGGACAAGAGTTGATACTGCCACGTTATGTCTTCATTTATGAGATGCTCTACAACTCTTGTCTTAGAGGCAAGACTTAGCTCAAGGACTTTCAAACAATAAATTATGCCCTATAGGCAAGAGTTGACACTATCACGTTATGTCTTCAATTATGAGATATTCTACAACTCTTACCTTAGAGGCAAGACTTAGCTCAATGACTTTCAAACAATAAATTATGCCCCACGAACAAGAGTTGACACTACCACGTTATGTCTTCATTTATGAGATGTTCTACAATGATTGACTTAGGTGTACGACTTATTCCAAGAATTTTCAAACAAGTTACGTGCATTGGGCAAGAGTCAACACTAACACATTGTGTTTTTTACTTATGAAATGCTCTATAACTCTTGTCTTAGAGGTACAACTCAACCCAAGGACTATCAAACAATAAGTTATGCCCTATGGGCAAGAGTTGACACCACTATATTGTGTATTGATTTATGAGATGCTTTATAACCCTTCCCTTAGAGACAAGACTTAGACCAAGGGCATTCAAGCAACAAGTTGTGCCCTATGGACAAGAGTTGAAATTACCATATTGTGTTTTAATTCATGAGATATTCTATAACTCTTGTCTTAGAGGCAAGATTTAATCCAAGGACTTTCAAATAACAAGTTACGCCTCATGGGTAAGACTTGATACTATGATCAAATTATGTTTTGATTTATGAGATGTTTTATAACTCTTGTCTTAGAGACAATACTTAGCCCAAGGACTTCTAGACAACAAGCTACGCTCCATGAGCAAGATTTGACACTATCACATTATGTCTTATTTTGTGAGATGTTTTATAAATCAAGGACTTTCAAATAATAAGTTATACCCCATGGGTAAGAGTTGACACTACCACATTATGTCTTGATTTATGAAATTTTCTATAACTCTTGCCTTAGAGGCACGAATTTGTTCAAGGACTTTTAAACAACAAGTTATGCCCCATGGGGGCAAGAGTTGACACTACCACATCGTGTCTTGATTTATGAGATATTATATAACTCTTGCCTTACAAGGAAGACTTAGCCAACAAGTTACGTCCATTAACAATAGTTAACTCTATCATATTGTGTCTTGATTTATGTGATGCTCTAGTAGTCTAATCTCTAAGACAAGACTTAGCCCAAGAACCTCCCAAAAGCACAAGTCATACCCAATGGACGAGCGTTGACACTACCATATTATTTTTTGATCTATGAGATGTTCTATAACTCTTGTCTTAGAGCAAGACCTAACTCAAAGGTTTTCAAACAGCAAGTTATGCTCCACAAACAAGACTTGACACTACCACATTATGTCTTGATTTATGAGTTATTCTATAATTTGTACCTTAGAGGCAAGACTTATCCCAAAGGACTTCCTAACAACGTCATACCCTTAAATTTGCTTTTATTTCAAAATAAGAAGATCTCTTTACGGATTATCTAACTTTTTATTTATTAGCAAAATATAATAGAAGTTGAAAAAAAATTAAACAAAGAAAATAAAAAAGAGAGAGAAATGAAGAAATAAATAATGTTGAGGAAAAAAATGAGAAACAAAGTAAAAGAAAAATAAAAGTAGAGACAAATGAATTAATAGAAGAAAATAAAATAAAAGTTTAAGGTAAAAAGGATAAAAATAAAATTAAAATAGAAGTTGATAGACAAATGAGAATGAAAAGTTTAAAAATATTTGAGGTGTAGAGGGGTAAAAATGTAATTGTACTATACATAAAAAAGAAGGAAGGCTAGACTTTAAAGATTTTTCTTATTGAGGTCAAAAATTCAAAGCCACCCACTTTTGGGGTCATCCATGAATTTCCTGGTCTTCTCGTGAATCATGAAACTTTAATAATTGGAAAAAGGATAGCCACTGGTCATTTTAAAAATAAATGACCAGTATTTGATATTTTGCCAAAAAATAGTCAACCGATTAAATTATTTTTTGCATTTTTCCTAATTTGGGTCATTTTGGCTCATGTAGTTCAGATAAAGTTCATATACCATATTGATACAGTCCATATACAATACTGATATAATTCTTAAAAAAAATAAAGCAACTTTTTCCAACTTGGGTCATTCGGCCCTTTTCTAAAAACATTTCAGTTCTTTTTTGCTATAAATTTTTTAATTGAAAAATATTCTACTTTTCTTTTGTTGTTTAAAAATAATAATTAAATATAATTTTATAAAAATGATATAATTGTTATATAGAATATATATCTATATAAGATATATGTATAGAAATTATATAGTTCTATCAAATATGTACATGTATAAAACATATATAAAAAAAAATGTATCAAAAATGTATAAAAATTATATAATTATTGTATAAAATGTGTAAAAAAAATGTACAATTATTGTATAAATTATGTATCAAAACTATATAATTTTCGTATAGAATACTTATATGTATAAGATATGTATAGAAACTGTATATAACAAGCCAGCAAATTGAATGGCTAGAAAATGAAATTTAAATTTCATGGTCATTTTCGTGGAATTAATTTTGACCGAATGGCCATTTCTGTACTTTCCCTTGGGAAAACGACAAATATGGTCTCTCGGCCAAACAAACAAAAAGGGAAAGGACATGGGCTAGCCACTATAAAAAAGAAATAACCCACAATTTAAAAATGTGGACAATTGGAGCCAGTCGACCCAATTTATTTTCCTCTTTTAGCCATTTGACCCAATTTATAACAATTGAAGTCAGTCGGTCGTATGCAGTCTTTATACCCAATTGATACACTTTTATACCACATTGATACACTTTTATACTACATTGATACACTTTTAAAAAAAGAGAGAGGGGATCCCTATACCCAATTGCTACTCTTTTATATCACATTAATACATTTTTATAACAAGAGAGAAGGGGAACCTATATACTCTTTTATACTAGATTAATACATTTTTATACTATATTATACCGTATATACACCACGTAAATACACCTTTTACGGAGAAAATCTGTGCAAGCATATACAGTAGCTAGACCAAATTGATACAGTACATATAGAACATTCATACACCTTTTTAAATGGATGGACAGAAATCTGTGCATGTTTTTGTGTACATATAGCACATTCACTGCTATACTCTACAGTCTATTTTCCCTTCTCGACACTTCAAATGTTCCAATATAATAGCTCCACTGATTGGTTGCCTGAACTCTCTTATAGGTGAGAATTCGATTTCCAACCTTGTAATGTCCTTACCATTTTCTTTTTCAGAAAAAGATCACTATATAAGTTGATGACAAAGTTGATTAGCAGAACAATGTCTACCTTCTACTGCAAGCAAAAGCAAACTTTCTCATTTTTTGTTTGTTCTTTTTGGTGTTGTGGACAGGAAACATGAAGTAGACCTTTTTTTCTAGCAATTTTGATGGATTAACATGAACAAGCAGATCGGTTATTACTTTTTACAGCAAGTAAAATAGAGCTTCCTATTTATTTATTGGAGTAATTACATTTGACTGAACGGTAAAGAGAACTCTTTTTTTCTATTAAGTTGCCAAGAAACGTGAACAAGCAGATCACTGTCTACTTTCTTTGGCGAGAAATTGAAAGAATTTTGCAGTAGAGGTAATGGAGAAAAGGGAGGAGAAAAAGATGAAATAATACACGGTTCATTTTGGGAGTGACTATTTATTGGGTATTTAATTATGGGTGTTATTTTTGTGATATTATTTTAGTTTTAGGTGTCATTTTTGTCTTTTCCCCCAAAACAAAACCCAACAAAAATGGCCCATGAATACAATTTCCACATTTTAGGCATTGTAGATGTTCATTCATTCTTATTTTGTTTTGGTTTTCACTGTTTTTTTTCTTCTACTTTTTTTTCCAACTGCAATCGTTTTTACAAGTTAACTTTTTTGGGGCTGCCTTTTTTTAGAAAAAATTATTACAACTCTCCTTTTAAAAAGAATCATTTGCTATTTTTTTAAAAAAAATAGTCGATTAATTATATTATATTGGTACAATTATATATAAATGTATATATATGTGTATATATATATATATATATATATATATATATATATATATATATATATATGTATGTATGTATGTATATATGTGCATATGTATGTATGTATGTAATACAATACAATCGTGATAGTATTATTTTTGTACAATGATGATATAGTTTTAGTGCACATCTTATACATATACATACTCATATAACAATGATACAGTTTTTATACATATCATATATTAAAAAAATATTCTATACAATAATTATACAGTTTCTATATGCATTCTAACAACCTTTAGCTACAATTATTATTTAGATACTAGTTTATACAACAACTATATAGTTTCTATATACACATTTATACAGTTCATAATTATATTTTATACAACAACTATACAGTTTCTATACACATAAACTGTGTACAGAAAATGTATAATTATTGGAGGGTAGAATATACGTTGTTCGTACTCCTACCTCATATGTGAGGTAGAAAGGCTATTTTCAATAGACCCTCAAGAACAAATATAGTCCTGAAAATGATATAAAAGGGGGTACAATACAAAAAAGAGCAACATAACAACGAATAGTAAATTAATAATAATACAACAAAATAATATTACAAGCGATCTACCCAAAACAACATATATCAACAAGAGTCCAAGAACAAAAAAAACAACCGATCTACTTGAAATAATATATATCAACAAGAGTCCTAATAGCAAAACTACAGGCACAACACTATGGCTACTAATTAATAAAGACAATACTCGTACTAATAACAAGCATAAATGCACTCGACCTCGTAACCTTCTACCTTAATTCGCAATCGCCACACCTTTCTATCTAAAGGTCATGTCCTTGATATGTCAAAACCATGTCATATCTTATCTAATCATCTCTTCCAAATATTTCTTTGATCCACCATCTATCTTTCTGTCACGATCCAAACTAGGGTCTGGCCGTGACGAGAATCTTAAGTCCACCATGGATCGGAGATCATCCCCTTACGCAACGTCAAGATCACACTAATAATAATAGTAAGAACAACGTGGAGGCCAACTAAAAAGAAATAAGAAGATAAATGAATGACTCAATGAAACTAAGAATCAAAACAATAACCAAACAACCCACATCTGTCCACAAAATAGCCTCTAAACCAGAATACCAAACAGGTCGGGACATGCCCCCGACCATGACCAAAAGAATCTAAAATTACTGACTCAAAATAAAAGAATATGGAAATGATAAGTCCTTTTGAAACATGGAGGCTCACCACTTCACAGCTACTCGAGGAACAATCTAATCCTCCTAAGATTCACAAGGGTAAAAGAAGTATCTTCGAGCCATATATTATGAAACAATGTAGCGTCCTAGGGTGGTCGGTGGGATAAACACTGGCATGTAACTAAGGATAGGTATAAAATAATGCCATATCCAAAACCAAACTAAACTTTATGCACACATTGTATATACATATATATAAGATGTCGGGATAGAAAATAAGGTTTAAGCATGATATTTAAAACTATTATCCTGGACTGTGTAGCTCTAACCGTCCTAAGGGCACCAGTGGGCTATATGAGTCTAGCTTTCCCTGCTGAAAGGGCCCTAGTACGTGTTAGCCCCACGAAATGTAGAAATATGAGGAAGGGCCAAATCCACCGAGGCTCCAACCATTTCAGAAAAATATATAATGTGTGAACTATAGATACGGTCATAAAGACCCCCACGCTAGCAAATGTAGTTTCCAATATAGGTACCCTCGGGACCTCCACCTTCCACAGCAAACTAGACGAATCCCTTTAACGCCAAATTGAAATCATTTACACACATTCCAATCCATCAACCAATGAGTCTTTTAATTGAGCATTTACCATTGGTATCGTCATATCAAATAAATTTAAGCTTGCAAGTCAATTCCATTATGCCATACCAAAAGCAATTAGCCAAATTGACTCTAAAGTTTCCAATTTAAAACCAATCCATGGCCTCTAAGGCCTTTCAAAACCAATTTATATTCCATTAACCTTTTATGCAATGCAAGGTTTCAAAATTGAAGTAGATTGTGTATATGACCATGTTTCAACACCAATTTCACGAGTTGGGTTGAGGTTAAATCCAATTCCAAACCATTAAACCATAAAATTTAGGGAAACCCATGTTCCCCATCCTAATTCCTACACCCATGCATTTATTTAGTTCAAAATCATGAGAATAAAGCATAAACAGCCAATTCAAAATCATGAAAATTCAATTCATGAAACAACCATTCCAAATCCCTCAACCCATATTCAAAACCTAACAATTAAACCATATGGAAAATAATTTAACACATTCTTTTGTATAAAATTAGTTTAGGGAAGAGATAAATGCCTGAAAAACATAAAAACTTGTAATTAGTTTGAAGTTTGGAGCTCGGATGATGAATGCACAGTGAAATCCTTGAATGTTCTTGGGTTTTTTGTTTGGGAGTGAAATAGGAGGATTTCATCTTTGAAAACTGGTGGGAATAAGACTATTTTATGTTTAAAAGTCATGGAAAAGGTGAAAAGACCAAAATCCCGTCACCCTTAAGTGAAAAAACAAGACTGGATGAAAATTACACCTTGATGTGGAGGTGGCACACCAATATCGTAGAGGTTATCCTCCATGCCATGCCAATATAACGGAGGGTAACCTCCGTGACACGACGATAACACAGAGGCTCACTGCCTCAAAGTTCCAAAGTAACCTTGAACCCTTTCCAAAAATTTTAAAAATTTCCCAAATCAGCCTTTTAACATCCCTAAACATAATTCAAGTCAAAATCGATATTACAAACACGCGAAAATTAAAAACAAATTGATCAAAATTTAATGGGTTTTACACTTTCCTAATCTATCCATATCAAACTTCTCGCACCTCATCACTGGGACATCTATGCATCTCCTTATCACTTACCTGAATTATCTCAACCTCACTTCCTATATCTTATCTTCCATTAAAGTCACTCCCACCTTATCTCGATGTCACAACCCAAAAACATTTCCTGATGGCACTTATTGCAGCCCAACCTTGATAAGTAAGTTAATCACCCAAAAAAGAAAGAAATTCATATGAAGTAACAATAATAAACAGATAAGACTTTTAAAACGAAGTTAGACCAACTCAAAAACGTAAATAAAGCAGAAATCTAGAAGAAATAACATGAAATCCCCAAAATCTGAAGTCATAAGTGTAGAGCATGTAAATACAACTCAAAAATACTGAAAATATGAAAATTTATTTCTGAAAAAAAGTGAAGACATATAAAACAAGTAAGAGAAGGTCCAGAGTTAGCTCTGAAAACCCTAAAACATGCCAGTACCTCGATCACCACTCAGATAAGCACAAAATCAAGTACTAGTACTCGGATCTATACAGAATGAGCACAGTAGGAGTGAATATGGTTCACTTATACTCAGTAGGTATCATAGACCGACTGGGCAAATCATGAAATAATATAAGTAAAATAACACTATGAGGAAGTCACCTGCAACCAAAAAAGTTTTTATATGGTAGCTCACACTATCTCCACTAATAATTCTAATATAAATACTAAAATAAAAACAACACATATACACATAAAAAATACACAGAAGTAAACATAATCTAGGAAAAATAAATAAATCATGAAAATATGTATGAAATGCAATGAGGATGGGATGAATGGTGAAAGTCATCGCATAACTTTATGTATACATCTACCGAGATTGAAACTCCCAAGATAGGACCCATTAGGGGTTCACAACCCATATACCATATCTCATATATCAAATCTAAACTGACGTCTCCGACTCATGTTCATGGAGAGTGTTTTATAAAAAAATAACTCATTTTTTTCAAAACAGTGTTTCTCGATGGTACCGGTATCTCATGAATGCAATGAGGATATAATGCTCATAATCAAATCAATATGAAGATATCCAATCCATCCAACACATATAAGTGACCCAGAAATTAACTCAATATATCCACAATTCATAATAATCAACTCTAACTAGGCACCATCGGAATAAACATGCATGTAAGACATCATTAGTATCATATCAACCCCCAACTCAGGCATTTCTATCATGATAAAGGCAATAAATGCTCAATAAGGCCTATAAATAATAATTCAAGTCCCCTCATGGGCGTTATATCTAGAATGAAGATATTTAAATGCATCAATAAGGCCAATGATGTCAAATAAAACCTCCACACTGGCAACACGCAAAATCAAATATCACAAGTCAACAGAAATAAAATATAACCCTCCACATGGACATACAACAGTAATAATATTCTTGTAAAGTAAGTTCCATAGTTATTTTTCCTAACCCATAGCATGCTTTACTATTTATTAACTATCTAACTCAATCTGAAAGAAGTTAAGCCATAGCATACCTCAAGATGATAAAATCCAAGCCTAAAATGCTTCAACATAGAGATTTTTTCTTACAAACAGCCTTAGAATCAACTACAATATTCAAAAATAATATCTACATGTTAAAAAAAAAGCTAATAATCCCATATTGCCCATATTTGAGCTGGTCTAAAACGGGTATGAAAAATGCGTTCAAAAATAAAAGGAACAAAAGTAAAATTTTATACTAGAAATATATTTTCCAAGGTTATAGGAGTCTACATTTTAAAACCCATGCGAGCACGAGTTAAAAATGAGGACCAAATTGAAGAAAAACTATTTTTAAGCTTTACTAGTAAATCCTCAAAATTCCATTTTTAAACCATGATTAAAGAGTGATTTGATGATAGAAATCAACTAAAAGTAATGGAATTAATGTTTTGGAGCTTATCCATGCTCAAATAATGGATAAAACACTAAAAATCGCCCAAACTCAAAGCTGAAAGTCAAAAAATAGTAAAAAATCAAGAAAAAGAGGTTATATGCAGCGGTTTCCGCTTGAACAGCTACCACTAAAGTGGTACCAAAAGTGGCTAGCGCTTAAGTGATGACTGGCCGCTAAAGCGGCTTCGCTTACGTAATTACTGATCACGAAAGTGGTTATCGCTTAAGCTATCTAACACGACCCGAATCGGGGCTATGTCGTGTCGGGTGCCTTGAGTCCAACCGTGATCGGAGACCACCCCCAATACCCAACCATAACTACCCTAAAACCTATGTCGGATGAATTTCGAACATATATCAAGATAAAACAATAAATACTCAAAGATAATAACAAAATCCATAACCATAACCAACCAATAATCCAATCAAATATCCAACAGGTGTCAGCCCCAATACCAATGCCAGTGCCAATATTGACACCAATACCAACACCGCCTATGCCCAAGGTAGTCGCACAAAGCCTCTAACCAAAAACAAAGAACATCTGATCGGGACTTGCCCCCGACCATAGACAAAACCAAAGTCCAAGAAACAAAAATAACATAAAGAAGTCCATATCAAGAAAGGGTGCATTCAGAAGTATGGAATCTCACTACTTCTGTCTGACACATAGCTGTCTCCAAATCCAATCACTGAGTATGAGTAGTATGGCTGGTTTCTGCATTGCGTGGGGATATAATGAAGATGGGTTATCGGGTGAATGCTAGCATATACTCGAGAATAAGGATAAGAAAATGCTAATATTTAAAACCAAGTGCAATCACATTCATACATATCTATATTCCATGTCAGGAAAGGGAACCGGGTTTAGCATGCATTTAAAATCTTAACCTGGGTTGCCCCCTAAACGGGCTCTAGTGTGTGTAGCCGCATGAACCAAAGATATCTTAAGGGCCGGGGATTCTCGTGTACCCTTTTCCCTCTATGATACATATATACAAATATAACTTATGGGATTTTCATATACCACACAAGTATATGGTCACCATGACCAACCCTCATGTCGGCAAACACGAGTTTCTAGTGTCCGTTCATCGGACTCACACCTTCACAATCAGCTATCACACCCCTCAATTATTGCCCAATTAAAACCTATAAAACATAACCAGGAGTTAATTACCAAGGCATTATAAAGTCGTATCGTCATACCAACTATAGCTTGTAAGAAATGTCATTAGCCAACACTTAGGGGTTCCCCATATTCCCTATAGACTCCATTATAAAAATCACTTAGAGGATTTCTATGTACCCCACAAAATTTTCAAAACCAAAGCCATGGCCATCAAGGCCTTTCCAAACCATTTAAAAACAACCAAACCAATTTAAGTTCCATTACCATATTATGCAATGCAAAGATTTCAATAAAAGTCAAACTATGTAAATAAACCTTTCTTATATGCATTTTAACAAACATGTTGAGGGCATATAGTTTCCAAACCAAAATCGAGAACCAGTTAACCATTCCCATGTAACCACATGTTCAAACCAATATTAGAACATGAAAACCCATAAATAGAACATAGGAAAACATTACCCAGCCATTAGTAACCAAAGCCCCCAATATATATTTCAAAACCAACACAAACCCACAATTATGCCATGAAAAACATTAAGTAAAACATGCATTTAGTTGAACTAACAATGAGAGAGGAGTAACATGCCTTAGACAATGAGGAAGAGGAATAGAAACCACCCTTTAGAGCCTTGATTGATTGGCTTGAAGAAAACCCTAGCCTTTCTTGACCCAAGATCTCGAGAGAGATTTAAGAGTGATTTTAGAGTGTTAGATTTGGGAATAGTAGGTTAATAAAGTCCCAAGGGTGTTTTAAGTTGTGGGTTCAAGAGAAGTTAAAAGGAAAATTATCCAAAATACCCTCAACTTAAACTGTAAAAATTCCCGCAGGTGGGTACGGTTGGACCCCTCTAATAGTATCCACATCATACGAGTGGTACCATCCAGTCATACCCAAAATAGAAGGTTGGTCATCTACACACTATCCACCATACAACTCCCCTAGCTCCATTTGTACCCATACCATATGACTAGTAGCCATAAGTCATATCCAAGACAAAATCAAAAGGGGTTGGACACTGGACAACGTACGACTCCACTATACCACTCGTACCCTATCCTTATGGCTCATAGTGAGCCACTCATACTCAGAGCCAAGTTAATTCACTAAGTTTCAGATTAAGTGAAGAATCAACCCAAAAACACCAACCATACGATCCGTACCACCAAATCGTAACCACAATAGAAACTTGACCACCAAGAACTGGACATCCTATAAGATGGGTCACCTGACCTGTACCCTCACCATACGACTCATATGGTGATTCGTATGACCCACAGAAGGCTAAAAACTCAGGAAATTCCAACAGCCAAAACCCAAGGTATTTCAATTCTTCCCCACTTGGATTATTCATCCTCGAATGATGGAACAAGTCAGTACAAACATGATCTACACCCCAATACCTTGACTCTGACCTTTAACTAAGTTAGAAAACAAAGATGCAAAAAAGTCAATCTTTTCTTTAACAATGTTTGAAAACAAAAGTATGATGAAGAACACATACCTTCCACACATTTTTGGAGCAAAAAACAGGAACGGATACTTGGACTTTATGTCCTCTTCCGCTTCCCAAGTAGCCTCTTCAACCTTGTGTACCTCCATAGAACCTTGAATGAAGCTAAATCCTTGGTTCGTAACCAACAAACCTGCTGATCCAAGATCTCAACCGGGACCTCCTCATAAGACAAAGAATCTAAAATACCAATATTCTTGACAAGCATGATTTTAGAAGGATCACCCATACATCTCTTCAACATAGAAACATAGAACAGCAGATGAATGGAGCTCAAACTAGAAGGCAACTCTAACTCATACGTAAATAACCAACCCTTCTTAAAATTGAGTACAGACCAACATACCCAGGACTGAGCTTTCCCTTCTTAGCAAACTGCATCACTCCCTTCATCGAATATACCTTTAAGAACACCATATCCCAAATATCAAACTCTAACTCTCTTTTTCTCATATCCACATAGGACTTTTGGCAACTTTAGGCAGCCTTAAGCCTATCTCAAATCACATTCACCTTCTCCATGGCTTGGTGAACCAAATTAGGGTCAAACATATCCGTCTCACCAAGGTCGAACCACCCAATAGGAGATCTATATCTCCTACCGTACAATGCTTTAAATGGAGCCATTCCAATGCTAGAGTGATAGCTATTATTGTAAGAAAACTCTATAAGAGGAAAATTCTCAACCCAAATACCACCATAGTCAATCACGCTAACACAAAGCCTATCTTTTAATGTCTGATAGTTCTTTTCTCTTGCCCATCCGACTGCGGGTAAAAAGTAGTACTCAAATTAACCTTAGACCCCAACCTTTCTGAAATGACTACTAAAAGTGAGATAAAAACTGCATACCGCGATCCGAGATAATAGAAATAGGTTTCCCATGCAACTTTACAATCTCATGGAGATACAACCTGGCATAATTCTCCACCGAGAAGTTAGTCCTCACTGGCAAAAAGTGAGTTGACTTTGTTTGCCTGTCCACGATGGCTCAAATTGAATCAAATTAATTTCGAGATTAAGGAAGACCGATAACAAAATCCATATTAATCACTTCCCACTTCCATTTGTGCAACTCAATTTCTTGATACAAACCTACGAGCCTCATGTGCTCAACCTTCACTTGCTAACACACCATGCACTTGGCCATAAAATTAGCCATATCTCTCTTCATATTATTCCACCAATATATCTCCTTAAGGTCATGATACATTTTCATTGAACCAGGATGAATAACATAGCGCAATTCATATGCCTCAGCCAGGATTCTTTCTCGCAAACCATCAATATTGAGAATGCATAATCTCTCTTGGTACCACAAAGTACCATCACCACTAATCTCAAAGGCCATCACCCTATGCCTACCAACATCACCCCTGATCCTTATCAAAATAGGATCTAACACTTGTTTCTTTTTAATTTTAGCACTAAGAGATGACTACGCCACAATCTGAACAAATACTCCACCATCCTCAGATTCTAGGAGATGAACCCTAAGGTTAGTCAAATGATGAATATCTTTCACCAACTCCCGCTTCTTCTTATCCACATGAGCTAGATTCCCCATGGACAATCTACTAAAAGCATCAGTAACCACATTAGCTTTACCTGGATAGTAGTGAAAACTTGTGTCATAATTCTTGAGTAGATCAAGCCATATTCTTTGCTTGAGGTTAAGCTCTTTATGTGTAATCACACATTGCAGGATTTTATAATCAGAAAAGATATCCACATGCACTCCATACAAATTGTGATGCTAGATTTTCTACGTGAATACCACAACTAATATTTTCAAATTATGAGTTGGATAATTTCTCTCATGCACCTTCAACTACCTAAAGGTATAAGCTATCACCTTACCATGCTGCGTCAGAACATAACTGAGCCCAACATAAAAAGAATCATAATAGACCACAAACCCATTCGTGCCTTCAGGAAAAGTCAAACTAGAGTGAAATTTAGCTTATTGTAATGCCCCGAGTTTGTACCCCGGGCGCTATATGGCATTAACAATATCGAAGGACCACTAGCTAACCCATGACTGGTACCTGATATGAGCACTAAATAATAAAGACAATGTAATAATAAAATAAAGAATTAAATACAGAAACTACCATAAGGTTTAAATCCAAAAACAAAATGGTATACGAAAAACTGAATGCTACAAAACAACTATCTAAAAATCTAGTCTGATAAGCCTCTAAACTTTCTAAAATATGGAGTTGATTGGATAAGTCCCTAACTAACTTTGACTAGATACTAAAATAACAAAAATGCTAAAAATAATCATGTCCTCGAAGTATGAGGACTCAGCACTACATTTTCTGCTGAGAAACTGTACTACTGAGAATGCTCTAGGGTTCGTGCATCTGAACCTATGATACAAGACATTATAGCGCAAAAAACATGTGTCAGTACTTTGAATATATTGGTATGCTCAGTGAGATAGGCTGAAATGCATAGGTTCATAATGCATGAATAATACTAACTGAATAACATTAATATGACTGAATGGGAGTGCATGCATGAATACATAAGTTGTAACTAAAATCGTAATGATACAGGATACTGAGTCTGAATACTAATTTACTGGTATCTGAGTTTACTAATATTATATTATTGATTATCTGGATGACCATATCTGACAGTCCTGAAGTCTATAGAACTATACTGAGTTCTAATCTAAGACTGAATCTGAAATTGAGACTATGAGGGGTAATTATCTAATCGACATGCCTCTTTTTTTAATAGATTTTAGGGTCCAACCTGTAACCGTTCCACGGGTAAAGACAACAGAAGAGATACCTTCATCTAGTAGGTACTCTAATCAGAATGGTGGAACCCTCAACTGATAGGTTAAAACACCTCATTAACCCTCGACTGGTAAGTTTGATGTCTCAACCTATGCTGGCTACGTAGTTCTGGAATGGAAGGATTGCTTCTAAGAATCACACCGTCTACTGGAAGGTGAGTCCCCATCCTTGGGTTCACTCGATGCTAAATCCTACTCCCAACTGAATAGACATTGAACTGATTTCCTAGTTCATACTAGGATTGATTGAACTATTACGGAACTTGACTGGATTAGTACTGAGTTTATTGAGTTTTCCTGGATTTTGGAACTGACTAAAAGTACCACTGATCATGACCTGACTGAGACTATTCTGTAACTGACTCTGTCTCTAGGTATACAGCTAAATTGTCAGGTATTAAATACCCCCAGGACTCGATAGCGTAAAAAGTAAAGCGTAACATAAATCTTGAAGGCACAACAATGGCCATATGTTCCTAATTCACTTTCTAAGGCATTTCATCAAACACTTATAAATCTTGAACTTGTACATGTATAGGGATGCATGCTATCATGTCATAAGTACACTAACAATTCACATAGGCATTTCAACAAAATACCTTCAAGGCATAGCTTTATCAAGGGAGTCCTTTAGAAATGTAGTTCTTTCATGAGTTCATAATTAAGATCAACAACGGATCAAATTTCACAATTAATTCACTTAGGCATTTTGGCAAACACATGGGAGGCATCACATTATACTACGGCATGAATAATAATTCAATACATCATGGCTACAATATTCACTTCAATTTCAAAGATTTCAACCCACATGCTAACATAAATTCATGAAATTCATTAAAGACGTCATCTTGGAAATCACACAACAAGATTAACATGAATACAAACAACCCACAACATGGAAATCATGATTTAAGATTTTAAAAAGGGTTTCTTGAATACATACCTTTATGCTTGTTTTTTAGAAGATTGATGGTAGAATCCTTGAGATTTAAATCTTGAATTGAAAACCCTAATTCTTGTTCTTGAGAGAGTTTGAGAGAAAGTGAGTATATTTTGGTGAATTGGGATTAATTTTGTGTTTTTGGGTGAATAAGGGTGGGGAAATTAACCCATTTACCCCCATAACCCATAACTAAAATTTGCTGAACTAGGCTGTCCCTCGCGTTGCGATCCCTACTTGGGTTGACTACCTATCGCGACGCAACCCCTAGCTGGGTTGACTGGGCCTCGCGATGTGGGGCCATCACGACCCTTCACTATTTTTAGCATCCAAACTCGCCCTTATGCTAGTCGAAAAAACTCCAAACTCACTCGAGATGGCTAACAAGTGACCCTGATAATGAATCAATTTAAAAATTGACAAAATAAGATTGGGAAGGTCATGAACTAGGATTGCCAAACTACGAAGGATAAAATGACTCTAAGTATAAATACTTAGCTAAATTTTTCTAAGTTTGGGACCCCTTAGTAGGGTTTAAAGGACTGATCAAGCTTAGAATTTTATGGGGTCTTACAATATCTCCCCCTTGGGGACATTCGTCCTCAAATGAAGTTGAGTAAGCTGAGATTACTGATGTACTGAACTAATTTATTGGACACAAATAATGAAACATGATTGAAACTACTGATATACTGAGTTTTTCATACCAAACATGCATATCTAAATGTAATGAATACATGACTGAATATACTGACAAACTAGGTTTGTATACTGAATATGCATATCTGAATGCAATAAATACATGACTGAAAACAATTCATGAATGTATGACTGAATATGCAATGATAACTGATACCAAGTTTTGCAAGGGAATTCTGAGTAAGTTTTAAGAAAAACTGTTACCTTAAGCTAAGTCTGAGTTGCCAAAGAAGAGGTGAGGGTACTTGGTTTGCATATCTGTTTCTGTTTCCCAAGTAGCTCCCTCAACGGACTGATTTCGCCAAAGAACTTTAACTAGAGGGACTTCATTCTTCCTCAGTCTACGAATATGGTAGTCAAAGATTTTGACTGGAACCTCTTCATAAGAGAGACTATTCTGAATGTCTATGCCCTCTACCGGGACTATGGTTGCTGGATCACCTATGTATTTTTTAGCAAGAAGACATAAAACACTGGTTGGACTGAAGCTAGATCTGAAGGTAACTCAAGCTCATAAGCTACCTTTCTGAAACGGCTGAGAATTTGGTAAGGACCGATATATCGGGGACTGAGTTTTACCTTCTTGCCAAACCTCTTCACTCCTTTCATAAGAGAGATTTTCAAATGTACATATTCACCAAGCTCGAACTCGAGATCCTTTCTGCGCATATTTGCATACAATTTTTGTTGGCTCTGAGCTGTCTTAAGCCTTTCTCTAATCAACTGAACTTTTTCTAAGGCATCAAATACCAGGTTAGGCCCTATCATTGCGGCCTCACCCACTTCAAACCAACCAATGGGAGATCTACATCTCCTCTTATAAAGCACCTCAAATGGAACCATCTAAATACTAGAATGATAGTTGTTGTTATATACGAACTCAATCAAAGGCAAGTGGCCATCCCAACTACCTTTAAAATCAATTGCACATGCTCGCAGCATATCTTCTAAAGTCTGGATGGTCCTTTCTTCCTGACCATTTGTCTGAGGATGAAAAATGGTTTTGAGGTGAACTCGGGTACTAAGACCCTTTTGGAATGCCTTCCAGAAATGAGAGGTGAACTGGGTACCCCTATCTAAGACAATGGACAATGGAACACCGTGCAATCTGACCAACTCCCTGATATAGAGTTTGGCATAATCTTCGATTGAATAAGAGGTATGGACTGGTAAAAAATGAGCTGATTTGGCCATCCTAACTACAATGACCTAAACTAAATCATGCTGATAATGAGTACGAGGTAAACCCATCACAAAGTTCATGTTCACTCCTTCCTACTTCCAAGTAGGAATGCTAAACTCCTACATAGACCTACTAGGTTTCTGATGCTCAATCTTAACCTACTGACATATAGAGCACCTAGCTACTAACTCTACAGTGTCTCTCTTCATCCCACTTCACCAATAGATTTCCCATAAATCACGGTACATCTTTGTGGCCACTGGATGAATAGAGTAATGCGTACCGTGCATCTCTACAAGAATTCACTACCTCAAGTCATCTATACTCGGCACACATAGATGACCCTAACAACGTAAGACACCATCTACTCCTTGGGAAAAAACCTCTACCCTCTGATCGCGGTCACTCTTTCAACTTAACTGAACTGGGATCTCTATCCTATTTTTCCTTTACTTCAGAAACTAAAGATGATTCTAAACTATTCCAAACCCCCACTCTACCTTCTGTTGAGTCGACTAAGCAGAAGTTGATGGACTTCCTAAGCTAACTTCTTTTTATTGTCCTCAACATGAGCAACACTACCCATAGACAGCCTACTGAGAGCATCATCCACTATATTGGCCTTGCTTGGATGGTATAGCACACTCATGTCATAATCTTTCAACAACTCTAACCACCTTCTCTGACGAAGGTTAAGATCTTTCTAGGAGAACACATATTGTAGGCTCTTATGATCAGTGAACATATCAACGTGCACCCCATACAGGTAATGCCTCTAAATCTTTAAGGAAAAAACTACTGCTGCTAACTCAAGATCGTAAGTAGAATAGTTCTTCTCGTGGGGTTTAAGCTATCTGGAGGAATATGCTATAACCTTACCTCTCTTCATGAGGACACAACCTAAACCAACTCTGGATGCATCATAGTACACAACAAAGCCATCAGAACCATCTGGTAGGGTCAAAACTTGAGTTGTGGTAAGTCGAGTCTTCAACTCCTGAAAACTCTTCTCACAAGAATCTGACCACTGGAATTTGACCTTCTTCTAAGTCAATCGAAACATAGGGGATGCAATAGATGAAAATCCCTCAACAAACTATTGGTAATAGCCAGCTAAACCCAAGAAACTCCTAATATCTAATGGAGAGATAGGTATGGGTTAGTTTTTCACTGCCTCGGTCTTTTAGAGATCAACTCTAATGCTATCACCGAAAATGATATGGCCAAGGAAAGCTACTGACCTTAGCCAAAATTTTCACTTACTAAATTTGGCAAACAACTGATGGTTTATAAGATTCTGCAATACTATTTTGAGATGGTCTACATGATCATGTTCACTACGGGAGTAAACAAGGATATCATCTATGAAGACTATGACAAACATGTCCAAGTACTGCTTGAAAACACAGTTTATGAAGTCCATGAAAGTTGTTCGGGCATTGGTAAGACCAAAGAGCATGACTAAGAATTTGAAGTGACCATATTGAGTTCTAAAGGCTATTTTTAGGATGTCACATTCCTTGACTCTAAGATGATGATAGCCCGATCTGAGGTCTATCTTAGAGAAATAGTTGGCACCCTGAAGTTGGTCAAACAAATCATTGATTCTGGGAAGTGGATACTTGTTATTGATCGTAACTTTGTTTAACTGATGGTAGTCAATGCACATTCTGAGAGAACCATCTTTCTTTTGCATGAATAGAACTGGTGTGCCCCACGGGACACACTGGGTCTGATGAATCCCTTATCTAAGAGATCCTTTAACTGCTCTTTTAATTCTCTGGGTTTTGCTGAGGATATTTTATATGCCAAAATAGAAATGGGCTGAGTATCCGGAAGGAGATCATTTCAAAATTAATTTCCCTTTTGGGAGCGACTCTGGGAAGATCTTCGAAAAATACCTCTGGGAATTTGCAAGATACTGACACTGATTCAAGAGTAGGGGTTTCTGATCTAAAGTCCTGGACTCAGACAAGATGGTAGACATACCCCTTAGATATCATTTTTCTAGCCCAAAGGTAAGAAACAAGCTAACCTCTAAGTTCTGAAGTACTACCCTTCCATTCTAGGACGAGTTCATTCAGAAATTAAAATTGGAAAATTCTATTTCTGCAGTCGACAGAGGCATAGCAAGAATGAAGCCAATCAATGCCGTGAATAACATCAAACTCAGTCATCTCTAATTTGAATAATTCTGCTGAAGTGAATTTCTGAGATACCACAACCAGACAGTTCTTGTATACCCGCCAGGCTATGATGGATTTACCCACTGGGTAGAGATTGAGAAAGGCTCTGCTAGAATTTTGGGAATTGACTCCAAAATATGGAGTAACAAAAGACAAAGAAGTTCCTTAATCTAGCAAAGCATAAATATGCAAATAATAAACTTGTAATGTACCAGTAACCACATCAGGAGAATTTTCCTGATTCTGTCAGGACTGAAGAGCATAGAGTCTGTTTTGACGCTGCCCATTGGTGGCACTGTATGGGCGACCGAACTGAGCTGGAGGATGGTTACACTGACCCTGGGAACCTGACTAGGGACAATCTCTGACTCTGTGGCTGGCTTACCACATCCAAAATATGCATCACTTACTGCTCTGTAAATACCCTGATGGTTTCTGCCACACTGCTGGCAGAGAAGATTCATTCGAGCACTGCTAACACTACCCTGAGGTTTAGGGCCCGATGACCTATATATATTGCCATCTCTGAATTTTGACACTGGAGCACTAGCTGAGAACGGGGCTGGAACTGATAACGATTGCCACCCTCTGACTTAGGCTGAGCAAAGTTGAAACTACCTATTCTAGCCGTCTTGTTTTACTTTTCTCTCTCATTATTCTTCTACTCTTCAATATTTTCATCTTGGAACATCAATCTTGACAAGTCCATCTCACTAATCAGCATCGCAGTTTTGCACTCCTTAACCACAATATCATTCACCTCAGATACAAACTTGCTCATCTTAGACCTGCTATCTACTACCACATGAGGAGCATATCTGGCTAATTGAGTAAAATTTAGAGAATACTTTTTCATCGTCATGCTTCCCTACTTTAGATTGATAAATTCTAGAACCTTTGCTTCCCTCAACTCCTGTGGGAAGAACCTATCCAGAAAAGCAGTAGCAAACTTCTCCCATTCTATGGGCCCTACGTCTGCGGCCCTTTTGGCTTTCTACTATTTGAACCATAAGTGAGTTACATCCTGTAATTAATATGCATCTAGCTCAGCACTCTCACTATCCGTCACCCCCCATAATATCAGTAACTTTCTGCACCTAATCAAGAAATTTTTAAGGGTCCTCATCTGACTTAGACCCGGTAAATGATGAAGGGTTCAGTCGGGTAAAGTCCTAAATCCTGGAAGCCACTATATTGGCCACTGGATTTACTGGAACAATATTTGGACACTCATTCTGGGTTGCCACAACATGAGCTAAGGTGATGAAAGATATTTTGAACTCATCATGGGAGATATGTTCGTCCAGAGGATCTAGCTAGACGGGTTGGGATTCTGGCAGGTCTTCTGTTTCTCTTCCCTTAGTTCTTTTAGGAGGCATGATCTATAAATGGAAGAGAAACTTGGATTAGATAGAGAGTTTAACTAGATCTCATGCTCACTCGCACGACATGGATACTGAAAGAAGGGAAATTATTTCTAAAACATCTCGTAGCCTCCTGCCCATAGGTGTAGTACGCTACACACCTATGCAGAAGACTCTACTACATGTGAATTTCAGACTTCCTAGGACTCTATTGAATTTAGGCTCTGATACCAAGTTTTGTAACCCCTCGAGTCTATACCCTAGATGCTACACAGTGCTAACAATCCCGAAGGACCAATAGCTAACCCATGACTGCTACCTGCTATAAGCACTGAATAATAAAGACGTTATAATAACAAAATAAGGAAGTAAATGAAAAAACTGCCATAAGGTTCAAATCTAAAAACAATACTGTACACGAAAAACTAAATGGTGGAAAACAATTGTCTAAAAATACTCTAGTCTGATAAGCCTCTAAATTGTCTGAAATGCAGAATTGATAGACAAGTCCCCAACTGACTTTGGCTGGCTGTTGAAATAACTAAAATTCTAAAAATAATCATGTCCTCGAAATATAAGGACTCGCCACTACGCTGTCTGATGAGAAGCTGTAATACTCAGGATGCTATGGGGCCTGTGCATCTGAACCTATGATATAAGACATCATAGCACAACAAGCATGCATTAGTACTTTGAATATACTGATATGCTCAGTGAGGTAGGCTAAAATGCATGGGTTCATGATGCATGAACAATACTAACTGAATAACATGAATAATACTGAATGGGAGTGCATACATAAATACGTAGGTTGTAACTAAAATTGTGATGATACTGGTTACTGAGTCTAAATACTAATTTACTAATATCTAAGTTTACTGATACTGTATTACTAATTATCTGGTGACCGTATCTGACAGTCCTGATTCTATAGAACTATATTGAATTCTAATCTGAGACTGAATCTGAAACTAAGACTATGAGAGGTAATCATCTAACTGACATGCCCCTTTTCTGAATAGTTTTTGGGGTCCAACCTATAAACCCAGTTAGAAGGGTTCCAGTACCGTGCCACGGGTAAAGACAACTGAAGAGATACCTTCATCTGGAAGGTACTCTAATCATAACGGTGGAACCCTCAACTGATAGGTTAAAACACCCCATCAACCCTCGACTGGCAGGTTTGATGTCTCAACCTATGCTGGCTACGTAGTTCTGGAATGGAAGGATTGCTTCTAAGAATCACACCCTCTACTGGAAGGTGAGTCCCCATCCTTGGGTTCACTAGATGCTAAATCCTACTCCCAACTGAATAGACATCGAACTGATTTCCTAGTTCATACTAGGATTGATTGAACTATTAAGGAACTTGACGGGATTAGTACTGAGTTTATTGAGTTTTCCTGGATTTTGGAACTGACTAAAAGTACCACTGATCGTGACCTGACTGAGACTATTCTGTAACTGACTCTGTCTCTAGGTATACAGCTAAATTGTTAGGTATTAAATACCCCCAGGACTCGATAGCGTAAAAAGTAAAGCGTAACATAAATCTTGAAGGCACAACAATGGCCATATGTTCCTAATTCACTTTCTAAGGCATTTCATCAAACACTTGTAAATCTTGAACTTGCACATGTATAGGGATGCATGCTATCATGTCATAAGTACACTAACAATTCACATAGGCATTTCAACAAAATACCTTCAAGGCATAGCTTTATCATGGGAGTCCTTTAGATATGTAGTTCTTTCATGAGTTCATAATTAAGATCAACAACGGATCAAATTTCACAATTAATTCACTTAGGCATTTTGGCAAACACATGGGAGGCATCACATTATACTACGGCATGAATAATAATTCAATACATCATGGCTACAATATTCACTTCAATTTCAAAGATTTCAACCCACATGCTAACATAAATTCATGAAATTCATTAAAGACATCATCTTGGAAATCACACAACAAGATTAACATGAATACAAACAACCCTAAACATGGAAATCATTATTTAAGATTTTAAAAAGGGTTTCTTGAACTTCAAGGGTGAAAGAGCCCTTGGATGAACACTTCACATACCTTTATGCTTTTTTTTTAGAAGATTGATGGTAGAGTCCTTGAGATTTGAATCTTGAATTGAAAACCCTAATGTTTGTTCTTGAGAGAGTTTGAGAGAAAGTGAGTATATTTTGGTGAAAGGGGCTTAATTTTATGTTTTTGGGTGAATAAGGGTGTGGAAATTGACCCATTTACCCCCATAACCCGTAACTAAAATTTGCTGAACTAGGCTGCCCCTCGTGTCGCGACCCCTACTTGGATTGACTACCTATCGCGACGCGACCCCTAGCTAGGTTGACTGGACCTCACGATGCCGGGCTATCACGACCCCTCACTATTTTTAGCATCCAAACTCGCCCTTACGCTAGTCGAAAAAACTCGAAACTCGCCCGAGATGGCCTAAAAGTGACCCTGACATGAATTAATTTGAAAATTGAAAAAATAAGGTCAAAAAGGTCATGAACTAGGATTGCCAAACTACGAAGGCTAAAATGACTCTAAGTATAAATACATAGCTGAATATTTCTAAGCCTGGGACCCTTAGTAGGTCTTAAAGGACTGAGTCAAGCTTAGAATTTTGCGGGGTCCTACACTTATTCTTCAGCGCATTGAAACTACCCTCACAAACGTCAGACCGCAAGAACTTTACTTTCTTCTAAGTCAGCTTAGTCAACGGGCATCTTTAGAAGAAAAACTCTCTACGAACCTATATAGTAACCAGCTAAACCCAAGAAGCTCCAAATTTTGGTTGGAGTCGTGGGTTTAGGCCACTTCTTAACCACGACAACCTTCTATGGATCTACCATGATCTCCTTATTAAAAATGATATGACCCAAACAAGTGACAGCGTTCAACTAGAATTCATATTTTGAAAACTTGGCATACAACTGCTGCTTTATCAAGGTCTGCAACACCAAACGGAGGTAATCATCATGATCCACCTCGCTCTTAGAGTACACTAGAATATTGTCTATGAACATAATGATGAACAAGTCCAAAAATTGAAGAAAGACCCTATTAATCAAATGCATGAATACCACTGGGGCATTGGTCAACCCAAAAGACATAACCAAAAACTCATAATGCCCATATCGAGTACTAAAGGCATTCTTAGGGATATCATCCTCCCTAATCTTTAATTGATGATACCCGACTCGAAGATTAATCTTGGAGAAATACTTAGAACCCTACAACTAATCAAACAAATCATCTATCCTTGGAAGGGGATACTTATTCTTTACCATCACCTTATTCAATTGTCGGTAATCAATAAACATCCGAAGGGAACCATCCTTCTTATGTACAAATAATACTAGTGTACCCTACGTGGACATATTAGGACAGATAAAACCCTTATCTAAAAGATCCTTTAATTGCTCCTTAAGCTCATTCGACTCAGTCAGAGCCATTCTATACGGAGGAATAGGAATTGGACGAGTGTCTAGAACAAAATCAATCCCTAACTTAATCTCCCTATTAGGAGGAACACCAGGAAGGTCATCGGGGAAAAACTCAGGAAATTCATTTACCACAGGAACGGAACGCAAGAAGGACCCTCCGAGTTAGAATCTTTAATCTAGACTAGATGATAGAGACACTCCTTAGAGATCAACCCCCGAGATCTAAGATATGATATGAACTTCCTCTTAGGAGCTATGGAACCACCCTCCTACTCAATAATTGGCTCATTAGGGAAATTAAAGACAATCGATAGTCTAGAGACACATAGCATGAGTGTAACTAATCCATCCCTAGTATGATATCAAAATCCACCATATCTAATTCAAATAAATCCACCACAGTTTCTTAACCACCAACAGATACTACAGACCCTCTATAGACTCTTTTAGTAATAACAGAGTCACTTAATAAGATAGAAACAAAAAAAAGTCTGAAACACACCCCGGACCAAAACCAAAATGCACAACCACAAATAGGGTCACATAATATAGAGTGGACCACCCCCCCTGAATCAAGTAAATAGTACACATCATGAGAAAAGAATTTTAACATACCAGTCACGACATCAGGCGATGACTTAGACTCCTGACGAGTAGTGAGAGCACAAAGATAGTTTGGACCAGTGTCAGAGCCAGATGGTGCACCCTTTGGTTCCAAAGCTGAAGAAGAGGCAACACGAACATTGTTTACCCCTGATTCAACCTTACCAATAGGACAGTTTCTAAGCATGTTCCCAGGCTGACCGCAGTTGAAGTACTTGTCCCTTCCCTCATCACAAAAACCCTAATGCAATTTACCATAGACTCTATAAGGAGGATATGATGGAGCTGACTGAGCCCCACTAGCCTAATATTGGGCACCCTATTCCCTAAAGTTATCACTACCATGGAAATGCCTATCACCCGGCAGCTTTGGGTAGGGAGCACTAGCCGTCGAGTAAGACCCTAAATTGCTGCACTTCTTCTTGGCCTACTTACCACCATCCCTGCCACTTTGTTGTTGGCTACCATCCTACTCAGAGAACCTAAACTTCTTGTCCTGCCTTTATACTATCTCAACTTGCTTTTATTTTCCTCCTCCACCTGTTGAATATACCCGACCAACCTAGAGATATCTATGTCCTTGATCAACAAGGAAACTTTACTTTCCAGAATCAAGTCTCGGTACAAACCAAAAGCGAACTTCCTCATTCTTGCCCTTATACCAGAAACCAACTCCAAAGCATACCGTGATAATTGGTGAAACTTTAAGGCATACTCCTTGACTGACATCTTACCCTGCTTCAGATTAACAAATTCTTTTGTTTTTGCTTCCCTCAACACCTGAGGAAAGAAGTGATCCAGAAAAGCATTAGGAAAATCTTCCCATAGAGATGACTCAACATCATCACCCTTTGCCTGATCCCATTCCTCGTACTATTGGTACGCAATATCTTTCAGCTGGTAGGCAAAAAACTCTACGCCCTCTATATTCATGACATGCATAACACAAAAGATTTTTTCCATCTCATCCAGAAAACCTTAAGGATCCTCTTCTACCTTAACACCAGTAAAAGTCGGCAAATTCAACCTCCTGAACTGGCCAACCCTTATAGCCTCAGAAGATGGAGTAAAAGAAACACCACGCTCAGACTGAGTAGCTACCAACTGTGCCAACATATGAATGGAATGGCAAAACTCAGTGTTTGTTATATCAGCCTGAGAAGTTTAAGATGGACTATAGGGAACCGGTGGAACTCTAGGAGGAAAATCATGAATTGCACCCCTAGATCAGGTATGGATCTCATGAGTAGAGCATGTCCCATAAATATTGTCCCCAGTTGGGACAAAAAGGTTTTTGTGAGCTTCATTTCATCAAGGCATGATCTGAAAAATAAACAAACGAGAATTAAAGAAGAATTGAAGACTCAGATTCTACGGCTTGAGAATAGAACAAAAGAAAGAGAAATATTCCTAAATTTCTTGTAGCCTCTCCCTTATGAGTGTGGCACACTACACACCCTAAAGAGATGCTACTCGACACGAATTTGTAGACCCTCAATTGACCATGAACCTAGGGCTCTGCTACCAATCTGACATAACCTAAATTTGAGCCTAGTCATTTTTGGTGTCTCGAGTCCAACTGGGACCAGGGACCACCCCCAATATCCAACTATAACCACCCTGCAACCTATGTCAGATAAATTCTGAATATATAACAAGATAAAACATTAAATACTAAAGACAATAACAGAATCCATAACCATAACCAACCAATAATCCAATCAAATATCCAACCGGTGTGAGCCTTAATAACAATACCAATGCCAAGGCTGACACCAATACCGACACCTCGCATGCCTAAGGTAGTCACACAAAGCCTCTAACCAAAAAAAAATCTATTCGGGACATGCCCCCAACCACAGCCAAAACCAATGTCCAAGAAACAAAAATAACATAAAAAAGTTCATATCATGAAATGGAGCCTTCCAAAGTATGGAAGCACACCACTTCAGTTTGATATAAAGTTGATCCAATCACTATGCAAGCGGAGTATTATGATCAGGTTCCTGCATTGCGTGTAGATACCGCACCCGAAGATGGGTTAGCGGGTGAACGCTAGAATGTACTCAAGTAAAAGGATAAAATAATGCCAACATATAAAACCAAATAAATAAATAGGTGCAATCACATTCATGTATATATATATACATATATATATATATATATTCTATGCCAGGAAAGGAAACCGGGTTTACCATGCATTGAAAATCTTAACTTGGGTTGTGTAGCTTAACCGTCCTAAAACCACCCACGGGCTACATGGATCCAGTGTTACCCCCTGAATGAGCCTAGTGCGTATAGCCGTACGAATCAAAGATATCATAGGGGTCGGGGATTCCCGTGTACCCTTCTCCCTCCATGATACATATATACAAGTATAACTTAGGAGATTCCTGTGTACCCTTCATCAAGTCGACAAACACGAGTTTCCAGTGTTCGTCCATCAGACTCACACCGCCACAGTCAGCTATCACACGCTGCCATTATTGCCCTATTAAAACCTTTAACACATAACCAAAAGTTAATTACCAAGGCATTATAAAGTGGTATCGCCATACCGACTATAGCTTGTAAGCAATGTCATTAGCCAACAATTAGGGGATTCCCATGTAACCCATAGACTCCATTATAAAAATCACTTAGGAAATTCCCGTGTACCCCATAAGGTTTTCAAAATCAAAGCCACGGACACTAAGGCCTTTCCAAACCATTTAAAACCAACCAAACCAATTTAAGTTCCATTACCATATTATGCAATGCAAAGCTTTCAATAAAAGTCAAACTATGTGACAAAACCATTCTCATAGGCATTTTAACAAACATGTTGAGGTTATATAGTTTCCAAAACCAAAATCAAAATCAAGAACCAATTAACCATTCCCATAAAACCACATGTTTAAACGAAGATTAGAACATGAAAAATCATAAATAGAACATGGTAAGAATTACCCAACCATTAGTAATCAAAACCCCCAATATATATTTTAAAAGTAACACAAACCCACAATTATGCCATGTAAACCATTAAGTAAAACATATTTTTAGTTGAACTAACAATGAGGGGGGAGTAACATGCCTTAGACAATAAGGAAGATGGAGAAAAACCACCCTTTAGAGCCTTAATTGATTGCCTTGAAGAAAAGCCTAGCCTTTCTTGACCCAAGAGCTTGAGAGAGATTTAAGAGTGACTTGAGAGTGTTAGATTTGGGAATAGTAGGTTAATAAAGTCCCAAGAGTGTTTTAAGTTGTGGGGTCAAAGGAAGTTAAGAGGGTAAATATGCAGAATACCCCCAACTTAAACTGTAAAAATTCTCGCAGGTGGGTACGGTTGGACCCCTCCACTCGTACCCACATCGGACCCCTCTACTTATACCCACATCATATGAGTGGTAGTGTGGTACCATCCAGTCGTACCAGAATAAAAGGTTGGACATCCACACACTATCCATAATACGACTTCTCTTTCCCCACTCATCCCATACTATATGACTAGTATCCATAAGTTTATCCCAAACAAAATCAATGGGGTGGACTCTTTACAATGTACGACTCCACTATACCACTCGAACCCTATCCTTACGGCTCATAGTGAGCCACTCATACTTAGAGCCAAGTCAAGTCACTACGTTTCATATTAAGTAAATGATCAACCCAATGACCTATCACCAACCATACGACCCGTACCACCAAACCATAACCACAACTGAAATTTGACTACAAAGTACTGGACATCCTACAAGATGGGTCATCTGACCCATAACCTCACCATACGACTTGTATGGTGAGTCGTATGATCCACAGATAGCTAAAAACTTAGGAAATTTCCAAGGGCCGAAACCCAGGGTGTTTCATGGTCTTGGGACACTAAAGTGGTTGTCTCTTAATTGAACCTTTGTATCTTAAGTAGTCGCACCAGATATCAGCAAATGTTGATTTTGATGCAAGCGTATGAAGCTCCAAAAAGACCCTTGGAATTTGATCAGGATCCTACAAAGATAAGCCATATATTTTACCAGGATAATTTTGATGTTCCAAACTCAATGGCATTGTCAGATCATTGAAAAAAGAGTATTTTCTATAAATTAATACCTTGGACTCCTTTTTACTATTTTCCAAATAAAAGATCAAAATAAAAAATAAAGGTTCCAAATCTAAAGCAATCCTTCTACTAACCCAAATTCAATGTTCCACATCTAATGAAATTGTCCAAATCATTATTTGGCACCTAAAATATCAAATATTGGCCAAAGTCAATTATATGAATTTTTAAAGCCTTTAAAAATCATAAACTCACCCAAATCATTTTTTATCGCATCAAGAACTGTGACAAACATTCCTATACTTTAAAATCAACATGTAGCAACTATGGGGAAGGTCAACATAGTCAAAACACATAAAAAAAATAAAATTTCACACTTCAGGTCCTTATACTCAAATATTCTAATTTCTAATAATATTTCTTCAAGTCAATCCATACATCAATCGCAATATCCTCATCTCCACTACCTACATCCTCTAGATATAAGAATTTTTTACTGGCCAACACTCCACTCCATATAACATAGCAGGGCTAACCACCACTCTATAGAAAATTTCGTTAATATTAAGAGACAACTTCTTATCACACAAGACTCCAGAAGAGAGCCTCAATTTCATCCACCCTATACTAATATGGTGAGTGATATCCACATCAATCACTCTATTTTCCTAGATAATAGATCCAAGATATTTAAAACTACCTCACTTTTGAATTACATGAGCTTCAAACCCCACTCCCACGCCATCTAACTATTTCACTTCATTAAACTTGCACTCTAAATATTCTGCCTTTGACCTTCTCAATCAAAATCCTTTAGACTTCAGGGTCTGCCCTTAAACTTCCAACTTATCATTAACTTATTCATTAGTATCGTAAATTAAAACCATATCATATAAAAATAATATACACTATGTAACTTCACATTAAATTCATTGCATCAATATATTCATCACTAAGGAAAACAAAAAAAAACTTAAGGTTGATCCCCAATATAGCCCTATCAATATGGGTAAATGCTATGAGTCTCCTCCTACAGTTCTTGCTCAAATATTAGGTACATCATACATGTCCTTAATTGACCTAGTGTATGCTACCAAAACACCTGAAGCCTCCAAGTACCTCCATATAACCTCCGGGGGGGCTCTAACATAAGCTTTTTCTAGCTTAATGAACATCAGATTTAAATTCTTCTTTCTCTCTATATTGCTTCATCAGTCTCCTTACTAGATGAATGGATTCTATGGTCGATCGTACTAGCATGAATCTTAATTGATTTTACTAATTGTTCTCATTCTCCTCATCTTCAACTTCCCCACACTCTATCAAACCTTCATAGTATGGCTTAACAACTTAGTACCCCTATAGTTTTTGCCAATCTTAGTGTCATTCTTGTATTGTACAAGGGAATCATTGTACTCAATCTCCAAACTTTAGGCATCTTCGCGAGGGGTGTTATCACGAAAAGCTGACATTTAGTTTAGTTTTAAATTTTAGAAATTGATACCTATTTGGTTTGATTTTGGTTTTACTTTTAAAAAACTAGCAAAATAATCAGATAGAATTGTTAAATTACAGTATATACACATTACAATTATTTATATATTATTCATAAATAAAATATAAATCTTTTGTTACTCTTTATTTTAATCTTGAACACAACTTTAGTCATAGCACTTTCAGTCATATGTCTTCATCCAGTTGGTAGTAATTTATGAGATTCTAAATGATTTTTTCACTTTGAATGACAAATAATACTAGTTGTGAAACTATATCTTGTTGTGTATGAAAATCCACAACTGAGTTTTATTAGACTATGGATAATTACTAGTTTTGAATTTTTTCTGGGTCCTATTGAGCAAGAAATTTATATATTCATCTTTTGGGTGGTTCATTGTATCATGTTTGTATATGTAGTTTCCAAATATCTTTTGAGAAGTGTTCTTATGATGTACTGTCAATTTAATTTGTTGTTTGTAACTTTGTATAAGTATAATAGTAAAGATTTGTAGTAAGAAGGAAATCTTTTCCAACAGAGTTGTTAGCTTACTTTCAATGTTGAGATACAACACTCGGTTGATATCTCATATGTTGGATTGAATTTATTTATTTAAAATTTCTAATTTTATCATTAAATGGTTATAAAGCAAAAAAATTGAACCAAATCAAACCAAACCGAGAGAACTAAACTGATAGTTTATTTTTTATTTGTTTTGATTTTGTTTTAGAAATTTGAAAATCGACTATGTTGGTTTGGTTTTAGTTTTGACAAATACCTTACCCATGAACCCTAAGGGGAGGATTGAATAAGGAATTGACTTCTCTAAATCAAAAAAGGATTAAAAAAAACACCCCTAATATTTGCCATCCTAAAAATGACATTAAATAACTCAATCAACCACTCCATATTTGTATCAGGAATGCTCTTCCAAAACTCCATAGGAATTTTGTTTGGCTAAGTAGCTCTACCCTTAAGCATCATGCGAATATCACCCTTAACCTCTCCACCTCTATATTTCTATAATAACCATAAATGTGATGTCTCTCTAAGAGCTCCAAATCCTCTAACACAGTACAAGTGTTATCCCTCCTTGTTCATTAATTTATGAAAGTATGACTACTATCTCCTCCTAATGGGTAAGTCCTCTACCAATACTTAGCCTTCCTCAACCTTGATATACTTTACTTGATCGAGATCCCCAGGCCTCTTCTCTCTATCATTGGCAAGTTTTATAGCATCTTATTCTCGTCTTTATTCTTTAATTATGCATATAAGCTTTCGAAAATTGCAATTTTAGCAGTTGTAACCGCTTACCCAACAAAAAATTAATATTCATTAAAATATAATCATGCACTTTGATAATTATTTCTATATATGTATATGTTTTCAGGAAAAAATAAAATATATTATTTTTGTTTAAGCTCATATAAATCCACATAGATCCACAATATGCCCCGTCTTGCCTCATATGCCTACAATTTTAAGTACAAATAGCATAAATCCGACTACTATGGAAGCCAATTTCTCTCTATCTCATATATTTTTAGTATTACATAAAATTTTAGAAAATTGCTTGTTTGATATATCTTTTTCTTGGATACATTGCATTGCTGATACATAATGTGTCTTATCAGACATATTTCAATGTATCATGCCCAAAATTAATTCATAATACTTAAGTTAGTAGGTTGGTTGTTATGTATCATGACTATAATTAATTTAGAATATATAAATTAACTCATGGTACATCATCTCATGCACGAGTTTCTTCGAATACATTACTTTTCAGATACATACAAAATATGGGATGAGATGTAATTAAATAAAATATATGGGATATTATGTAGATATGGTAAGATTATTAGTGTTGTGATCTAGTTTTTCCTAATTTTAAATTTGTCCCACCTCATATCCCTATAATTTTAAATATGCCATGCCACACTCTGTTGTCATCGCTAGAAGATAGATTGACTAAAATAAAAAGTAAGATATTTCCTCCATTTACTTTTAGTTGTAATTTTTTTGAAAAATATTTTGTCATTTTACTTGATGTAGACACGTAATTTTTTACCCTCCACGAGCTTCATACCATTTTATAGTATTAGATTTATTTAATTTTTTATTAAAAATAAAAAAATAGTAACAAACAAATCAGTTTCATATGGAAGATTTTATTTTATCCCCTCCATAATAAATTATGTTTTTAGTTAGTTATTTATTTTATTTTTATTTTTATTTTTATTTTATTGATTTTTTTGTCACCACTCAAAAATTCTACACTACCATACACCTTCCTTCATTTAAAAAATAACTTTTTTCTAATTTCCTATAAGCTTACTTGTACCTCACTTGAACTATCATACACCTTCACTCAAGACCTCTTAACATTATTAAATCAAGTGAACCCTGATGTGTTGTGATTTTGCGGTACTTTTGATGCTTAAAATAAAGGAAATTGCTAGTTCAAAGGCATATTCTGGAGGGTAGGATGCGTTTTTATGGTATTTGCAGGTGCAACAGGTTTGGAGAAGTGAAGTGTAGAATTTGGGGCTTAGAAACATCAGATCAGCTTATCCACAATTGTTGGATCTAACAATGGTCATACCTTGGTATCTTGGAAAGAACCCGATAAGATGAACTATGAAGGAGAACTGGCGATAGATCCTATAACCTTACTAGGATACCACAGACTCATTTTGAAGATCGTGGGAGGATGATTCTATAATGTAAAAATTAGAGGTAGAATCTACGAGAGGGTTCCACGATTTTACAATGAAACCATGAGCTCCTATTGAGCAATATTTCAGAGAATATCTACTAGTGATCACACGAAAAGGATCCTATAATGAACACGGAGGATGATCGTGGTATCTACCCGCGATCATATCTTTCTTCATCTGATGTGCTGACTCAACAACTTTCATTATGTGTAGGATAGGTTTTATGTTTGTCTATAAATACTCCTAATAGGTCTTTTGTATTAGTTTACGTTCTTTTACTACTTTGAAGGCATATTGTTGTTCTTGAAAAGTAAAAACATCAATTTTTAGGATTTTAATTCTTTGTAAGTTCATAATTATGATTTTTTCTTAAAATTATTATTATATGTGATCTGAGGTGCATTTATACACCTCAGAGTTGTTATCCTAACTCATTTAGCCTTGTTTTGAGGACTTCTGATGTGCTTAATATGTTTTTATTGGTATAAATAAGAATATAAGTGTTAAATTCCTTTATTTCAATATTTAAGGTGTTTTTCAAACAAGTTTCAACTTAAATTTATCACTTAGAGTGTAATCGAGAAAACTAGTGTTACTAGCTTGAGCTATGTGTTATTCTAGTTGATCTCGATGAATTCTAGTGTGTGTGATGGGTTAATAATGGTATTATTATGTAATTATGTGTGGAAATTATTTTTATAGTGTTTAAGGTTAAATTGAAACAAGCCAAGAGTCAAAACTAAGTAAAAGATCAAAAGGGAAAAACTAGCATTCTTAACTTAAATTTCTAGTTCATCGTCTAGGATTGTATGTTGTTTTGAGCTCTAATCCATGGTGTTTTATGCTATAGAATGATTTTTTAGTTTATTATGATGATATATGTATGATACAAAATCTGTAATTCAGGTGTAAACAATACTAAAAGGCTTGGAATCGATGGACAAAAGAACGGGACAAGATTTGACGTAAAACGAACATCTTGGAGTTCATGGCGCATCCCGGGGCTTAGACACCACTATGGGGCACGTGAAACACCTTGGGGTATTCCTAAGGGACAACAGTGTGTCTCTTTGATTATGGCGCATTGCACACCCTAGGTACCTCTATAGAGGGCACGGCGCGGACCCTAGTTGTAATACCCCGATCGTTTCTTAAGCCTAAATCTGTCTTTTGAGTGAATATGGATGACTTCCAAAGTGATTGTTGTTTATATAGTGTTTTATTTCCCTAAATTCCACTTTCTATCATGTGAAAAATTGGATAAGCTTTCCATCAACATAAGATTCACCCGGTGAGGGAGTTAAAGCCATTTTGTAATACCCCAAGACTCTAACCAATAGAGCAACCATGAATCAAGCTCATTAGAAATAAATTATAGTTCTTTGGTTGTTTTCTAATCAAGGTTGATGTGTATTAAGGCCTCAAATATGTCCTAGAGATTAGGTGAATCAAAATATTCCTTACCGATTGAATTCTTCGAAAGGATTTTTCTATATCGAACTTCAAATAAACATATATCTCATTATACTACTAATCATTGATCCAATGACCTACCAAAATATAGATAATTGAATTATCTTTCCAACTATACCAATTTCATCAAAATCCGATATCGGAGCAAAGAGTTATGCTTATTTTACTCCAGCGTGTCAGCCTAGAAACTCCGTGACGACCTTTTGTGACGACTTGTCACAACCCTGACGGCTTGTGACAAAATGTCGTCACCTTAAGGCAGAAAGTCACAAAATCTAACCTTTTGTGATGACATTTTGTGATGGCTTGTCACAAGTTTGATGGCTTGTCACAAAATGTCATCAACCTTAAGTCGAAAATCATAAAATCCACTCTTTTTTGTGACGACAATTCGTGACGGCCTATCACGAGCCTGATGGCTTGTTACGAATGTCGTTAGCTATTTTTTTCCAGCAATTAAGGGACGTTTTTTCAAGGGAATTCTTGTCATTTCCTCCCATTTTGGTCCTATATATATATATATATATATATATATATCCAAGTAGAGAAGAGAAGTTCATTTTCTCTTATTTCTCTTTCAAGAAAGATCTAGAACTAGGGTTTCTTCCAAAATCCTAAATCAAATCTTCTACAAGAAAATTCAAAAATCTTCTAAAGATTTCACCAAGTTGTTCAAGAATCAAGTTCTCCAAGTCAAAGGCATCAAGAACTTAGCTCAAAAGTGTGAAAAAGAGTTTCCAATAAAGCTTGCTCATCTTAAAATCCTAATCCAAGTTATGTGGGGTTTGAACAAGAACACTTTTTTCATTCTTGTGCCCAAAGATTTAATTTCTACTATTGAAATTCATGATTTTGCAAAGTGGGTTTACACCCAAATTACTTTATT
>NC_061120.1:92173348-92259805 GCF_002878395.1 Capsicum annuum | reverse complement strand
GATATTTGAGCTTGAGAGTCAAGAATGAGTTCTATGATGTTTTCTTGAAGTTTTTGATACATGATTATTTTACAATTTCCAAATTATGACTTGATATTTAATATTGTGAATTTTATGTTTCTACCATGAGTTGGTATTTCAAGTGCTTTTAAGACATGTGTTAAGATTTAAGCTTCCCTATGACAAATTGGATTATTGAGTATATAGATTCATGAGATTGAGTTGTTACAATGAGTCTTGATATTTCCTCATAGTTATTGATGTTGCCATGACTTAATGAATTGATATATTTTGATATTGAGAAAGATTGATTTGATTTGAGTAGAGTTAGGAATCCACAAATTGATTATGATTTGATAAATGAGAAAGAGATTTGATTTGCTCTTCATAATAGACCCTTGTTATGTTTGTGGTGGATTTTCTAACGCATTCTGAGCTTGTATCTGAGAGTAGTATTTAGCACCGAGCGGGAAATGTATTATTTCCCTCGAAACTACGTGCCACAGTAGGATTGATATTGATAATTGTAGGCCGGAGGCCGAGTATGAGATTGTGATCACTAAATTTAGGTTGTACTCCCTGGCAAGAGTACGACGCTTCCACCAATGTGGGGTTCACTCCTTAGGAGGGCAAAATGTTGGACTCTATGTAGCTCATATAGTTTATGTCGGTTATAAAAACCTCTCAAGTTCATAAGAGTTCAAGTTTCATGAGTTACCGAGTCACTCTAAGTCATGAGTTAAAGAGTTTGAGTTGAGTATAATGATTTATGAGATATTGAATTACTATTGATGATTTACAAGGAATATATTTCAGTTAATTCAAGCAAAGAAAGTTGTTATCGTCAACATGCATGATTTTCATAATTATTTATGATATTATTTATAATGTTGCATTGCACCCCACATACTCAGTACATTCCTTAAAGTACTAACCCCCATATATTTCTATGTGCTATAGTGTCGTATAAATTGTAGCGCAGATACCGCATTCAATCAGTCTACCGCTCCTAGTCAGCAGGTGATGAGTCCTTTTGATTCGAGGGCTTGAGTTGGTTATACAGTTTGAGAAGTATTGTATTTTCTTATTTTAGTCATATTGAGCTTAGATAGTTGGGAGTCATGACCCAGCTATCCAAAGTCAGTACTAGTAGAGGCTTCATAGACATTCAGTAGAAGTTGATGTATTCAGTTCCAGTTATTTTTGGTAAAAGTAGAGTTGTAATCTTGTAAAGTTCATGTTTATATTGATCAAGTTCAGAGAATTTCTATGTTTTCATTGATTTTATATAGATTTAAGCATTTTATCCAGTTTCTTATGAGTTATGCTAGTAGGAGAATTAGCTTGGGGTCACTTGTGCCCCTAAGAACCGTGTGACATCTCAGGACCTAATTTTGGGGTGTTACAAACTTGGTATTAGAGCACAGAGTTCAAGTGTCTTAGGGTGTCTATGAAGCCGTGTCTAGTAGACTCTTGCGGAATGGTACGGAGACTTCTGTACTTTCCTTCAAAAGGATACAAGACATTTAGAAAAGGTCTCCATTCTTTCATATCTTAGATCGTGCTATAGAAAGGTTCTTTGAGAAACTTATGTAGATTCTCATCTTCCTCTATTCAGGGCATCCCCGCCTTATTTTCAAGGTATTAGAGACAGTCAAGCTCATCTCTTTGCAGATAGTACTTTCTTAAGCAGTCTCCATAGATAGTTATGGAGTTTTAAATGAGCTAGAAAGTATCCTATTAGTGTCTTATCATGCCTTTCTTATGAATCGTCCAATAAGCCCAAGTAAGTTGCGCTTCCAGATTCCTTCTCAGAATCCATAATGATAATCTATACTTCTTTATCTATGTACTATTCTTGAGGTAACATGATCTGGAAGTTTTAATTTCCTTCCCTGACAATGCCCTTAGACTTGCAAGTGAGAAATTTCATAAGTCTCACAAAGCGGCCTGATAAGAGCTTACCAACATGTTATAAGTTTCCTAAGTTCAATGTTATTCCCTCTTCCTTATGATTCGTTCAGTTAAGATAGAATAAGATATGTATTCTTAGATTATAAAATATTATATGGCGAGTTTCTACCTCTCGTAACCTTATTATCATCATGATATTAGAACTAAAAGTCTAGTGAAGCCGTGTGGGGCTCTTTCAATTCACTAGCATAATTTCTTTGTTATCCATCTCAAATTCTTTTTCAAAATGCAAAATCAAAGACTAGTGAAGCCGGGTGAGGCCTATTTTGATTCACTAGCGACTCTTTGTGTATCTTGTTTTCTCGTGCTGGTTGGAACTGGGTTTAGAGGTGTAGTGGCAAGAAAAGTGGAAAGTGTGCTTTATTGGAAATATGTATAGCCAACCCTTTTGCATATGATCGAGTTAGTGATGAAGTGATATTGTTCTTGTGTATCAGCTCATGGAAGAAAGAGAAGAAGTTATTGGTGGAGGTAAATAATAGTTTGCTTAAGATATGAAAAGAGTTTTTTACGGTGTGTTGCACAAGATAAGTATAGTTTATGGATGAGGATACTTAGTGGATGAGTGTTGTTAACTTAGGTGCTCCTGAGATTGCAAGAGCAAGTTAACTTAAGGCTTAGAAAGCTATGAAGTAAGTTAAGTTGTGTATGAAGGATAGATAGTAATGATGGGTAGAAGGAGGGCGTGTTGATGGATTATAAATGAGAGAGGCCATATGATTATGACCAATTATTATTATTAGGGGGTTTAAGTGGGCTAGTGTTTATTAACGTGTTGTTTTATAGTTTCCAAGTGAGAATTATGTGTGTGAGGTGGAGTTGTAAGTTATGCTGAGCGTTAGGAATTAAGCTTGGATGATTGGTGGCTATGAAGGTAGATGTGATGATTTCTTGGTTAATGGTGCTAGTTATAAAGAAGTGATCTAATGGCTTTGAACAGTGTATGCAAGAGCTTGAGTCTGATCAACTTGTAATTAAGCTTGATTTTATGCTCTTGGTGAGAAATCTTGCCCAAGGTGCTATGGGGCTACTTTATTTTCTAGGGTCATTGTATGTGGCATAATTAGTAAGTATCGTGGAGTTTCTAGGTGGAAGAAAATTAGTTAGGTAATGAACGATGTTCCTAATAATTAAGTCAAGGAGTGTGATGGCTTTAGTCTAAGGGGGAGATAGTAGAACGAGTAACCAGGTTAGGTTGTCAGGTTCTAGTGGGTGTGCCAGTAAGTTGTGGAACAGCTGTGAGAAGGGATATTGCTCGACCTATTTTATTTTAGTATTTTCAATCATTCCAGTATTCATTCATGCTTTGTGTTTTGATTCCATGATCATGATTCATGTCCAGGCATGCCATAAAGAATCCTATCCTCACTTAGTTACTGAAATGCGGAGTTTCAGACCTTTCACCGATTGGAATCATATTTCATAGTTACGAATTCCCAATTTAGGTCATACAACGCATGACTTATGTACTCAGGTTTTATGACACGTTCATTTCCAATGTTCAAGCGCTACTTTTAATGATCAACAAAGAAAAGAATTCAGATTTATATCGTGCATGTCCCCGGGCTGTATTTCTTTGATAGGTTTATGATGTTAAATCCTCTATTCGTCAAGCCTCAATTGAGTGTCAAGTTATTCATAGCATTTATTCATGTGTCAAATCCTCATGCTCTAATCTTTTAGTTATCTTTCCTTACCCAAGATAGTGGTGGTGAATAGTTGTTTAGTCGAGAGAGAGGAGGTATTTCCTTATCAACAATAGAGGGTGGCATGCCTACTTTGGATTGGCGGTAATGTGAAGTAAGATTGAAGCTAATTTTTTGATAATGTTATGGTTAGTTTAAGTTTAATGTGTTATGATTGGGAAGATTGTGGTGTGTTCATTTTGTGTAATTCCATTAGTTGGAAAGAAAATTGGAGTGAAGTGTTTGTATAGGACTTGATTATCTAGGAGTATGTCAGGTTTGCTTGAGGTGAATGAATGGAACTTTTTATTAATAAGAGGAGTGTAGGGTATAAGGATAGGCTTGAATGTCATGTTTGTGTGCATGCGGATGGGTGCCTTGCGCATTAGTAAATGGCTAGTACTAGGTGGATTGGAGTTTTCGAAATGGTAATGAGAATTACTCTTGAATTGAGAGGTTGTAAGAATGTAGATGTGTGGGAGCTTATGATTCAGAATGGGGTTATGTGGCGAATCTTGTGGTTCTAGGTTAGGCATGAAGATGATGAGGGGGATTGGTTTGAGGGGATATCAATAGATGGAAGTATCAGTGTCATGTGAGAATTGTAAGTCGAATCAATCAAGTATAGTATCAAAAGGGTATAGTATAGTCGAGAGAGTGTTTGAGAAGTGTGGTTGAGTTTGAGAGTAAGGAGTTGCCTTGCTTGAAGATTAGTGCTTTTATCCTGACTTATGATTTATAAGTTTAGGTTTTAAGTTATGGGATTATGGTAATTCTATGATCTCTGATTCAGATATCTTGTTTAGATCTTGCCTAAAGTTCTTTGCTCCTTCAGACCATTAGAATTCCTTGGGAGGATGTTGAAGAAATCCTCTACTTAAGTATAGTATCTAGTACGATTCAGTTTGCATAGTTAGCAACCCAGTTTTTAAAATTTAGCAGATAGATTCTATGGTCTTCCATTTTTTCAAACTAGTCTGGTCTTACCACTCGAAGTTTCATAAGTACGGGCAATCCGGCAAGTAGTTGCTTGCACCGAAAATCTATGAATTTAGTTTATTATGTGTATCAAGTATCAGTTTCAGATTCGGATATATAATTGTGATTCAATCTGTAAGCATTCATTGAACAATCTTTGTTTTCCAAGTATTCTAATCCAGACAATGTAATACCAATTGTGTAGTCTTATCCTTGTTTCTTATGACCTATGCCTGCATAAATTATCTCTTCGCCATCTATGAGTATGATTTCACCCTTATCACATCAAGTGAATTCTAAACTCTCAGAATGAGCCCGCTCTTTAATATAAGCAAAAGGCAAATCAGCTCAAATTCAGTCAAGAATTACAGTTGTCCTCTATCTATTCTTTTCCATTCTCGGATCCAGCGGTATAGCTATTCTCATCATGAGTTTATACATTCAACGAATACTTCAAAGTTTAGAAAGATATAGATTTAGATTAGCAAGTTTTTTCAGCTGTGTCTTCAATTTTCTCTGTATTCTTGGCCAAACAGTAACATTCGAGGATGAATGTTTCCAATGGGAGATATTGTAATACCCCGATCGTTTCTTAAGCCTAAATCCATCTTTTGAGTGAATGTAGATGACTTCAAAAGTGATTTTTGTTTATATCGTGTTGTATTTCCCTAAATTCCACTTTCTATCATGTGGAGAATTAGATAAGCTTTCCATCGACATAAGATTCACCCGGATCGGACACCCGGTGTGGGAGTTATAGCCATTTTGTAATACCCCGAGACTCTAACCAATAGTGCAACCATGAATCAAGATCATGAGAAATAAATTATAGTGCTTTGGTTGTTTTCTAATCAAGGTTTATGTGTATTAAGGCCTCAAAGATGTCCTAGCGATTAGGTGAATCAACACATTCCTTACCGATTGAATTCTTGGGAAGAATTTTTCTATATCCAACTTCAAATGATCATATATCTCGTTATACTATGAATCATTGATCCCATGACCTACCAAAACATAGAAAATTGAATTATCTTTCCAACGATACCAATTTCATTACAATACGATATCGGAGCAAAGAATTATGCTTATTTTACTCCAACGTGTCAGCCTAGAAACTCTGTGACGACCTTTTGTAATGACTAGTCACAAAATGTCGTCGTCACCTTAAGGCAGAAAGTCACAAAATCCAACCTTTTGTGATGGCTTGTCACAAAATGTCGTCAACCTTAAGCCAAAAATCATAAAATCCAACCTTTTTGTGACGACAATTCATGACGGCCTATCACGGGCCTGACGGTTTGTCACGGATGTCATCAGCGATTTTTTTTTCAGCAATTAAGGAACGATTTTGTAAGGGCATTTTGGTCATTTCCGCCCATTTTGGTCCTATATATATATATATATATCCAAGTATAGAAGAGAAGTTCATTTTCTCTCATTTCTCTTCCAAGAAAGATCCAGAACTAGGGTTTCTTCCAAAATCCTAAATCAAATCTTCTACAAGAAAATTCAAAAATCTTCTAAAGATTTCACCAAGTTGTTCAAGAATCAAGTTCTCCAAGTCAAAGGCATCAAGAACCTATCTCAAAAGTGTGAAGAAGAGTTTCCAATCAAGCTTTCTCATCTTAAAATCATAATTCAAGGTATGTGGGGTTTGAACAAGAACACTTGTTTCGTTCTTGTGCCTAAAGATTTAATTTCTACTATTGAAATTCATGATTTTGCAAAGTGGTTTTACACCCACATTACTTTATTGAATATATATATTGGTATTTGAGCTTGAGAGTCAAGAATGAGTTCTATGATGTTTTCTTGAAGTTTTTGATATATGATTATTTTACAAATTTCTAAATTATAACTTGATATTTAATATTGTGAATTTCATGTTTCTACCATGAGTTGGTATTTCAAGTGCTTTCAAGACATGTGTCAAGCTTTAAGCTTCCTTATGATAATTGGATTATTGAGTATATTGATTCATGAGATTGAGTTGTTACAATGAGTCTTGATATTTTCTCACAGTTATTGATATTTCCATGACTTAATGAATTGATACATTTGATATTGAGAAAGATTGATTTGAGTCGAGTCGAGTTAGGAATCCACGAATTGATTATGATTTGATAAATGAGAAAGAGATTTGATTTGGTCTTCATGATAGAACCTTGCCATGTTTGTGGTGGATTTTCTAATGAGTTCTAAGCTTATTTGTGGGAGTAGCATTTAGCACCAAGCGGGAAATGTGGTATTTCCCCCAAAACTATGTGCCATCGTAGGATTGATATTGATAATTGTGGGCCGGAGGCCGAGTATGAGATTGTGATCACTAAATTTAGGTTGTACGACGCTCTCGCCAATGTGGTGTTCTCTCCTTAGGAGGGCAAAACGTTGGACTCCATGCAGCTCACATGGTTTATGTCGGTAATAAGAACCTCCCAAGTCCATAAGAGTTCAAGTTTCATGAGTTACCGAGTCACTCTAAGTCATGAGTTAAAGAGTTTGAGTTGAGTATACTGATTTATGAGATATTGCATTACTATTGATGATTTACAAGGAATATATTTCAGTTAATTCAAGCAAAGAAAGTCGTTATCGTCAGCATGCATGATTTTCATAATCATTTATGATATTATTTATAATGTTGCATTGCACCCCCACATACTCAGTACATTCCTTAAAGTACTGACCCCCGCATATTTCTATGTGCTACATTGTCTTATAATGTAGGTATAAATTATAGCACAGATACCGCATTCAGTCAGTCTGTGCCCCCAATCAGCAGGTGACGAGTCCTTTTGATTTGGCTTGAGTTGGTTATACAGTTCGAGAAGTATTGTATTTTCTAATTTTAGTCATATTGAGCTTAGATAGTTGGGAGTCATGACCTGACTATCTAAAGTCAGTACCAGTAAAGGCTTCATAGACAGTAAGTAGAAGTTGATGTATTCAGTTTCAGTTTCGTTTGGTAAAAGTAGAGTTGTAATCTTGTAAAGTTCATATTTATATTGATCAAGTTCAGAGAAGTTTTATGTTTTCACTAATTTTATATAGATTTAAGCATTTTATCTAGTTGCTTATGAGTTATGCCTTTAGGAGGCTGGTATGCATGTGGGTAGGATGAATGCATGGGGTTCATATGCATGAACAATACTAGCTAACTGACTAATATAAATGTGAGAATACATGCATGCATATATAGTAACTATATCTGAAATTGTGATAACATGAGTACTGAATCTGAATACTGATAACATGGAATACTGATAACTAATATAACTGATAACATGAGTGACTGTATCTGACAGTCCTGAATTTGGTGAATCTATTGAGTTTCATTCTATATCTGAGTTAACTGTATCTGACAGTCCTAGATTCTGAAGAACTATCTGAGTTCTTTTACTGAGGTTGATACTGAGACTGTGGGAGGTAGTCATCTAACCGACATGCCCCAAATGATGCATTATAGTTGAATTGGGGTCCAATATATGCCCTGATTGGAAAGGTGTCAATACTGCGCCACTGGTAAGAACAACATGTGAGTGACCCTAATATAATAGGTAGCTCTAATGGGAACGGTAGGAACCCTCATATAGCAGGTTAATTCACCTCATCTACCCTCATATAGTAGGCTATGATATCTCAACCTATGCTGGCTACATAGTTCTAGAATGCAAGGATTGCTTCTAAGAATCAAACCCTCATATAACAGGTGAGTTCCCACCCTTGTGTTCGCTCGGTGCAAATTTCTACTCTCATCTGAATAGACACTGAACATGATTTACAGAACTGAACATGGACTAAGTTACTAACTTTCGTTGACTAACGGAATACTACTGACATCTGACAACTGACTGAGTTCATGAGATCATGGAGATTTCCTGAGTCATAAAACTGTCTGAAGTCTAAGGTCATGGCTTGACTGAGAGTATCGTGAAAACATGACATGGCTCTAAGCACACAACTAATGTTTCGGGTATAAGTACCCCTAGGACTCGATGGAAGGAAACTGACCAAGCATAACTTACTTGAATATATAACTAACATCATAATCCACAATACATTTATAGGAGCATTCCATCAACACATGTGATAGGCATAACTTGTACATACATGGAGATTTCATGATATCATACTAGTTGGGCATTGTTCCTTCATCGAGGCATTTAATCAAACACATGGTAGGCATAGCACATGTAGACAACATTATAGAATAATTAATCATCATGATTCATCTCTAATTTCATCATCCTAGGGTTTATTCATAGGTTCACATGACTATACATCTATACAAATCAATTCCACATAAAATTAATTACCCAACATGGATTTGAATTCAATTGATCATTCTCAACATAAACAAAACAAACCCAACATGAAATTCATAAAGAAATCCATAAACTTAAACTTCGAAAAGAGATTCTTAGGCTTCATGGATGAAAGGAGTCCATGAATGAACACTACGCATACCTTAGTTCGTGATTTCGGAAGATTGACGGAGAAACTTTCTTGGAATTGGATCTTCAATGAAAACCCTAGCTTTTTCTTGAGAGTTTTTTAAGAGAAGAGAGTGAATTTTGGGTAAAAAGTAGTTGAATCAAGTGTTAAAGGGCTTAAATAGGGGTGGGAAGTTAACCCTTTTAACCCTGGACGATCATTTAATTTCAAAAAAATTTCTGGAATTGGGCCCCTGGCGTGACGCGATACTGTCGTGCCGTGTCACTAGAATTTGACAATTGGGAAACTGAGAGATGGTGCGGCACGGAGCCATTGCGTTGCCCCTTCTTTTGCGACGTGGAACTTTGGTGCGACGCGGAGGAAATCGCGCTAAGACACTGGAAAAGGACAATTATGAATTTAGGCCCTGGCGCAATGCACCATAATCGCGGACCCATACTGGAATTTGCTAAATGTCATTTCCTCTTGTGGGGAGGCACACCACTGACTAATATGGCACTGTTTTATGATGGGAACTTAAAATAGTCATAACTTTTGACTCGGTTATCGAATTTGGCGAATCTTATATCAATGGAAAGCTTATTGAATTTCCCACATGACTAAAAATGAAAATCTTAAAGATTCCTTATGGAATAGCCATCATTCAATTTAAAAACTAATACTAGACATTCTTGAGATGAAATTAGCTAGGAAAAAGTATGGGGTATTACAATATCTCCCCCTTGAGAACATTCATCCTCGAATGAGACTAACTGAGAGAGAAGAAAAGAAAACTAACGTACATACTGAATATGAATAACTTGAACATGATCTCATGACTGACATGACTGACAAGTTGAAAGTATAATACTGAACATACATATCTGATGTATGTGTAACTGATTCATGAATGCATGACTGAGTATGCAATGGTACTTGATACCAAGTTTATAATGGGAACATGAGCATGAAATTGCATACCAAGTTTGTGATGAACACTGAATATGAAACAGAGTAAGCTTAAGGAGAACTATTACCTTGAGCTTGATCTGAGTTGGCAAAGAAGGGGTGAGGATACTTGGTATGCATGTCTGCCTCTGCTTCCCAAGTAGCTCTCTCGATGGACTGATTTCTCCAAAGAATCTTAAATAAAGGGACTTCTTTGTTCCTCAATCTATGAGTCAGATAGTCTAAGATTTCGACTGGAATATCTTCATAAGAGAGAGTGTTTTGAACATCAATGCTCTGAATAGGGACTACAACTGATGGATAACCTATGCACTTCTTGAGTAAAAAGACATGAAAGACTGGATGAATTAAGGCTAGATCTGAAGGCAATCTAAGCTCATAGGCTACCTTGCCAAAGCGATTGTGAATCTTGAAGGGACTGAGCTTTCCCTTCTTGCTGAATCTCTTCACTCCCTTCATGGAAGATATCTTTAGATAGGCATAGTCACCAATGTCAAACTCGATATCTTTTCTACAAATATCTGCATAAGACTTTTATCGGCTCTGAGCAACCCAGAGTCTTTCTCTGATCAACTAGACTTTTTCTAAGGCGTCGATTACTAAGTCAGGCCCTGTGACTGAGGCCTCACTAACTTCGAACCAACCAATTAGAGATCTATATCTCCTACCATAGAGAGCTTCTAATGGAGCCATCCGAATACTGGAATGATAGTTATTGTTATATTCAAACTCAATCAAAGGTAAGTGGTCATCCCAACTTCCCTTGAAATCGATTGTATATGCCCTTAGCATATCTTCTAACATCTGAATGGTCCTTTCTGCTTGACCATATGCTTGAGGATGAAAGGTTGTACTGAGATGAACTTAGGTACTAAGACCCTTTTGAAACTCTTTCCAAAAATGAGAGGTGAACTAGGTACCTCTGTCTGAGATAATAGATAGCGAAACATCGTGCAATCTGACAAACTCCTTGATATAGAGTTTAGCATAATCCTCGACTGAATAAGAGAGATGAACTGAAAGAAAATGAGCTGATTTGGTCAGTCTATATACAATGACCCAGACTGAATCATGCTGATGACGAGTTCGAGGCAAACCCATCACGAAGTCCATGTTCACAACTTCTCACTTCCAAGTAGGAATACTAAACTCCTACATGGACCTACTAGGCTTCTGATGCTTCATCTTAACTTTCTAATATGTAGAGCACTTAGCCACAAACTCTGCAATGTCTCTCTTCATCCCACTCTACCAATAGATTTCTCGCAAGTCACGGTATATCTTTGTGGACCCTGGATGAATAGAGTAGCGTACACCATGCACTTCTACAAAAATTCACTGCCTTAAGTCGTCTACACCTAGAACACAGAGACGACCCTGACAACGCAAAACACCATCTCCCCCTTGGGAGAAAACCTCTATTTTCTTATCCTGAACTGACTCTTTCAACTTGACAAGGCTAGGATCTCTATCTTGCTTTTCTTTCACCTAGAAAACCAAAGATGATTCTGAACTACTTTGAACCCATATATCACCCTCATCTATACCGACTAAGCAAACGCCTAGTCTAGCAAACTGATGGACTTCCTGAGCTAACTTTTTCTTACTATCCTCAACATGAGAAACACTACCCATGGATAGTCTACTGAGAGCGTCGGCCACTACATTAGCCTTACCCGAATGATAGAGGACACTTATGTCATAATCTTTCAAGAGCTCTAACCACCTTCTCTGATGAAGATTGAGATCTTTTTAAGAAAAGACATACTGAAGACTCTTATGATCTGTGAACACATCTACATGAACACCGTATAGATAAGGCAAATACTACGCTGCTAACTTAAGGTTATGATTACGGTAATTCTTTTCATGGGGCTTAAGTTGTCTAGAGGCGTAGGATATGACCTTACCATGCTGCATGAGGACACAGCCCAAACCTACTCTAGAAGCATCACAATACACTACAAACCCATCTAGACCATCTGGAAGAGCTAAAACTAGAGTTGAGGTGAGTCGAGTCTTCAACTCCTGAAAACTTTTTTCGCAAGGATCTGACCACTGAAACTTGACTTTATTCTAAGTCAATCTGGACATAGGGGATGCAATGGAATAAAATTCCTCAACAAACCATTTGTAATAGCCAGCCAAACTTAAGAAACTCCTAATATCTGATGGAGAGATAGGTCTGGGTCAGTTTCTTATTGCTTTGGTCTTTTGAGAATCAACTTTAATGCCATCACTAGAAATGATGTGACCAAGGAATGCTACTGACCTTAGCCAAAATTTGCACTTACTGAATTTGGTGAATAGTTGATGATCTCTGAGAGTCTGAAGTATTGTCCTGAGATGGTCTGCATAATCCTACTCACTGCGGGAATAGACCAGAATATTATTTATGAAGACTATGATAAACATGTCTAAGTACTGCTTGAACACACAGTTCATCAAGTCCATGAAAGCGGCTGGGACATTGGTAAGACCAAATGACATGACTAGAAATTCAAAGTGACCATACCAAGTTTGGAAAGCTATTTTAGAAATGTCATATTCCCTACTCTGAGTTGATGATAGTCGGATCTGATATCTATCTTAGAGAAATAACAGGCACCCTGAAGTTGTTCAAATAAGTCATCGATTCTGGGAAGAGGATATTTGTTCTTGACTGTGACCTTATTGAGTTGGCGGTAGTCTATACACATTCCGAGAGAACCATCTTTCTTGTGCACAAATAATACTGGAGTGCCCCATGGGGAAACGCTGAGCCTGATAAATCCCTTATCTAAGAGATCCTTCAATTGTTCTTTCAGTTGTCTGATTTCTACTGGTGCCATTCTGTATGGTGGAATAGAGATAGGCTGGCTATTTAGAAGAAGATCAATACCAAAGTCTATTTCCCTTTCAGGAGAAATTCCTGGAAGATCTTCGGGAAAGACATCTGAATATTCATTCACTACTTGGACTGATTCAAGGCTGGGAGTTCCGAAACTAGTGTCCTTAACTCAAACAAAATGATAGACACATCCTTTAGATATTATTTTCCTTGCTCAAAGGTAGGAAACAAGCTGACCCTTGAAAGCGGACACACTACCTTTTAACTCAAGGACGAGTTCATTTGGGAACTGAAACTAGACTATTTTGTTTCTGCAGTCGATTCTAGCATAGCAGGAATGAAGCCAATCCATGATGATAATGACGTCAAATTCCGTCATCTCTAATTTGACTAAGTCTACAGAAGTGACTTTTTGAAATATCATAACCGGGCAGTTCCTGTATACCCGCTGGGCTATGATGGTTTTACCCAGTGTGGTAGAGACGGAAAAAGGCTCTACTAGGATTTCAGGACTGATTTCAAAATTGCCTGCTATATATGGAGTAATAAATGACAAAAAAAGCTCCTGTATCTAGCAAAGCATAAACATGCATATTAAGGATCTGTAACGTACAAGTAACTACATCAGGAGAATTTTTCTGATCTTGTTGGGACTGAAGACAATAGAGACGATTTGGGTGTTGCCCATTAGTAGCACTGAAGGTGGCACCCTGCTGATTTGGGCGACCGAACTGAGCTGAGGAGCGATTCTGTTGACCCTGAGGACCTTGCTAAGGATAGTCTCTAACTTTATGGCCTGGTTTTCCTCATCTGAAACAAATACCAGTGCCAGCTCTGGAAATACCCTGATGGTGCTTGCCATATGTTTGACAAAAAGGATAGGTGCGGGCACTGCTAACACTGTCTTGGGACTTAGAGCCTGGAGTTCTATCTTTGTTACCCTCTCTGAACTTAGGAACTGGAGCACTGGCTAAAAAAGGAGCTAGAACTGATGACTTGGGATGAAACTGAGAATGGTTTCCTCTTTCTAACTTAGGCTGAAAGAAGTTAAAACTACCTGTCTTCGCTCTCTTATTCTGCTTCTCCCTCATCTTAATCTTTTGCTCCTTAATCTGCTGAGCATGAGTTAGAAGCCTGGCTAAAGTCATGTCACTATTCAGCATGGCGGATCTGCACTCATTAACCACGCTATCATTCACCCCTGAAATGAACTTACTCATCCTTGCCCTGCTATCTGCAACCACATGAGGGGCATATCTGGCTAATTGAGTAAACTTAAGAGAATACTCTTTCACTGTCATATTGTCCTACCTGAGGTTATTGAATTCTAACACCTTAGCTTCCCTAAGCTCTAGGGGAAAGAATCTATCGAGGAAAGCAAATGTAAACTCCTCCCACTCAACTGGCTCTGCATCATCTGCCCTCTCTGACTTCCACTGCTTAAACCAAGTGTGAGCAAAATCCTACAACTGATATTCAGCTAGCTCAGCACTTTTAACAGTAGTAACCCCCATGATGCCAGTCACCTTCTACACCTTATCTAGGAATTCTCGAGGGTCCTCATCTGTCTTAGACCCTAGAAAGAATAGAGGATTCATTTGGGTAAAATCCTAAATCCAGGCTGCAACTGAATTGGCCACTGAATTGGCTGGAACGACAGCTGGTCATTTATTCTGAGAAGCAACTGATTTAGCAAGAGTAGTGAATACAGCTCGTAACACTACATGAGAAACATGATCGCCCAAAGGATCTTCAAGCTAAGGGGCTGACTAAATTCTATTTCTTCTTTTTGGAGGCATGTTCTATAAAAGAAAGGGAGAAATGGATTAGACTAAGAGATTGACTTAAGATTATGCTCACTGGCACGACATAAATACTGAAAGAGGGGAAACTGTTCCTAAAATATCTTATAGCCTCCTGTACATAAATGTCGCGTGCAACACACCCATGTACAAGACTCTATTAGAGATGGCTTTCAAACTTCCTTAGACTCTATTGAACCTTAGGCTCTGATACCAACTTTGTAACAACCCAAATTTGATACCCAGAATGCTACACGGTGCTCATGACCCCGAAGGGCCATAAGCTAACTCATGACGGATATTTGTACCTGTATACTTCATAAAATACTGAATAATGCGAAAACATGAACTGAAAAGCCATAAGGTTCACATAACTGAAGTAAAATATAACATCTAAATGGGTATGAAATACCCAAAACAAAATTAAAAATACTAAACTCTGAAACATAATAGTCTAGAAAGCCTAACTAACTGAATTGTCTGAGTAAGGAGTTGATGGGATATTTCCCCAAATAACTCCAACTAATAAACTAATTAATGAGATAATAGAGAAATAATTATATCCTCGAATGATAAGGACTCACTTCTAACTCTGACTACTGAAACTGGAATCTACTACAGATCTAGAGATCGTGTCTCTAAACCTATGGTATAAGACACCATAGAACAAATGCATCATTACTTTGAATGTACTCGTATGCATATGGGGTACGCATATGCATGAACATGAGAATACATGCATGCATATATAGTAACTATATCTAAAATCGTGATAGCATGAGTATTGAATCTAAATACTGATAACATTACATACCGATAACTGATATAACTAATAACATGAGTGGTTGTATCTGATAGTCCTAAATCTGGTGGAACTATTTGAGTTTTATTCTGTATCTGAGTTGACTGTATCTGACAGTCCTAGATTCTAAAGAACTATCTGAGTTCTTTTACTAAGATTGTGGGAGGTAGTCATCTAACTGACATTCCCCAAATAATGCATTATAGCTTAATTGGGGTCCAATTTATGCCCTGATTAGAAGGGTGTCAATACCGCGCCACTGGTAAGGACAACATGTGAGTGACCCTAATATAACAGGTAACTCTAATGAGAATGGTGGGAACCCTCATACAGTAGGTTATGCCACCTCATCTACCCTCATATAGTAGGCTATGATGTCTCAAACTATGCTGGCTACATAGTTTTGGAATACAAGGATTGCTTCTAAGAATCACACCCTCATGTAACAGGTGAGTTCCTACCCTTGGGTTTGCTCGGTGCTAATTTCTACTCCTATCTGAATAGACACTAAACATGATTTACTGAACTGAACATGGACTGAGTTATTGACTTCTATTGACTAACGAAATACTACTGATATCTAACAACTGACTGAGTTCATGAGATCATGGAGATTTCCTGAGTCATAAGACTGTCTGAAGTCTAAGGATCATGGCTTGACTGAGAGTATCGTGAAAACATGACATGGTTCTAAGCTCACATCTAATGTTTCAGATACAAGTACCCCCAGGACTCGATGAAAGAAAACTGACCAAGCATAACTTACTTGAACATATAACTAATATCATAATCTATAATACGTTTATAGAAGTATTCCATCAAAACATGTGATACGCATAACTTGTACATACATGGGGATTTCATGATATCATACTAGTTGGACATTGTTCCTTCATCTAGGCATTTAATCAAACACATGGTAGGCATAGAACATGTAGACAACATTATACAATAATTAATCATTATGATTCATCTCTAATTTCATCATCCTAAGGTTTATTCCTAGGTTCACATAAATATACATCTATACAAATCAATTCCATATAAAATTGATCGCCAAACATGGATTTGAATTCAATTGATTATTCTCAACATAAACAAAATGAACCCAACATGAAATTCATAAAGAAATTCATAAACTTAAACTTAGAAAAGAGATTCTTGGGCTTCATGGATGAAAGGAGTCCATAAATGAACACTACGCATACCTTAGTTTGTGATTTTGTGAAGATTGACGGAGAAACTTTCTTGGAATTGGATCTTCTATGAAAATCCTAGTTTGTTCTTGAGAGATTTTTGAGAGAAGAGAGTGTATTTTAGGTGAAGAGTGGCTGAATCACGTGTTAAAGGGATTAAATAAGGGTGGGAAGTTGACCTTTTTAACCCTGCACACATCATTTAATTTCAGTAAATTTTCCCGAACTGGGCCCTGGAGCGACGCGGCGCAATCACGCCGTGTCACTGGAATTTGACAATTGGGAAACTGAGGGATGGCATGATGTGGAGCCATCGCATTGCCCCTTCTTTTGCAACCTGGAACTTTGGCACGACGCGGAGGAAATCGCGCTAAGACACTGGAAAAGGACAATTCTAAATTTAGGCCCTAGCACGACATACCATAATCCCGAACCCATACTGGAATTTTCTAAATGCCATTTCCTCTAGTGGCGTGGTACGGCGTGCCACTGACTAATATGGCACTGTTTTATGATGGAAACTTAAAATAGTCGTAACTTCTGACTCGGTTATTGGATTTAGGCGAATCTTATATCGATGGAAAGCTTATTGAATTTACCACATGATAGAAAGTGAAAATCTTGAATATTCCTCATGGAATAACCATCATTCAATTTAAAAGGTTATATTAGACATTCTTGAAATGAAATTAGCTAGGAAAAAGTACAGGGTATTACAACTGGGTATTATAATATCTCCCCCTTGGGAACATTCATCCTCGAATGAGACTAATTAAGTTGATAAATATTGATAGACTGAGTTAACATACTAAACATGCAAAACTAAAGCATGAGTACATGGCTAAACTGATTTATGAATGCATGACTGTCATGAAGATGATATGCAATAGTAACTAATACTAAGGTTTGTAACTGTAACTGAACATGGAACTGAGTAAATATAAGAAACATTGTTACCTCAAGTGGAGTCTGAGTTTGTGGAGAAGAGGTGAGGATACTTGGTCTGCATATCTGCTTTTGCTTCCCAAGAAGCTCCCTCAACTGACTGGTTCCGCCAAAGAACTTTTACCAAGGGAACTTCTTTGTTCCTTAGTCTATGAATCTGTCGATCGAGGATTTAAACTAGAACCTCTTCGAAAGAGAGATCATTCTGAATATCTACACCCTCTAAAGGGACTACAACTATTCGGTTACCAATGCATTTCTTTAGCAAGGAGACGTGGAATACTGGGTGCACTGAAGCTAAGTTTGAAGGCAACTCAAGCTCATAAGCTACCTTTCTGAAACGGCTGAGAATTCTGTAAGGACCTACATATCGGGGACTGAGCTTCCCCCTCTTTTTGAAACTTTTCACTTCCTTCACGGGAGAGATTTTTAGGTACACATAATTGCTAATCTCAAACTCAAGATCCTTTCTCCTCATATCTGTATACGATTTTTGTTGGCTCTGCGCTGCCCTAAGCCTTTATCTAATCAACTGAACTTTCTCTAAGGCATCAAACACCATATCAGGCCCTAATACTATGGCCTCACCTAACTCAAACCAACAAATTAAGGATATACATCTCCTACCATAAAGAAATTCAAACGGAGCCATCTGAATACTAGAATAATAACTATTATAAATTCAATCAAAGGCAAATGGTCATCCCAACTACTTTTAAAATTAGCAATGCATGCTCTTAAAATATTTTCTAGAGTCTGAATGGTCCTTTCTACTAGATCATCTGTCTGATGGTGGAAGGTTGTACTGAGGTGAATTTAGGTACCGAGACCCTTCTGAAAAACTTTCCAAAAGTGAGAAGTAAATTGGGTACCTCTATCTGAAATGATGGATACTGGGATTTTATGCAACCTAACCAACTCTCTGAGATAGAGTTTGGTATAGTCCTCAGCTGAATTGGAAGTATGAACTGGCAAGAAATGAGCGTATTTGGTCATTCTGTCTACGATAACCCAAATTGAATTATGCTGATGATGAGTACGAGGCAAATCCATCATAAAATCCATGCTTACTTCTTCCCAATTCTACGTGGGAATACTAAACTCCTGCATAGACCCACTAGGCTTCTGGTGCTCAATTTTAACCTACTGATATATAGAGCACATAGCTACAAACTCTGTGTATCCCTGTTCATCCTACTCCACTAATAAATCTTCCGCAAATTGTGGTACATCTTAGTGGCCCCTGGATGAATCGAGAATCACGCACCATGTGCTTCAGCAAGAATTCCTTGTCTCAAGTCATCTACACCTAGCACACATAATCGACCCTGGCAACGTAACACACCATCTCCTTCTTGGGAGATAACCTCTAATTTTTTATCTTCAACTTACTTTTTCAGCTTAACTAGACTGGTATCTCTGCCCTACTTTTCCTTTACTCTAGAAACCAGAGATGATTCTGATCTACTCTGTACCCACACACTACCCTCTGCTGAATCGACCAATCGGACACTTAGTCAAGAAAGATGATGAACTTCCTGAAATAACTTCTTCTTACTATTCTTAACGTAAGCAACACTACCTATAGACAACCTACTGAGGGCATCTGCCACTATATTGGCCTTGATCGAATGATACAGAACACTCATATCATAACATTTCAACAACTCTAACCACCTTCTCTTTCTGTGAGAACATATACTACAAGATTTTGTGATCTGTTAACACATCTACATGCATCCCATACAAGTAATGCCTCCAAATCTGTAAGGCAAAAACAACAACTTCTAATTCAAGATCATGGGTAGGGTAATTATTCTCATAAGGCTTAAGATGTCTAGAAGCATAGGCTATGACCTTACCTCTCTACATGAGGACACAACCTGAAGCTACTCTGGATGCATCACAATACACAACTAACCCATCTAAACCATCTAATAATGTCAAAACTGGGGCTGAGGTGAGTCGGGTCTTCAACTCCTAAAAGCTCTTCGCATAAGAATCTCACCACTAAAACTTAACTTTCTTTTGAGTCAATCTGGACATGGAGGATGCAATAAATGAAAACCCTTCAACAAACCAATGGTAATAGCCAGCTAAACCCATGAAACTCCTGATATCTGATAGAGAAATAGGTCTAGGCTCGTTTCTCACCATCTCGGTCTTTTGAGGATCAACTCTACTACCATCACCGAGAATGGTATGACTAAGGAATACTAGGACCTTAGCCAAAATTTGCACTTACTGAATTTGGCAAACAACTGATGGGCTCTAAGAGTCTAAAGTGTGATTCTGAGGTGATCTGCGTGATCATTCTCACTACGAGAATAGACAAGAATGCCATAGATGAAGACTATAATGAACATGTCCAAGGACTACTTGAACACATGATTCATTAATTCCATGAAAGTTGTTGGGGCATTTATGAGATCAAAGGACATAACTAGAAACTCGAAGTGATCATACCAGGTTCAAAAACCTATTTTTGGAATGTTACATTCTCTTACTCTGAGATGATGATAGTCGGATCTAAGGTCTGTCTTAGAAAAATAACTGGCACCCTAATGTTGGTAGAAGATCACATCTAAATGCTACATATACAAACAGGAAAAGAGATCAAATATGATGAATCGTCAAGAAAATAATTAATCTTAAAAACAAGATAGTATAATACATAACGACCCACATACATGACGTACCAAAACACCACATTAAGTAACAGTTTAATGTATAATTTACTATTATACATTTGAATATAAAAAAATATCAAAATCTAGTGGGATAAAAACAGGCATTCTAAGCAAACCAGAACACGTAATACATTAGTAATATATGTATAGGTAAATATTATACATTTGGCTAAAGATTACTGTGTGCATAATTAACAGTGTATGAACAACTAATGTATGAGAATGTATAATATATTACTATCTATGTGTGATGCCAGTGTATTCATTTTCAGCAGTAAGTAAAAACCTTGAATGTTATTGTATGAGAGAGTGCAATACAATACCTATTATATATGAAATTTTGGTTGCTTAAAAATGTTAGTTTAATTTACCTCGCCGTTCCAGCATGTGTTAGTTTGCGACATCATGTAGAACCAATTCTTTAATTGTGGATGAGAAACGATAAAATTCAACTCTGGATAACCTAGATCGAAGTAATTTTTTAAGTAGTGAATGTCATTCTATTTCTTGTACCATTAACAATGTATAAGTGTTACATAAGATTATGTTGACGTACTAAATTTTATAAAAAAGAAAATTGAAATTTCGTACTTACCAACATGATATTTCAGTAAACCTTCTACAATCCATTCAGAGTAATCCAACATTAATTCACTAGGAAACACTTGAGAAATGGTACACCCCTCAAAGGTATACTTCTGCTTCTCTTCATTATCAGAACTGTTATCTCTCTTTGAACTTGAACCAAATTTTGTTAGGAACGGTAACGTGAAAATCCTAAACTTCTTTCGGTCTTTTTTATTTGGTGCTTTCATGGCATCATGATCCCAAACTTAAGCATCTGAAAAATCAGGTGGAAACTGATTGTTGGGAAGCATTCATGGCTCTCGGTCATTATATTTGGAGTACCAACATTCATAGGATTTTAAGTTGATGGTGTTACCATTCCAACAATAAGTGCATCAACAGCGTCTTAAACTGAATCTGTTATTGTGCCAATGAAATCATCTTACATATATGGTTCTTATTGTGTTATGTATAGATAAATGAATTGCTTAGAAGAGCCAATGAAAAAATAAATATGTTAATGTATGTTTTACACATAATAAAACAATCAATTTTCCTATGCTTAATATATATATATCAATCATCTTTTTTAATACATTATTTTTATCGTCCTATCAATATACTAAATGTATAATAAAACACTGGTACCTAAAAACAACAAATACATATACTTAACATATGTATGTATAAGCAGTTGCAAAACATATTATATATGATCACAAATCAAAAAAAACAAAGTAATATAATTCACAACTATACACAAATCTCTCATACATAACAGTTCCATACATAACATATATATGTATAAGTTGTTCTCATACATAACAGTTATATGTTTACGCAGGTCTCATACGTAACTGATATATGTATAAGCAGTTCCAAAACACATTATAACTACATAACATATCTACCATACATAGTAAATTCCTATACATAACAGATATATGTATAAGCAGTTCTAAAACATATTATATATGATCACAAAACAAAAAAAATAAAGTAATATGATTATCAACTAGACACATAGCTCCCATACATATCAGTTCTCCCAAATAAATGTAGAAGAATCTCTTCAAAATACCTTGTGTTTGTTTTGACCATCACTTGTTGTTCTATATTCTGTATTTTGATTGACACATCCTTGAAAATTCGTGTTAATTGGTTGAATTTCAACCAAATCATCAGCTGGGATGTCACTCAATGGACCCTTGCCCCCATTATCATTCTATTTAAGAACGAAAAAAATATTTACCAATGGTAAAACGATATACTTATACTAACAAACACATCTATCAAAAAATACCGAAAACGCCTCTATGATTGGACAATCCTTTTTTTGTTCTTCTGTGCCACCTTCTTACTTAGCAGCCTCTTTCTCATCCTAAATAAAATCATATTATGATTGTATCAATATTTTTCTTCACTGTTAAAAAATTGACTGTATAAAAATTTATACCGGTTATTCTTTATTTTTTTCTTGCTTTAAAGTTTTCACAACCTCGACGGATATATTTGATATTGATGTTACCAGGTCAGCAATCTTTTGATCAACCTTAGTACGTACAAAAAATCAAATATTAGTAACAGCTTAATCTATTTAAAACAATAATATCAATAAGAAAGTTAACTTACGTAATACTTGATGTACGATTTTATCCCATCCACATCTGATTTCAACATAGAAGTCCCATGAGGCACTGTGGAAGATGAAGAAAAAGTCTTGACTTGCTCACTTCTGGAGACATAACTGTTTTCCTTGCTGACTATGTTCAAATTAAAATGATGCCTTATCTGTTGAAGCATCTGATTTTTTTGAAAAAGACCCCGATATATCACGTAATGAACAAGCACATATAGAAATCTCATCATCTTTCACACCTGAACTGTCTTCCTCAAACTCGTCGTCCTTCCTTTTTTAGAAGCTTATTTAGCTGATAAATCTAGTCTTAATAAGAATTTCTCGTGGTGGTATAGTTCTGAAAGCACCAAAATCTTCAGCTGCAGAAATAATACGTGGTTGATTTTTATCAGCTACCCTTTTTAACTTTCGATCAGCATATGTGATAGCAGCAGATGTTGGAAGTCATCATATATCTCAAAATCCTCTGTAAAAGATAAATCCAACCTCTGAACTTCTCCATGTGTGGGTTGTAAATTCTTGTAAGCAAACTGTTAAAGTGAAAGCCACATAAAAGAATTAGAACAAGAAAATAAATTGAAAAAAAATAAAGAAAAGGCGATACATCAATCTTACTGAACATTCCAGCCATAAAACTCATATTTAGGCCTCACACACTCTACAAACTAGTTGAATATCCTTGGAATGATGTTTCTCAGATAAACCGCAATTTTTTTATCAACTTTAGAGCAGCACTCAAACATCCAAATATTGGCATTCCACACAAAGAGTATAACTATTTTGCAATGAAGAAATCTTGTCGCCATGAGTTCATCAACTTCTCAAATGAAATTTTTTTCCCATGGAGAATGTCTGTAATGACCATCCTCAACCATCTGGAAGTGGGATAAAATAATTGGTGAATTACGATGTTGAGAAAATAAAAATGTATGAACAAAGTATATGACACGACCTGAACAAGGGCCTAGTTGTAATGGGTAATCCCAAGCCCAATCAAGATCGGGAACCGCCCTCGTTACCCAACCCAACCACCAAATGCATACCTTGAGTCAGCTGAAGTACGAATATATAACAAGATAGTGTATCCAACCATGTGGTGACTCTGGGATAAGTCTATAACCGAGACCAAATCAATCAAGTCTAACCACCTAATAACCAACTAAACCAATGCGGAAACCAATAACCAAAACCAATTGTAATAATCCAATGGATGTATATATATATAACATAAACCATTCATACCATACCTAAGTCCACATTTGTCCATACAAAGCCTCTAGACAAATCAAAGAGTACCTAGTCGAGACACACCCCCGACCATAGCCAAAAACCAAAGTCTATAAAAGACAAAAGATATGTAAAGTAACCCATGACATGAAATACATATCTTCCAAACTCTGAAAGTTCACCACTTCAATCCAACATCCACTGTTCCCGAATTCAATCACTAAGCAGGAGAAGTGGAATGGCCAGTTCCTATATAGCATGGGTATACAGCCACCAGGAGACGGGTTAGTGGGTGAACATTAGCATCCACTCAGGATAAGGATAAGATAATGTCATTTATAAAACCAAGTAAAGTCATCCATATACATTACAACCATACATATATATAACCATGCTGGGAAAGGGGACCAGGTTTAGTATGACTTTAAAACCTTTACTTGGGTTGTGTAGCTTTACCGTCCTAAGCCACCCATGAGCTATATGGGTTTAGTTCCCTCTACTGAAAGGGCCCCAGTGCGTGTAGCCACATGACAAGGGAAAAAAACTAGGGATGACTAGTACATCACCCAAAATATAGTGTGACATCATGCACATGGTCACCAAGACCAACCTCACATCAGCAAATATGAGTTTCCAGTTTTGGTCCCCCCCGGGACCTCCATCTTCTACAGCTTTTCTACACATTCCGCCATTATTGATCAATTAAAACCATTTTCTAAATAACCAAATCATTATCCATTTATTATCCAAATCCATTAATATTGGTATCGTCATACCAACCCTTAGTTGCAAGTATCATCTATATCCAACCATTTATAGATTTAAGGGGATTTTCAGGTGCCCTTTTCAATTATCATATTAAACCACTTGGGGGACTTCCATGTTACCCATAAGCATAACCATTTAGACTTTTACCTTTCTAAACCATTTAAAATAATTCCATTAATGCATTCACTTGATGAATTTTCATGTATCCCAGAAGATTTTCAAAATAGACCAACCATGGCCACCAAAACCTTTACCCTTTAAATCATTTCAAACCATTTTAGACCATACCAAGCATTTAAAGCATTTATATCATTTAAACCATTTAAACTATACAAAACCATTTAGAGTTCCATTACCAACCCAAACCATGGAAGCGTTCTAATAAAAGTTCAACAATAAAGTGAAAACATTTTTTGAGGCATTTTATCAAACATGTTGATAGCATATCTTTACAAAGACCAAAACCAATGCATAAACCACCATTATTTGGGTTACTCAAGACCCATTTGTTAAATTGTAATCAACTAATAACCACATATGCAAACCATTACCAAAAACATGTAAAACATAGTTTAAACCAATACCAAATCATATGCATCAAGACCCTCAACATATATTTTGAAAACCACCATTCATGATTCATAAATCAATGTTTAAAACACAATACACATGCCTTAAGTTGAAAATAACAATGGAGGGAGGAGTACATATCTTATAAAAGAAGATTCACGAAAAAAATCTCGACCTTTGAGCCCTTTGAAGAACACATGAAGAAACCCTAGCCTCCAATCTTCAAGAGTGAGTTTGACAGAGTAATTGAAGTGTTTTAGCCCTTTAAAAAGTGTGATAGAAGGCCACCAAGGGTTATATAACGTGAGGACATAAGGGTTTATGAGTAGGAAATATCCAAACTACCCTTGACTTAAAAATTAAATCAAGCCACATCCAGGGGTACGACTCATTCTTACCATCCGTATCCTAGGGTACGAGTGGTACCCCAACTCGTACCCAAGACCAGCCAAGACCCTACCTACTGGTTTCTATACAAATCATACCTCCCTAGTCGTACCTTAAGGGTATGAGTGACACCCCCAATTGTACCCACCAATCGTATCTAGGGCAGACTCCATAAGATCAAGACGATCATGTACGACTTGCACTACACCACTCATATACTCCAATACGATTTGTACCCTAGTGAGTCGTATCTTGGGCAGTATCCAAGCAAACCATACTGCTTAGGGTATAAGTGAGCCCTCAAGACAGCCTACAAGTCGTATTTAAAGGGTATGATTGGTACCCTTGAGTCATACCAAGTCAAAAAGGTTCAAAACTTGAGAAATTTGCAAGGGTCCAAATCCTAGGGTGTCACAGTAAAGTATGGAAATGTTCAGCGCATCTTGAGAATTATCAATGTTTTCCATCTTCATACATTGAATCAATGTTTTCTTAGTATTCCAGCTTTAGCATTGGTGAAATACTTTGACATCAAAGTTGATTTGGGCGATAAAGTATACATATATTCATCAATATTACTGGTACATTTAAGATCGATAATTATGGCAAACTCAAGCATAGAAAATTTCAGGATATTACCCTGTACAAAAACATGAATCTCGTCATATTTGTCCTGTTAGATTTCAAGCATAAGAAGACATTTGGTATTTGGCATATCCAGTTACACCTAGGCATGTCGAGGAATACACTAAAAATTATATTTTTAAAGGCCCTAATAATTTCTTCCCCAAAATAATTCTCTATATCTTTTCCAAACTTTCGGTTACATGAGCTACCAATATGTAATGGGTAAGACGAAACTTTGTCAATACAATATTTCATGCCCTGAGACAATAGTATATATTTGCAAAGTTATCACGATCATCACCAAAAAAATCAGGTTACAACAAAAAATAAAAAAAATACAAACACAAAAAAGGTAAACATAGCAGTAGACTACCAAATCAATAAAGATAACCTGATACAACAGGTCCACATGTATGTGTACACCTTATACATAATATAATATATACTTTTCAGATGTATAATGTAACCTTATACATAGTATATTTGTGAATATATATCATGAAAACTAATGTATGGTGTAAACTTTCTAAATGTAGTGCAACCTTATACATAAAATAAAAATGTCATGAAAACTAATATGTAATATAAACTTCCTAATGTATAATATAAACTATCTAATGTATAATGTGACCATAAATGTATGAGGTTAACCCAGTAGACTTAAGACGTATTATAAATCCAGTGTATAAGGTTACAATTGTAAAGTATAATGTACCCAACTAATGTATAGTATAACTAATCTAATGTATGAGTTCAAAACTGTTAATGTAAGTTATACTACAATTCTATTGTATAATGTTACCATTATGATGTATGTTTTAACACTATGTATATCAACGAATAAGAAATAATTTACTGAAGTAAATTATGTATTATAAAAACTATACCTTTGGTAGTCGTGATTGTCCTGAATCATCAATTTTTTTCTTACTTGACGATTTTGTAACTGACTTGTTTGAACTTGTACGGGCAACTTCCTTCAATTTCTTCATTTTACTAGGTTGTTTCGATGGTTCGATCGGTTCTCTGGGAAATTGGGATCCTCATAATCAAAAGTACAAAGAAAAAAACAACAACGGAAATTATTTGTTCTTGACCATCTAACTGACTAAGTCTTAAACTAAAGCTCGGACTAGACTCCATTACAAAGCTTATACTTTACAATTAACCACTTGCAAATAAAAAGTAAAAAATTCAAAGATCTAACTTGGAATAGATGAAAAATTAAAATTCAACTCTCACAATGGTATGACATTACAAAAGAAGATAATTTGATAACTACATACATGAAATAAAGAAAAAATCGAAACAATTTTTTATTTGATAAAGTTGAAAAAAAAAAAACCTCAAACTTAAATGAAGAAGGTGATGAAGATAATTACTTTGTTCAGTTAATGCATGATAACTGAAAAATTTGAAATCCCCCAAATTACAAAAGCTTGATTTTAGGCGTATAATAAGGAGCACAAAGTTGGAGCAAAAGACGGGTATTTGGAATGTATAAGAAGGAAGAGAGAAAAACAATAAAAGGAAGGGATTTTGTGTTATTAATATGAGATTTTTGTAATTACTTTTTAAAATAGGGATATTATGTAATAATTAATAGTTAACTTGTGTATTTATATAAATTTTAGATAAACTAAAGGGGAGAAGTTTAAGATTTGGGCCCCTGATTTGGCCTATTAGAATCTGGCCAATTTTTGGGCCCCATTTGTATGGACTTTTCAGCCCTTTCGATTGTGTATACCAGTTGTATATTGTCTGTATAACAATACCCTTTTCTATTGCGTTTTCTGTATACTTTGTTGTATATCAGTGACTTACTTCTTTGTTTATCCTATATATTTACTTCAATACCTTTAAAATTGCTCTCTAGATCAGTGCATCATCTGTATACTACTGTATATTTGATATATATCATCATATACCAACCATGTTCTTCTGCTAATCAGTCCACTTTGGACTTATTAAGGCTTGTCTTGAGAGGGTGAGGGGTTAAGCATTGAAAATGCAAGGCTAAGAGTCCATGATGACTCACATCGGGATATTCATGTACACAAAAAGATATGAATTAGTATACTACAAAGGTACCTCAACAGATGAAGCATATCTCAAGAATTTTCAACAATTAAATTTGATAAGAAAACTAGAAACATGAACATTTAACAAAAGGAACCTCTCAAGAATTAACTAAATCCAATTAGTTTTAATAAGCAGATATCATTCTTCTTGAAAAGAGATTTTTAACAAATCAAGGAACCAACTCACAAACTCAATTAATTACAACAATTAACAAGCCATCAAAACCTACAGATCACATTATGTTGGGTGAAAGAAAAAAAAAACTTAAAGTACTCGATTTTAGACCGAGTGAGGGAAAAAATTTAAGAACAGCGAATCGTTCTACATACAGACAAACTATAAGAAAGGGAGTTGAATTTCAGATTGAGTAAGCTAGATGATATCGTTATTAAGGATGCAACCACGACAAAAGAAAGCTCTTTTAAGCTAACTCATGCTAACTGCCAATCTAAGAGACATCAAACAATCCCAATTGTCAAGTCATTATCCATCTAAAATCTGCAATGTTGTTTCAGAAAAGGGAAAAAGAATGACAAGAAAATTAAGTGGGAAATGACAAAAAAGTTTTTAAATTAAAAATGATGACAACTTTGACTAGCTAAGGTCAATGCATCATTTAAATTGTAATTAAATTAATTGAGGTGTACAGAGTAATTTTTAAAAAATTTTAAATTTTTAAAAAAAATCCTCCAACTACTAATTTCAAATTTTAAAATTTCCCTCTCATTCTTATCTTTCAATTTTTCTTCTTCTTCTTTTTCTTTCTCTCTCCAATTTCTTTCTCCCATCTTCTTCTTCTTATTTTTCTCTCCTCTTCTTCCATTTTATCTTCTTCTTTTTCTTTTTCTTTTTCTTCTCATTTCGTTCTTCCTTTTTTAATTTTTATAGATTATTTTTTTAAGAAAAGTTTGAAAAGAAAATTTTTTATTTCTTTTAAAAATGAATAAAGAAATAATTCAGCAAATTCAGTAACTACGAGAGTTGTTTCAGCAACAAAGGTAATTGCTGCAACAACTAATATTAGTTGTTGTGTTACAGTTAGCGACTATCGAAGTTGTTGCATCAACTATCGAAATTGTTGCAGCAACTTTGAGACTTACTTAATTTCTGAAAAAAGATCTAGTTGGAAGAGGAGCCCACGAAAAAAATGATATTTATGGTAAAAATAGAGATGATGGTGCTGGTGGTGACGCCAAATGAGAAGATGACATTTGTTATGGTGTTGATAGCGACGGTGATGGAGGAGAAAGAAGAAAAATAGGCGATGGTTATGTAGAGGAAGGAAATTATGGTGAATTTGGAAGAGGTGGTCATGGTAGTGATATTGACAGTGGAGGAAGAGGAGGTGACGGCGGCGGCAATAAAAAGGGTGTGGAGGAGGAGTGGTGGTGATGGTGTAGGGATCTTTGTGTAAATAATAAAACTTGAGAGTTTTAAAATTAGTGTCATTAACACTGACACTAATCTTAAAATTGTCACCTCTATTTAATATTTAAGACTTGTGTCACTCCTTTTTAGTTTTGAAATTTTTTTGTCACCCTTAATTAATTTGCCCAAGAATGACAAACAACTTGTAATATGCTTTCACAAGAACATATATCCAAAGAAGAATTACACACGACAATAAAAATACCTTCACTTTTATAGTCCTAGTTTCAAATCTTACCAGTGAGATGAACAATAACGATGTCATTCTTAATAAGGCTAAATGAAACTAGATTTCAAACCAACAAACAACTAATATATCGATAACATCTTTCGAACAATCATCAAGGACAAAACCCTCTCATCTTTAAGGCGTCCACAACAAACATTTCCATCCTTACTACACTTACTAATATAGCTACTAATATGAAGAACAAGAGTATGAAGAAAAAAAGAATGAACTAAAAAGAGAAAGGTGTGTTTACCTTTTTGGGGGTAGGAACTAAGGAACTAAGACAACGTGTTTTAAACTAATGGAATTCCACCAAAATTTATGATTGCTCTTACTGAAATTTTAATTTTTACTCGTCGGAGTTTTAATTTTTTATGGAAATTGATTTTTCGAGTGTGTTCCTTCTTGAGTTTTGGTTACATGGGATTAGAGGAATGCTCCTTCAAAATTTGTAAGTTTTTCTCGAAATCCAATCCTTTAAACAGTGAGTAGAAAGGGGTATTTATAAACGGATATTGGGAGGAAAATTGAATAGAAATTGGAAGAAAAGATTTAAAATTCAAATAAGATTAATCATCAACCATCCATATATGTACTATTTCAAACTCAATCAAACATATTAGAGCGGAATCCACCATGATTTATGAGATTGAGTCATTCAAAGAGACACTTGGACAGTTTCTAGATTCTTTTAGAAGCGGACAACTCATCAATCACGTACAAATTGGATGAAAATTTGAGTCTGCGTTGGGTTGTTGGTGGTGTTCAACGTTGGTATTGTTGGTTGTTGTTTTTAGCTAAATTTGTTGTTGAAGTTGTTGATATTTGGTGTTGGTGTTGTACGCGATTGTTTGTATCTTGTCGTTGTTGCACGTTGTTGGCTGAAGTAGTTGTCCTTGGGTTGTGTTGTACGGGTAAAGGGAAAGAATGAGGTTATTGAGGGATTGGGCCGAGTTAGGGTCAGTGGGTATTGGACTGGGACGGTTGGTTTAGTTTAGAATAGAGGGGGTTTTGGTGGAATGGATTGGGTCAGGAATTGGTGGAGTGGATTGATGTTGAGGATTTTGGAGTTATTTAAAAGATAATCTCAATTAGATTAGAGTTAACAATCTCATTTAATTTTTTATCAAATTAAAAATCAATTGGTCAATTGCATTGCAATTGTGATCAATTTGATTTCAATTACGGTCAAATTTAATAAGTTTGGCTAAATTAAATCACAATCCGACGAATCAACAATCAATTTAATCTCGAGTTTCTTGATTTAATAAAATCAAATAAATATTTTTTAAATAAATTATTTTTAAGAATAAATTATATTCAAATCAAGATTTTACCCATTTGAATCTATCCAAGATAACCCTTGATTAAAATTAGATTTTTCGTAAAATAATTATTTAAGTAACAAAATTATACTATTTTATATATACAAATACAAAAATATATAATCGCTACTTAAAATGATAAAATTATCCAGATAAATATTTTTTAAAAAAATTATTTGGATAAAATAAATATTGTAATTTATTTAAAATAGAAGAAACTCAAAATTAAATTTAGTCGTGAAGGGCAAAAATTAGGTGTGAACAACAACATTTCTTGGTTACCTTTTTAGAAAACAAAACCCCCTATTTTTCTTCTTTAAATATTCACAAGGTACAAATTTCCTAATTACTTTATTAGGAAACAGAGATCCTAATTCTTTTTCATGCTTTCACAAGGTATGAGATCCCATGGTTGCATTATTGAGAAGAAGAATTTTATTTATTTTTATACTTAAGGTTAAATATCTACCATTGTCATTCTTTTTTGTTAGAGCAGTCATTTATAGTTTTACTAATAACTCACAAAAATTTTCTAGTAACAACCGGGACAAAAAGTTTTGTTGTCTTATTTTGTTAGCCTTTGGTGACTTGGAGGTTCTCCTGCAAAACACAGATTTGATGATCAAGGATGAAATCTCATCCTCAGTTAGAGCATTGAAGAATGTTCAATCTCGAATGTAGTTAGAGTCAGCTTTGACATATGCAGCAACTCGACATCTCAAGATTCATCTTCTTAGCTTTTGATCAAGAAAATAAGTATTCGAGAATAATCTACAAACTGTCATTTGGAAGAGCGCCAACTACTCATTCCAAATTTTAATTTCAAGTCTCAAATTCTATTTCAAGATCAAATTTTAGGATCAAGGTACCTACTAAAAAAGGTGAGGCAATAACTGAAGATCCCATAGGAAGATCTAAAGGTAGAGAATCAAGACAAGTAGAGTAGATAGAATCTTGTATTTTTCTTTTCAGTTTCATTTTTTCTGATGTAATAACTAGAGATATGGATAGGAACCTCATCGAAAATCCACTCGACTCTCTAATTATTACTTTTATCCCTACGCCTACCCGAACTACACGTGGTCTAATTCTCTTACAACCTAAGATATGTAGGTTGTCAAAAATTAGGACTAGGTAACAACTCTTTCCTATTATTTATTTTTCTACTTTCGAATAAATTATTAGGTCAAAAATCAGTCGTGTTTACCTCTTTGTTAGAAAATTCTCCATGATCCTAAGCAAAGAGGGACATTTTGCAAATTCCTAATTTTTAAATCAAATTTGAGGTTTTACATTATTTTAGTGTTTAAAATACTTTTGTAGGTTTCCATTAGATATTTTAATTTTTGTGTCATTTTTTGCTATTTGAAAATTATAAAAATAGAATCACATTTTAGGTTGAATTTTATTTTTTAAGTTTCAAAAGAAAATAAAATTTTAACAAATAATTTTCTTGAGTTTAGATTCTAATAAATAAGCTAGTGATTTTAGTATTTTTATTTTAATTCTTGGTCTAGCTATTTGAACTTATCTATATTTTGATTTATATTGAACAATTAGTTAATGTCTTATTTGATATCTTTTTATACACAACAATCAACAAAAATAACATATTACTATTTTAACTTATATATCTATAATATATTAAAAGTGTGAAGACACTTAAAAAAGTGAATTGAACTTTTTACCCTTCATTAAAAATCTTTCCTTTTGACAAAATCGTCTTTTCACCAATTTTCTTTAATTATTATTTAATTAGCTTTATAAAATTAATTATGATCTTAAAAGATTAAGGAGTCCTATATTATATGGTAAGGGGAAAAATATATGAAAAATAAATTTTGATTTGTTTTATTTTGTAAGTGAAAAGAGAGTAATAAAATATATGATAATTAATAAAGAGTATTAAAAAATCTATAAATATGGTAAGAGACGTTCCTAAATTTATGGAAATATTTATTTGGTGTTTTGTTGTTCGTGACCTTTTCCAAAAGAAAAAAAGGACCGGTTGACATAAAAAAAAGGTTTTATTTTGTCTTAAATTTCTGGTAAAGGAAAAATCTAATTAAGATTTTTCTTTTAAAAAAAAAGGAAAGAAAGAAGGCATTAACTTGAAAAAAGGCCCCACTAAAATTCTATAAAATAGGTTTAAAAACTCTTTGGATTTTTGGACTTTCGTTAAAAGTTTTCCTAAAAATTGTCTTTCATCTTTTTCTTTAATTATTATTTTATTATTTTTATAATATTAAATATAATATTGACTTCTAAAATATATAATAAGAGATATTAGGAGAATTAATATATTTTAAGTACTAAAAGAGATGGTAAAAAACAACATTTTTCTACGTGAAAAGTGTCAAAAAAGAGTCAATTACAACAATATGTAAAGAGAAGAAGGGTTTCTTTTTACTTAAAAAGTGAAAGCAACACAAGAAAAAAAACAATTCTCATGTTTTTCTTGTGGGATTTTTGAGCGAAATTTTAACTTCTTCCACTATAAATTTATTTTACCTGATATCTATTTTATTGATTAAATTATTAGTATGATTTCTCTTCAATTCTGATTATGTTTGCTTTACTTTGTAGCCACAGCATGAAGACAAAGGTAAGTAGAATTAACAATTTATGTTTTGTTTCGATGAATGTCTTGATACTGATGCAGGTTGCCTTCTGTTTACATACTTTCTTAAATCCAATCTTGCATTATTTGTCTCTATGTGAGCTTTATTTTGGATACTCTTACATGCATCCCATGTATAAGTAATCTTCTCTGTGCTCGTGCAATTAGATTGATGCCTAAAAATTAATCATGTAAGGTTGTTTCATAGAATAAATTTTCTGTCACCTGTATTTTAGATCATGGTTAAAACTATTCAAGAAAAATTCATTTGTTTATAATTTTCTTAAATAGTTTCTTTTTTGTTGTTTCTTTAATTTTTTTTGAGTACCCATTTTTAACCTTGAGACCCCAATAATTTTTCCTTTGTCAGATTTGATGGGGTGATAACTTCTCATCGTTACAGTTGATAGAAAAATTACGAGAGAAAACAGTTAAATTAGAGTTAAAATTTTAATAGACACCGATTAAATAACTTGGTTGTGACAATGGATTAGAACAAAGCAAACTTCACTACAAAATCAAAACTTAAACCCTAAAAAGGAAAACCTTCGTTGTAGTCAACATATAAGATACTTAATAGTTGTGCTATTTAGTTCAAATATGGAAAGAAGTTTCATAAAATAAAATCTCAATTGATTTGAAATTCCTAAATTTTAGAATTACCTAACAGTTTACGAAAAGATTTAATTACAAAAATCTAGGCAACTTACTATTTGCCAGTCATGGCCACACACTCTTTCTATAATTTAGCACACTTCAATTATGATTTGCTAAAGTAAACTAAAGTTTTTTGAAAGAAATAAAAAGAGATAGAGAACAAAAAAACTGAGAGTTATCAAAAGGAAGAGATAAATGAAGGGAGGCAGTGAGAGAGACGGATATGGGGAAGGGAGGCGAGCAAGATCTTGAGAGAGAGAAGGAGAAGAGATGCTATAAATTGTATTTAACTAGCAAGAGAGCTTGGATAGTAACTAACTAAAATTAGGGTAAATAAGATAATTAGCAACTTAGATTTGCTAAGACATGTAGTTTTTTCATCTTTGTTCTACATAATTGCAAATAGAATTGAATCTTGAGATTACAAAATATTTTTGAATTGAATAAGTACTTCAAATTGAATAAGCATCAATAAGGATTCATGAATGAAGATAAAATGTTGATTTCTAATGGTAACTAAATGTTTAATTTCTTTTCATTGTACATGATTTTGTAGTAACTTCCATGTCGAGTTATCCACTTAGTCATGCAAATCGGTGTAAATTTAATAGTTGAAGATTAATTAAATATATTTATGATAAAATCTTTCCTTATTAGAAGTTATCAAAATTAATAACAACTAATATTTCTTTCATTAGTATAAGAATTTAAATCAACTAAATTTGATTTTAACAAGATTTAAAAAGTCTATAAATCTAGATCTATAATATATTAAATTTATTAACCATCTGAAACTTCTGATGGTAAAATACATATGTGTTTACAATAAAATTTATGTTTTGAACTTTTTTGCACTTCATTAAAAACCTTCGTAATAGATAAAATTATCTAATTTTAAATAATCATAAGTTATACGTGCAAGACACGTACGGCTAAACTAGTATATATATTATATTATTATACTATATTACTACTATATAAGTGAGAGTTTTGGTTGACAACGACGGGCATTTTGGTAATTAATAGCAACATCAAGGGTATTTTCGTAATTAAAACTGCAATCAATAATGAGGCTTCTATGGTAATGACACTGCAGCGTGTCTGTTTCCTTCACTTTTTAATTTTCCCAATATCATCTCTCCCATGACCATTTTTTCTTTCCTTTTTCCTTTCCCAAATTTTATTCGTGTGACCATTCTTCTTTAATAGGTTATTACCTTAAGGGGTCGTTTGGTTTGAAAATAAGTTATATCGAGATTAGTTATGCTGATATTATTTTTTAATGGTTGTTTGGTTTGTGCTACTAAAAATAATATATAGTGCATTGTGTGTTTACAAAAATAACCGTTAATTATTTTTATGTTTGTATTTATATGGTTTTTTTTCCCATCAAATTAGAAATTCATATGTTTCTTTTACATAACTATAATATGTCTCTTTTACATAACTAGAAATTCATATGTTTCTTTTCCCATCAATATATTGTTTGTATTTATATATTTTTTTTCTCTCTTTTCCATTCGTAACTATGGTCATTGGTTTTCATCGCCTATCTCAGCTGGTGTGTTGAGTCCATGATTCAGTATATCAATTTAGTAGATATCAAGAGCCTAGCAGCAGCAAACAGAAGCGGCATAAATTTTACTGCACTATATATATATATATATATATATATATATATATATATATATATATATATAATTTTTAATCTATAATCTATATCTATAACCTATATCTATAATATATTAAAAGTATGAAGACCCTTAGAAAAGTAATTTGAACTTTTTGCCTTCATTAAAAGATTATTCTTTAGATAAAAACGTCTTTTTACTATTTACCTAATAATATTTAATTAATTTTAGGACTTCAAACCCAACTAAAATCGAATTCCCCACCCCACTTCCACCCCTTTTTTAGGACTACGTATATTTTTTTTAAAAAAAATGAACTCTATTTTGTATTAAATAAAAGGAAAGTAAAAATCCATTAAAAACTAAAAAGGGTTAAAAAAAATCATTCTTATTTGTGTTAGTTTAGTTTATTTGGAATTTAAAATATTCTATTATTGATAAATAATTAATGAAAAAAGCAAAAATCAATCATATTTATATAATTTCTTTATTAAAGAAAAAAGTTTTGAACTTCTATAAATTGAGAATTCTTTTAGAAAAATATAATAATATCTAATATGAACATATGGAACAAGATATATTTATTTTTGTTCTTAAATGATTCTTTATTATTTGATTTGAATTTTCTTCTTTTTTTTTGGTCGCCAAGATACGTCAAAGAAATATATTTTTTGTAATATTTAATTTACTTAGATGCATTGATTTCGTGGTTTTGTTTTTTTCAATTTTGTAGGTATCTTAAAGATAAATGATGATATAGACAATTAATGATCAAAATTTTGAGTCATATAAAATATTATGATTATTTTTTCTTTCTAAAACACCAACCGTAATTTAAGGAGTTGTCAATACATTTTACACCTAGCCCATTTGTATCTTTGATATTTACAACTACTATATATCTAATTAAATAAATTCTCTTACTATTTGAATAAATATCATATTTAGTTTAGCGTTTAAATTCATTATAGTGAGGTACACGCGCGAGCCGCGTACACCTAAACTAGGTTTATATATATATATATATGAGAAAGTGGAAAGAAAAGGGTTTGGGGGTATTTTTGTCATTTATAATTTTATCCAAGGATAAATTAATTTGGGATAACTTATACCACCAAATATGTGGTATAACTTATCCCGGAATTATATTAGTCTCGAGATAAGTTATCCCGAGTATTGCTAACCAAACAATATATGAAAAAGTTTATCTCAAGACTATTTACCTTAGTACCTCACACCAAATGATCCCTGAGTTCTTTATTTACATTATCAATACTATCTTGCCGCATATATATTGTTTCCGATAAAGAAATAAATTTTGGACCTAATTCAACCTCAAAAACTAGCTCATGATGGAAGATTACCCAAGATTATATAAAGAAATCAAGGAATCGAATACCCCTACACGTCCAAGGCTGAATATCTAAAGCATGGATAATACAAGACAGGGACCAATATCAAAAATAATAAATTAAATGAGTTGACTCTAATACATGATAAAAAAATGAAGTTTGGCCTAAGTCAATCTTGAAAACCTTAATAGATAGCTCGTGAGTGAAGGACCCAAGACCATATAAGGGTCAGGAATCCTTTAACCACCGAAGTGGGGGTCCAACAATTTCTGGGATTGATCATCAAGTGTAGTCAACTTACTCAACAAAGAAGTGAAAGTGTTTTTAAAGTGGCAGTAACAACAGCAACTAAAGAAGAAATGTGCATCGTCAAACTTGGTGAACTATTCTTTTCTCTTGCTGTTGTAAATTTATTAGAGTTCCAGTTTGCTTTTCCAACCAATATTAAAGATGTTGAGCATTCACCACTAGAAATAGAGGTTTTTCCCACAGCATTCAATGGGTAATTTGTGCTATGAAACATGGGCTTTCCACTTATTTCCCACCGAACTAGCTTATTGGAAAAACGCAGTGTGGGAAGCATATTTTCATTGGAACACCGGAAAGCTTCCTAATTTTTACACTACTATTTTTTGGTTCCCCACTGATTCAATCCAAATATATGTGAGTAATAGGCACTGAACAATTTTTAGTGGGAAATTTTATTGGGAAAATAGTCATTTTTGGGTCTACGTAGTGTTAGAAATTGTCTGATGAATCAAAATGGGCTAAAAAGTTGTGCTACTTTTCAATTGCCACTAATTTTGTGATAAAAATCTACCTATAAAAGAGGGTTGACAGCCACTGTAAAATATTCAAGCTAGATGAATCCTTTGACTTAACGGAGGATACGTGTAGGCGACCAGTGTCGTAGCCACATATAGTGAAGGGTGTTGAATACAGTTCGTTGAAAAATTATACATATGTATAGAAAAATCATACGAAGCATATATGTCAAAAATTAATTCTCATACATAAATATTAAATCTTGAACACTTTTTACAAAATTCTGATTTTTTCACTAAGACGAGCTCAACCAGTTTAGGATTGATATGTAGTTGATTGATTGATTGATTTTAACTAGCTGTGGAAAAAAATATTCTGGTCAGCGTAATACAACTTAATAATTAGAATGGAGCCGTTGATGCTTTGTTCTGAGGTTGTATTTAACTATTTTAGGTTACTCGTAACAGGCCATGGTTAGTGACATCAAGTTGGTGTGAACATAGGGATAGAAAATTTTCCCTACTTAGTAGCGTGTCATGTGTATTATTTGTTTACTTTTAAGTTCAGGAGGTGCAGCCATCACAAGTAAAGATAAATTGGAGACTATAGATGAGGAGAATCTTAAGGAAGTGTCATCCCATCTTCGTCAAGCATTTGTTCTGAATTCTACTTCTGCAAATGTTCTTGGAATGGATTGGAGTAAAAGGTCGGGAAAGTCTGAAGCTCCAAGTTTCGTTGATGATTTTGGTGATCAACCAGCAGGGGATTCAGAAAGTTTTATTGTTGTTCATGGTGCAGGTTAATACTACTTGAGTGTGTTTAGTCATTAGCAGTATTTGTAAAGTTCATTAGCCATTGCAAAAATCTTTGAGTTATGAAATGAGTAAACATAAATCGAACCAATTTTGGTGCTCTAGAAGGACGATCTAGATTTCAGTTTCAAGTAACCTCGTGACCCTCTGATGTTGCCCTCATTACCTCTTGTAAAGGCCGGTTTTGTTGCTACAAGAATTTCAGTAAGATCCAGCCCTCACCTTTCCGTTTTCAAGTAATATTTTTGTTCCGCCTGACACATATTTCAACTCTATTATGTAGTTGATATTTTGTGTTTATTCCTTTTCACCGTCTGCTTGTAACTTAGGACTAGCAGTGCCGTTGCCGAAGCCATTGAAATATTTGCCTCTACCCTGTTTTCTTTTTTGCATTCCTATGTTCCATGACCTTTCATTTAGGTCACGAACATTACATGCAATAGTTCATGCATGTGTCTTTATCCTCCTCTTGTTTTCCACTTATTTCCAGGATCTTATGGATGCTAAACTTCCATGCTTAATTTCTTATCTGCTTAACCTTATCTACTACGCTCCTGAGAAATGTCTATTTAGAGTGTTCAGGGAATGACAAGTTTGGTGTTTACTGCACCAAATGAAGTGATTATGACCTAATTACTTGTTAGACTTCTTCGTCTCCGTGCGATGATCTCTTTTGATGTTTTGCTTTGACTCTCAGGTGATATGTGACATAATACTTATTTTTCTTTATTGCAGGTCACATCCCTCAATCTTGAAATCATGAGAGCCCTAGCAAGAAGTACTTGTAGCTATTTCTTTTCCATGCCATTAGCCTCTAAGATTGTCTAGAAATAGATCTTATTTTAATTAATGTTAACTAGTAGCATAATATGTAATATTTTCACATTTGCGCTCCATTTACCTCATTGGGTCTCACTTTTGGTAGGGTTGGGCCTTGAAATGAATTTGGATGTTTAAGTGGGATTACAATGGGTATGTTGTTGTTCAAGTGCTGAGAATCTCTCTTGTAGCCCCACGGCTTTATTGAATGATAAGAAATAGGATTGGAACAGACATTGTGAAGGCCATAGGCAATCATCTTATCAGATTGGAGGGGTTGTTTTGTTCTGCAGAAGATGTTATGAGGGCCTAAATTGGTTTAGTATCTGCTTTTTAGTTGCCACATCACTCTTTGAAGCTAACATCCTAATTAATCAAGTCCTGTTGTTAATCTCCATAGTACTTGATAGCTGTCCATCCAGTCATCCCACAAAAGATTTACAGGTCTTCAGGTACAAGGTTTGTTAGTGATTCATCCTAGATGCATATTTTCACCTTGAAGAGCTTACTTGATTACCCCCCTCAGAGATTACTTAATCATGCTAAGATCACAATTTTATGCCTGTCTCTCATCAGTGGATCCCTAACAAATGTTTTTTGTTGTTGCAGAGGGTATTCCTTCCATCGGAATGTCTCCATTCTCATGTGGTTGGTCAACATGCCAAAGAATTGTTAGAAGGTGAAATGAAGATCATTTTTAAATGGATATATTGCTATATCTTTAAGCTCTTTGAGAAAACAAAATTGTTCCTTGCCGTGAAATTGTTTGAAATTTGGCAACTTGTGCTTTTGCAGATGACGAAGGCTGACATTTCCATGGTCATTAAAGTTATTGATTCTGGTTTTATACCTGTAAGTTTAAACTTTTGTGTTTAGCCTGAAACTGTCGTAACTATTTGCACATATAAATATCTTCTTGGCAACACAATTTTTCCAATTTTAGTGTTTTCATGTGAAGCAGAGACTTCCTGACCATATTCTCACCTTTACCCTGATATCTTCCCTGTCCATTTTCTTAGACAAACATATCATTAGGAATGTGCATTGAGTAGGTAGGTTCCTCATGATGTTTGGGCCTTTTATTTCAAGGATGAATGTTAGCTCTATTTGATGTGTATTTATAAGCTCGGTGTTCAAATATCTAGAAGAATATTATTGGAACTTAGTAACTTCCAAATCTCGTGATTATATGGTTTTTAACATAGATACTAAAGGCTCAAAAAATCCTGCAGAAGAACTTGGTGTAAAGGAAGAAGTTCTACTTCTCAAAGCTCTCTCTGGTTTGTGATTTTAAGATGATTTGGGGGAGTATTGTTAGTAATGATGAATCACACTATCTTGATCTCTTCGACATGTTGATCAAGAATTTTGTAATCATTTTTCATGGAGGTGAGCGCTGCTGTTGAACAACTTCAGTAAGGGGTTTTGAAAGCATTGCCGTAGGCACCATTATGAGGTAAAGACACAGGAGCTCTTAAAACAACAGAATATATGCATAAGGAAAGGAACCCTGGTGATACATGAGATCCTTAGAATCTATTACTTCGGGATCAGTTATTTCCTAGTTGAACCAGAAAAAAGTACATAGATCCCGGCGATAGGCGACTTGAGAAACATGTACGAACGACCAAATAATAAACGACAAACAAGTACTTGGCAGACGGATTAAACATGAGGATTCAAAAATGGGATTGACAAAATTCTTGCGGTCGTTCTTATTTAAAAAGGAATTTGACATTCATTTTCATTGGCAGTCGTATTTTCATAGGCTCTTGAATGACGAAGGGGATAGAGCTATTGTGTTAGGGGAACTGGAGCACTCAGAGGAGTGTCGGGATTTTAGCTATTGTAGACGTTTTAAGGTAGAAGAGGTTAGACAGGCTGTCCGCAGGATGCGAAGGGGTAGGGCGACGGGGCCGGATGAGATACCGGTGGAGTTTTGGAAGTTCGTTGGAGAGGCTGGTGTAAGGTGGTTGACTGGATTGTTTAATGAAATCTTCAGGACGGCAAAGATGCCCGAGGCGTGGAGGTGGAGTACCATGGTCTCTCTCTATAAGAATAAGGGGGACATTCAGAGTTGCAATAACTATAGGGGGATTAAGTTATTGAGTCACTCTATGAAGATCTGGGAGAGAGTGGTCGAGGTGAGGCTGAGACGGATACTGTCTATTTCGGAAAACCAGTTCGGATTTATGCCCGGCCGCTCGACGACGGAGGCAATCCACCTAGTGCGGAGGTTGGTGGAGCAGTATAGGGAGAGGAAGAAGGATCTGCACATGGTGTTTATCGACCTGGAGAAGGCATACGACAAAGTCCCCAGGGAGGTGCTTTGGAGATGCTTGGAGGTGAGTGGAGTACCGCTGGCATATACCAGAGTAATTAAGGATATGTAGGATGGAGCGAAAACCCAGGTGAGGACGGCGGGAGGAGACTCAGAGCATTTCACTGTCCTGACAGGATTGCATCAGGGATCTACTCTTAGTCCCTTTTTGTTTGCGTTGGTGATGGATGTGTTGACGCGGCGCATTCAAGGGGAGGTGCCGTGGTGTATGCTTTTTGCAGACGATGTAGTGCTGATAGATGAGACTCGAGGGGGTGTGAATGACAAATTAGAGGTGTGGAGGCAAACTCTTGAGTCTAAAGGGTTCAGGGTGAGCAGAAGCAAGACAGAGTATGTGGAATGCAAGTTTAATGATGTGAGGCGGGAGAATAAGGTAGTAGTGAAGCTGGAAGCACAGGAGGTATGTAAGAGGGATAAGTTCAAGTATCTTGGGTCCATGATCCAGAGTAACGGTGAGATTGACGAGGATGTCTCGCACCGTATTGGGGCGAGATGGATGAAGTGGAAACTCGCGTCGGGGGTGCTGTGTGATAAGAAGGTGCCGCCCAAGCTTAAAGGCAAATTCTACAGGGTGGTAGTCCGTCCGGCCTTGTTGTATGGAGAGGAGTGTTGGCCAGTTAAGAACTCCCACATCCAAAAAATGAAGGTGGCAGAAATGCGGATGTTGCGCTGGATGTGTGGACTGACTAGAGGGGATAGAGTTCGGAATGAGATTATCCGAGAGAAGGTTGGTGTGACTTCAGTGGAGTGCAAGATGCGGGAAGCACGATTGAGATGGTTCGGACACGTGAAGAGGAGGGGCATGGATGCTCCGGTCCGTAGGTGTGAGAGGCTAGCGTTGGATGGTTTTAGGCGGGGTAGGGGTAGGCCGAAGAAGTACTGGGGTGAGGTGATTAGGCGGGATATGGAACAGTTACAGCTCACCGAGGACATGACCCTAGATAGGAAGGTCTGGAGGGCGCGAATTACGGCAGAGGATTAGGGCCAGTTTGGGTCGCTAGTGTAGGGAATTACTTGGTGGGGGTTTTATTCTTGTTATGATTTCGTGTTCCGTGTTCCATGTTTTATTACGAATCTGTGTGCTTTCCTCTGCTTTCCTCTGTTTTATATTACTTATGGGTGCCGTATTTATGTTATGTAATCTGCTTCTGTGCTTTACTATGTATTTGTGTGGTATCTCGTGTCTTGAGCCGGGGGTCTATCGGAAACAACCTTTCTACTTCATCAGAGGTAGAGGTATGGACTGCGTACATCTTACCCCCCCAGACCCCACTAGGTGGGAATACACTGGGTTTGTTGTTGTTGTTGTTGTATTTTCATTGGATTGTGCTGGTCTTAAAATTTTGTGGCTCGTAATCCCTCCTTATCTAAACTGAAGGCTTACCATGTAAAAAATGTGATAGAATCTGCGTATCCTATCCAAATCTTCAATATAATGCGTGGAGTAGGTTAGGACAACAATAAAGCTTTTATGAAACTCCTATCAAGGTGCAGGATGTTGTAGATCTGTAAGGTAGAGTTAGTAGCTCATTAAGCTGAGTGGACTGAGCGAAGTTCAAAGCAACAGATTAGGTAGAGACAATATACTATTGGACTAAAAGTAGAAAGAAAACCGTTGTGAGAACAGATATACATAGATAACACTTTTACCTAAGATTAGCTATGTTACCATATGAAAAAACTGGAAAATTGAACCCAAAACCTTTAGGATAACGCGTGAGGCAGCCTAGGGTCATAATAGATCTGTTTAGAAACCTTATACCGATGCACGAGTTGTATTTCTAACAAACTGTAACAAACTCTGTAGAAAAAGGAAATTACCAAAATTTGGGGGTTGGGGCTAAAATCTTTTGGATGAGGGCACTCACACAAGCAAAACGTTATTTCTCATTTTGAGAGGGGGAGTTAATAGTATTGATGTAACCGAATGTACCCACTGTTACTTGTGCTTCAAGATTGTTTTCGCATGCTGGAGTAAAGTGTTTTTCATCAGGGGTGGAGCTACATCGTTGTAGGGGGGTGGGGGTGAACCCAATAGCTTTCGTGTAGACTCTATATTTTTACTGAAAAATCAAGAAGATAAATATATAATTACTGCATGCGAACCACATTAAAAGATAATTAGGCAGCTCAGTGGTGCCCGGGTGGACTGCAGATCCCTCAGCCCTTGCGGTTGTGAGTTCAAAACCTACTAGCTACATTATATTTTCTTCACCTTTTATGTCCCATACCGCCTCTGTTTCCATCTATGAACACGCCGCCTCTGTTTCCATCTATGAATATAACTTGAACAAAGTGTTAACTATCTGCTATTCACTACTATAAGGAGAAGGGATACATTTAATTAGGGGTGTTCATGGTTTGGTTTTTAACCAAATCGAACCGCAATCCAAACCAAACCGATTAAAAAATCGATATTTGGTTAGATTTGGTTTGGTTTGGTTTTGAATTTAAAAAAACCGATACTAATTTGGTTTGATTTGGTTTTACTCTAAAATAACTGACAAAATAACCAAACCGAACCAATATATATATATATTGTATAATTATTTATGTATTATTCATAAATACAATTTAAATATTTGTTACACTTTATATTTTAATCATGATTTAACTTTAGTCGTAACACATTAAGTCATTTCTTCATCTAGTTAATAGTACCTTATGAGATTCTAAGTGAATTTTGCACTTTAAATGACAAATGATACTAATTGTGAAAATAATATCTTGTTGTATAATGAAATTTATAGCTGAGATTCATTTGACTATAGATAATCATTAATTTTAACTTTTTTTTTTAACCTTGTTGAGTAAGAAGTTTATGTGTTCACCTTTTGGGGGGTTTATCATATCATTTTTTTAAATGTAGTTTTAAAATATTTTTTTAGAAGTGTTCATATAGTGTTGTTCATAGCTTTGCCGAAGTATAACACTCAGTTGATATCTTAGTTTCACGGTTGAGATACAACACTCGGTTAACATCTCACATGTTAGATTGGATTTATTTTTAATTTTCAACTTTTGTCATTCGTTAAAGTTATAAACCGAAAAAACTGAACCAAACCGAACTAAACCGACAAGAACCAAACCGACGGTTATTTTTTTGTTTGATTTGGTTTGGTTTTAGAAATTTAAAAACCGACTAAGTTTGTTTGGTTATGGTTTTGACCAATAACCAACCCAAACTGATCCATGAACACCCCTACATTTAATTCTCACGTAGGAGCAGGTGTCGGCTGAGAGTTAAAGCTCTAAAGGCACGGAAGTTTTTTTTATCTATCTTTTGGCACAAAAAGATTTGGTTCATGATATTTAAACATTACCAAGAATTTTAAGAGGTGGACAATTTGATCCTTAATAGTAATTCATGCTGCTTATGAGGAAAAATTCCAGTGAAGATTGTCTCTCTTGCTATTGTATATACGCACGAAACCTGCTGATAATTAGCCATATGGCATATATCAAAATTTTAAGCCAATATATTTAATAACACGTGGAATTAACTATAAGTGTGTAATTATAGCTTACATCTTATTTTAATCCGACAACCTTCATTTTTGTTTCAAATGGTATTAAATGGTCCCCAAATAGCTTGACTTCAACACATAATGCTATAAGTACTTGGCAGGAAATCAAACCTACACTCGACTGACAGCGACAATTGATGTCATATGGAAGAGTTACATGATTAAATAAATATATAGGCAACTTTGATCAGTGTATAGCTCAAGATAAACATGAACAACTATCAACTTCCGTGAACGTTGTGGAAAAGGTTGCAATTGTTCCCATTTCGGGAAATATCTTTGGAAATTCTTAAATAGTGTTCATGGCTTGGCGTACGGTACCTCAGGGTGATAAATGGTATGATTTGGTTTGGTATCTTTAGTATTCAATGCAGTGAAACAATTAATGTAGTGTTGGTGTGTTCATATCGTTGATATTTATGTAGTGAAAATCACCAATGCTATTGATGTGTTCATATCTAACAGTTGCATTCAGTTCCCAGTATATGAAGTTGATTTTGGTGGACAAAAACCCATTTACTTTCTTAGAAGACAATGTCATGATGAAACTAATGGGCGAATGTATTTACCTGAGAAAGGCTATATATTATTGTTTTGTATATTTATGTATTTAAATCATTGAAATCTTGATGATTCAACTAGGTGAAGGCAGACCTTTCCGAGTGTTCTTTGTTTAGTGTAAGTGTAGAGTCTACTGTTGGTTTGGTAGGGTAAAGCAGTAGTTATGATATCTTGCTCCTAAAAGGATAAGAGCTTTCTTTAGCACGACACATGGTCTGCGTATGTGATTCTATATCTGTTAATGTTCAAAGATTGTAATTATTGTGTATTTTTTTAACTCTAATTCTTTATCAGCTATTTATAATAAGTTGGACCATTATTTTCTTAATTATATTCTACTTTTGCTTTGAAGGATCCCATGAAATTAGTCGCAGTTACCCCCCCGCCCCCCAAACCCCATAAGAGATTTCAACCTGAAGCAATGGAGAAATGAAAAGAAAAATAAGTCAAAAGAAGTAAAAAATACTGCAAAGTTACCAAGACTTGTTCTTGACTTGACTTTTCTTATTTTTCTTCTTGTTATTCACATTCTTCTACTGGTTTTTATGCTTCTTGTTCTGATACTGATACTTTTGCTCTTCCATATTTGTAACTGAACCTACCAACAATAAGTCGTCAGCATTTACTCTTTCTGCAGATTCAACACTCACTGCCACCAAATTTTCCAGTGAGTAAATATACTATTTACTCCCTCTTTCTTTCTGTTTCTCTCGTGTTAGATTCAAGATTTGAAGTTTATTCGTAGTAGTTGGTAGTATAGATAAATTTATGATCTGAACCTTATGAGTTTGTATAGGTTGATGCTTTTTTATTTGTAGGAACGTATTCAAGACATGACCTTTATCGCTTTAGAATGCCATTTTTTATATATATGTAATAGATTTCTTAACACGTACACAAGATTTGAACTATAAGTATTGTTCCAGCCTGAAGTCAAACATTACTTTTTTTTATATATATATACAAAATTTTCAACACACTTAGTGAAATTACTGACTCCAATTCTGTTTGTAAAGTTTAGAGCTTTTTAGTTGTTATATACATAGCATATCCTTGAATTTTTTTTTTTTCTTGTTTTGGACTATAGGAATGGAAAGTAGTTGCTTCAGTTTGGCTCAGTGGCAAGAACTTCAACTACAAGCTTTAATCTACAAACATATGTTATCTGGTTTGTTCCTCCTGAACTACTTCATCATATCAAGAAAAGTCTCATTAATTCATCTCCTTATTATAATTTGCCTCTAACAATTTCAACAATATCATTATTATCAACAAGCTTGTAAGTTTTCTAATTATTTATAAATATATCTTTAATTACAATAGCCTTTCTATCGGAAACAACCTCTCTACGTGATCACATCGAGGTACTGGTACGAACTACGTACACTCAATGGGTCCCAGACCCCACTTTGGTGGGAATACACTAGGTATGTTGTTGTTGTTGTACAATAGTTATTGACAAGTCGATCTGTTTATAATAAAACTATACGCCCTCGAGCTCTAGTTTTCAATTTCTTCACAGTAGTTTGTAAAGAAAGATCTGTATGTCAATGAATTTACTAAGCTTGACAAACCATGTTGTTCTAATTTGCCAAAAATATTATCGCACCTATGTTGGATATACATTTAGTGGTAGTAATCGTAAACAGTGGAGGGTAGCCAGGTGAACACCATTTTCCCTGAAATTAATACTGTGCATCTAGAAAAATATACCAAGTATATACAAAAAATACGAAATTTGTGCCCTTAAGAAGGTCGAGAACTACGAGCAGAAGTTGAATAGCCTCTACAGAGAGCACATACATGCAGATGAGGACATATGTTAACAGTTTGGAAGGGACAATGATGATCACTAAATTCACATCTGGATATATGAAGGCTGGTGATCTGATTGTTCTAAGGGACCTAAATCTTTGTACACTTCTGTCTTAAAGCAAGTCACAGTTTCGATGTATTTTGACTTTCCATTTTGTGGTACTTATCTTTTGTCATGGAGTAGAAGACTCATAAAGATCAACAAAGTGGAACTTGGATGAGATGAATCAATTCTGTCAAGTTGCGAATTTTAGGATGTTCGCCCAATATATCATAAAACTGCACGGAAACAACTATAAAAGATAAAGGTCTATGTACATTCTATCCTCTCCAGATCACACTTAAATAATTTAATTGCCTTCTTGCTTCACTTTGACAATCCCCACAAATTGTTTAACTTATTTCGATGTTACATGGAAATGGTATTACATTTGCTTACATGTGTATCTCCATTGCAGCGTGACTCTTGTTTGTCTAACTTTAGGTTGACAAGAAAATTAGATACAGTTTAGTGTTTCAGCATAAGTATATATTTTCTGGTGATTTAATTTATCCGACAAAATTTGCAACTTTCAGGTGATTTATCAAGGAACATTTTATGAATGATGTTGAATTCTTTGATGTTACTGTGATTTTATAGTAAAGATACAAGGTTGAAGCTCGAGGACTTGGAAGCTGTAGCGCGAAAGGCTGAAATTCAAGGATGTGAAGTCTGTAGTGCCGAAAACAAATTGCAGTTTTTCTTTCCGGATATTCTGGCCTTGCACTTTTTCAGTTACTATGCACATCTAAATGGGGCCACTTTTGTACAATGAAATTGCACGGGCACTGACCATCTAGTCTAGTATATAAGAGACAATAAATTTTTTTGGTCGTCCTCACAACCAAAGATTTTTGCATCTTTGACGAATCATCTTGGTACACATGGATAACCATTGACTTTTGTCATTTTTCAATTTTATATTCATTCCTTTTCATTAAATTCATTTAACGTGACATCAATAATTGGTGTAGTCGGAATTGTATTATTTTTCTTCATTTTATTTTATGTGACATTTTTTAATCGTTTAAAAAAAAAATCACCTTACTATTTTATTAATAATAATCTAATGCTATTTTTTTTTTTACACCTAATAAGATGATTTACAATCACATAAAATGAAACGGAGAGGGTAGTAATTTTTGTGGCCTTTTCTTTTTCTTACTTTATAATTTTAGTATCAAATATGTTTTATATTATTTAAATACTGTACTTTTTTTAGAAAAATATGTTAGCCATAATTAATGAGTTTAATTGAGAAAAAATAATCAAATTAATTCAGCATAAGACAAAAATCAATTTAGACTGTTAAAGATTTTAATTTTAAAATTTTTAGTAAAATAAAAAGGAGAAGATTTTTAGTGCATGTATTTGTTTAAAAAATAAAAGAGAGTCGAAATATAGAAAAAAATATTATTTTTTAACTTGCAAAAATTTTTTTACTCCCTCTATTTTAATTTATTTGTTTAATTTTGATTTAGGATAAATTTTAAAACTTAACAAAGATTTTTGGATTTATGGTTTTAAACTTAAGATATGTGGAAAAAACCAAAATTTTCTTTAATATTGTATTCCTACATGATTCCCAAATGAGGAAAGAGATTTTTTAAAATGAACTTAAAAAAACTTGGACGAAAAAATTAAAACAGATATGTGATTTAGTATTTTCAAAAATATTAAAGATTATCTAACTACTTTTAACTAATATTAGTCAAGTGTACGTGTTTTGCACGTGTATATAATGTTAATAAGTAATAAGTTATAAAATAAAATTAAAGTAGCACAAAGAGTTTAACTTCAAATTACTTTAGTGAAGTCTTAAACAATGTCTTTTGACTACATGAACATCTTCTTAACGTGTATAAAGGACAGAAGAGGTTATGAGCTTAAGTTGTCTTATCGAACAAAATCAAGTAGCGGAGGTTAGGGCAACAGAGATATATGAACATAATAATATAATACTATTTGTAACAAATTAAAAATAACAGAACAGTTTATGGTAAAACACAATTACAATGGAAGAAAACTGAAAGACATCCACCAAGAGATTAATAACATCACAGTCTTTGCCACAACATCTATCACAAATAGAGAAGATAAATATTGAAACACATAAAATTAATTTCACAAAACAATAGAACAAAAACTATACATAAATACCATAGGAGGATGTAAAAATAACAAAAACATACTAAATTTATTTTGTAAACATAAAAAACATCCTAAAATTTTTATAAACTTACCTCAAATCACAAGAAAATTTATCTTTTCAATCATATAAAATATTAATATTTCATACACACAAAAAACCCTTCTCAATTAGCAATTGTTTATTAAGAATAATACATGATAAATATATTATTGTAAATTTCAAAAACATACTAAAATTGTGATAAATTGACCTCAAATCACCAACAAATTTAACATAGAAAAATTATAGAAATTACAAAGAAATTTGTCTCTTTGATCTTAAGATATATTAAGATTTAGAAAAAAAAAAACTCTCAATTTACAATTGTCTGTCAAGAATACATATTATTTTATTTACTGTATACTTCAAGAACATACTATCATGATTATCTTGGGAAATTCATAATCGAACTATGATGGAATTATTGAAACTCCTCCACCCTTAATCAGATATCTTCTTTTCTTCAACTTCAATGCATCAAAAACGTTTTTTGCTTGATACGTAATATTATTAAAAGAAAAAAATCTTTAAAATTAAATTACCTTTAAAGTTACACTATCTCCGTCCATCTTTATTTGTCTACTGTTCTATTAACAGGTGGATTTAAAAACAATAAATAATAAGGATGATTTTACTATACTGTCCATTGAATAGAAATAAATTTAATGCTTTGGACAGTACATTAGATAATAAATTGTATTTAATGCTAAGGGTAAAATGGATAGAAATAGATAAATTATCCATTCGTCTTATAAACTGAACAAATATTATTGGATATTCCAAAATAAAAAGTGGACAAGTAAAGATGAACAAAAAGAGGGTATTATTCAATACCTCTATATTATAGATATTATCTATCTTCAAAATACTTACAAAATCAATGTAATGCAAATTAAATATTATTAAAAAATTGCCGTACAAAAAAAATTAAAAAAAAACAATTAAAAAAAACTCAAAAAATAAGTTTATCCTTGTGTTCTCTTTTGTTTTTACTAGTTTAGGTGTACGCGCCTCGCGCGTGTACCTCACTTTATTGAGTTCAAATGTTACACTAAATATGATATTTGTTTAAATAATAAAGATAAATACAATAATTAAATTCAACTATCTTTTGGAGAATTTATTTAATTAAACCTAACTTTTACCAAAAAAAAATCTCAAAACCAATCAACATTCATCATCACCTGTAAACTGCAACAAAACAATACGAAGAATGTATAATTTCATAGTAGAGGTAAATTTGTTAGGTGAGAAGAATTATACCTGTGAATCGTGTTGGTAGGTGGGTAGATAAAGAAGGTTAGTTATGAGCAATAGAAATTACTATAGTGTATTCTACTAAAAGGACACATAGAACGATAAAAACGTAGAATAGAGGTAGATTTGTGAGATGAGAAGAATATACTTGAATATGTCGTAGGTTGATAGATAAAGAAGGTTAGTTATGAGCAGTAGAAAACAAAATATATTGAATTAACGTGACACATTAAGCTAAATTAAACTAAGCAATTTATGTTGGCATAACAAGTAATATTGTGTTTAAATTAACAAAAGGGAGAGATGATATAACATCAAAAACCTAAAAATAAAATTGTTGAAACTGTGTTGAGACGAAAAACAATGAAAGATCACAACTACTTATAATGATAAACAATTAAAAAGCTCAAGGATTTATATAGAAGGACAGAATTTACAAATCAAAAATACACAAATTTGGATGTGTAGGAAAAAAATAATTTTTTGGTTGAAAGAAACCAAGCAGGAAACAAATAGAAGAAAAAAATAGTACAGTAGTTTCATCTAATTAGGTAGAAAAAAAAGCTTAAAAGGTGCTTGGGGGTGGGGTGGGGTGGGGGGGGAATTAAATTTGGAAAGAATTTAATTATAGGGAAATTAATTAAAGGTGTGTTTTGGTTGAAGAAACCAAGTAGGAATCAAATGGGATATAAAAAAGGATGTTTAACAAAGTAGGAAAAAAAAACGTGAGTTTTAATTAATTAAGTAGAGTAAAAAGTTAAATGTGGTAAAAGCTAAATTTGGTTGTTTTAATGAAGTAGGGAAAAAAACGTGGGTTTTAATTAAGTAGAGAAAAAAGTTAAATTTGGTTAGAATTTAAATGTAGGAAAAATTTAGTATATTTATTTTGAATAAATTTACTGTAGGGAAAAGGGTAAAAGATGATTTTGTCTAAAACGGACTATTTTAATGAAGGGCAAAAAGTTCAATTTACTTTTCTAAAGGCCTTCACACTTTTAATATATTATGAATATGAATATGGATATCGATTATAGATATACGAACTCGTTCACACTTTTAATATATTATGAATATGAATATGGATATCAATTATAGATATGCGAACTCGTCATTATATATATGACATGCACATACACGTTAACCAAAACACATTAGGAAAAAAAAAGTTATTACCTCCTGCCACCAAAATAAGGATTTTATTCAAATCTGTAATAGTTATTACATTTTTTCTTTCCCAGAGTTCAAATCCATTAATTTATCGAACAATTTTTTTTTCGCTAAATCCAAAAAGAGTTCAAATTGAAGTGTTTCATAATTGTTTTAATGTAAAAGAATTTTAAAGGTTTTTAATAACATAAGATTACTAAATCTGAAAGGAATCCAAAGTGAAAATGTCTCCTACGTGAATAGATAAATCTAATTCATGAAATTAAATTAAATCTTAAATTTTAAATATTAGAAAAATAGTAAAAAGACAGACTTTTTTCTATTACAGAGGCTTTGAATGAAGGATAAAAAGTTTAAATCACTAGATTCACACTTTTAATATATCATAGATGTAAAGATATATGTTGATTGTTGATGTAGATTGTAGATATATAACTGCTCATAGATGTAAAGATATATGTTGATTGTTGATGTAGATTGTAGATATATTGCAGAAACGACTAAATACCGTTTGAGGTTTAAAGCCAAGCTTCAATGAGGGACCTTAATTTTATTTTATTTTGGTTATAAAAATAAAAGGAAAGGAAAAAATTCATTATATTATATTTTTTATTCGTAGTCTACTTTTTGCAATTAAGTGTCGGATTTCACTAACATTATAGATTCAATTCTTTTTTGCTTTTTGAGTTTTGAACAATCGGAGGCATATTTTCTAGTTGACGTGTTTTATATTCTAATAAATTGTTAGAAAGACAATATACATTACATAGTAAAATATCTAAACAAACAATTTATAGATGAAAATAATACTTAAAAATTGAAATAATAGTACTTAATTAATATTTTAAAAATATTCCGTATATTCATATATTCTAATAATTGTTTTTCCATATATTCATATATTTTAATAATTTTTTTTCCATAAAACAATTTTCCTGCCTTAAAAAAACAATCTTTCCCATAGACTTAAGAAAATTTAGTAGTTTGCATACATTAGAAAACCAACATTTTCCATAAATATACAAAAATTTAGCTAACATTACATACACAGACACACCATTACGAAAACAAATCTTTTTCCATAATAATAGAAAAATTGAGTCGATTTTACGTCTAAATAAAACTTCTTCTCTATTTATTTTTCAAATATTTATTATAGTCAATTTATTTTATAAAGATATAATAATACAATAATTAAAGAAAAAAGGTGAAAAAATAATTTTATCTATTGCAAAGTACAAAACAATTAAATTTCACACTTTTAATATAGATATAAATATAATAACCCTAGTGTGTAGACATGTAGGACATATTAACTAACTCGATTTTTACTTTTATCAATTTGAAATCCCTTGTAAGTTACTCTACCTTTTGACATCAGATTTACCTTATAAATATCCAATTATCATCTTCTAATATAATACAATATACCCATAATCAATAACACATACAATATATCTAGTATATTCTCACAAAAAATACACCTTTATAACTAATTTGCATATAATTAAAGAAAATAAATTATTTAAATCCAATCATCAAATATCATAATTTGATACAAATAACTCAAAAATATAACATGCTTAAATAAATACTATAATTAAGATTTGATAGTCTCTCAAAGTATTACTTTTACCTTGGTGTGATACGGTAATAAAATGTTCTTCTTTCGTACAAGAGTAACACGCTATGAGTTCTTATCCTAATCATATACTATTTCCTTACAATATATTTTCAAACTCTTTAATTATGAATTCTCTTAATACCTGAAACAATAGCACTTTAATAACGACCTAACATATATTAGAACATATGTTGTGTGTTTGTTTAGCATTGTTGAAAATAAAAATCAAATCCTAAAGTTTGTTGGCTTCTAAAAGTATTTTGGATTATCTTAGGATTGAAGGTGAGAGTTTTTTTAATCAATATTCAAGCAACTACAATCAAATTCTAAAGTTTGTTGGCTTCTAAAAGTAACTTTATGATTATCAATTGGAGGTGGAGGGTCCTTACCGCTAAACTACATACATATATATGTCGATCGTATCTCCATCAATTGCCCTTGTTCCAAGCACCTTCAACCTTACTAAGCTCATGCTTCAAGCATCTTCAGCCTTGCCAATTATATTGAACAACGTAAATCATTCAATTGACCAACAATGTTATTATAGTCGAGAGAAATTACTATGACATTAGATCTATTAAGTATCATCTTATATCAAAATATCCTAAAATATATAAAGCAGTCATGACTATTTTATTAAACTATTGATACCATATTCATCAACGTACAAGGAGTCACTGGATTTAGCATCAATGTTGGAAATCATGTAGAATTCCTCTGCTAAACAAATTGGCGTTGACTTCTTGATGAATGGGAGATGTTTGATGGCACGATTAGGTGTGATAAAGCATAATGATAATAAACATACGAACATAGATGACAATATTTATAGGAGTATTTTTCTAATAGAGTAGTATTTTTATATTAATTGTTTCTCCTTTCATATATTGTAGGAGTTAAGATATTTTAGAAATCTAGTTAATATATTAAAAATAATTAAATAATAAATTAAAAAAATATAGTAAAAAGACAATATTGTCTAGAGGAAATCACTTTTCTAAGGGCTTCACACTTTTAATATATTATAGATTATAGATTATAAATATAAATTATAGATAATGTTATCAAAACAGACGAAAAGCAGAGGAACAAAAAAATAGAAAAATCTTTACAAACATAAATGTTAATGTAGTTTGGGTCCGAGCTTAGCACGAGTATATGAAAGAAGTGTGAATGGAAAAATAAAGAATAAAATGGGGGAGGGGAAGGAGACAATAAAATGGAAAGTTTACTCCCAAATTAGAAAGTTTACTCTTTCTCCCACATTGGTGGAAGAAGAGAACTTGAAAGTGTTTATAATTAAGAACACTTGCTCCACATGGCAAGTGAGGCAAGAAATAATAGATGTCTCGCGTCGGCGTCGGCGTCGGCATCGGCGTCGCTCGCTCGGCTCAGCTTCGGATTTGGATTTGGATTTAGATTTGGATTTGACAAGTAATCTATCGATGAGATCTATCTTTTTGGACAAACTTTATTTGAATTCCGAAGAATGCCAAGGAAAAATGCAGTAAAAAATTTTCTGCAGTTTTGGACCTCCATTTATATATACATGCAGTAACAGTTGCACTATTTCAAGTGAACCGATGCATTGTTTTCAAACTAGTGCTTCAGAAATGATACATTGTTCTGAACTGAGGCTACAGAAGGTTGCAATGGTTCGAAATGATGCTTCAGAAGGATGTAATTCTTCAATGAAGTGACATACTGATTCATGAAATGAGATGACTGCTCAGGAAAAGATGCAATTTTTGATGAATAGATATGAACTTACAGGAAAGGTGTAACCTTTGGAGTGAACTATTGCCTCTTTTCAGAAGAGGCATGCTGTGGCTATATAAACCTGATTTCTTCCACAGGTTTAGTACAAAATTTTCAGATTAAAAAACTCTCTTCTTGTCTAAAAAATATTCTGTGTGATCACTCAAAACGTTTTGTGAGTTCGAAGATATTCCAACTGTTTGAGGTACCACTACTATTGGTCTGTTAGCCATTTTATCCTGGGAGAAAAATTCCACAACCTCGGGTACAGTGAGGGGGGATTATTTCCTTAAGGAAAATCCGTGAATTCGGACGACTTGGCTATTTTCTGTTTCATCTTAATTTCTGCAAAATAAAATACACCTCTTGAAAAGGTCATTTTGATCTTGTGTTGAGGGTATTTGATATAATTCATTGTGTTTTTGTTTATACTTGAACTCAAGTTGAAGTTGGTGTTATAATAAACAGATTATGTGTACCCGAAGTACAAACGAAATAACAATTTTAAGGAAATAATTTAATTTTACAAAATCTATAGAACTTGTTTTGGAGATTAAAGCTTTAAGCTTTCTACTCCGCTTGAATTTAACTAGTGATTAGAAGACATAAAATCTTTATCACAAGTTAAAGTTCACTCGGTTGACGATTTGAAGTTATAAAAACTTCATCGTTAATTAGAAACAAGAAGAAAAGTTGTAAAGTTATTTAACTTTATAAGTAGTATTCTGAAAATACTAAATTTTTCTGTATTGTGTTGACAGGAAAGATGACTAACGAAAGTCAAATGATGGATGAGACAACGTCTGTGGGGAAAACAAATATTGTCATATCAAGTCGCACAAATACTCCGCCAACAATGGCACCGGCGGAGAAGCCCAAAAAATTTTCAGGCATTGACTTCAAGCGATGGCAGCGAAATATGATCTTTTACCTCACCACTTTAGGTCTGCAATGGTTCACTAGCGAAGACGCTCCTGAGGTGCCTGAGGGAACCTTGGACAAAGACTGCTTCGTTATTGTAGAAGCTTGGAAACATTCGAACTTCCTTTGCAGGAATTATATTTTGAGTGGTCTCCAAGATGACCTCTACAATGTTTATTGTGGAACTAAGACATCAAAGGAACTGTGGGTGCACTTGAACGAAAATATAAGACGGAGGATGCGGGAATGAAGAAATTCCTTGTTGCACGGTTCTTGGACTTCAAAATGATAGATAGCAAATCTGTTGTCTCTCAAGTACAAGACTTGCAAGTCATCATACATGATCTCCTAGCAGAAGGTATATCTTTGAAAAATACCTTGGTTGAACAAATTAAAAATGTTCCTAATACTCACATAAACTATTTTGTATGTTTAATTGTGAATGATGCTTTCCAAGTAGCGTCGATAGTTGAAAAGCTACCACCTTTGTGGAAAGACTTCAAAACTACTTAAAGCATAAATGCAAGGAGATGACTGTTGAAGAACTTATTGTCCGACTTCGTCTTGAAGAGGATAATAAAGCTGCCAAAAGAAGGTCAAAGGGGAATTCTACAATTAATGGAGCACATATTGTAGAAGATGACCAAAACAATTCCAAGAAAAGGAAGAAAACTGAACAAGGAAGCAATCAACCCAAGAAAAAATTCAAGGGAAAATGCTTCAACTGTGGCAAGATTGGCCATAAGTCCACAAATTGTCGTGCCCCAAAGAAAGGCAAGAAGAAGGATCAAGCAAATATGATTGAATCCAACAAAGAATGCGATGATCTGTGTGCTATGTTCTCAGAATGCAACTTGACGGGGAATCCTCGCGAATGGTGGATGGATTCTTCAGCCACCCGCCATTTATGTGCCAACAAAGAGTTGTTTTCGTCATTCACTCCGGCTCAAGTAGAAGAAATGACCTACATAGCTAACTCCGCTACGGCTATAGTAGAAGGAACAGAAAAAATTTGCTTAAAGATAACTTTCGGAAAGTTCTTGACACTTAACAATGTCTTGTATGTTCCGGATTTACGTAGGAATTTAATTTCTGTTTCACTTCTAGACATGAACGGATTCAAATGTGTAACCGTTTCTGGAAAAATTGTAATTAGCAAAGGAGAAATGTATGTAGGAAAAGGCTATCTGACCGAAGGCCTTTATAAGATGAATATAATGACTGTTGAAATAAATAAAAGTTCGAATTCTTCTTATTTGCTTGAGTCTTATGATTTATGGCATGAACGTTTAGGTCATGTTAATTACAAAACATTATGAAAACTGATTAACTTAGAAGTTTTGTCAAACTTTGAGTGCAATAAATCAAAGTATCAAACCTGTGTGGAATAGAAGTATGCAAACCATGCTTATAGTGAATTAATGCACACTGATTTTGTGATATGAAGTCAACATCATCACGCGGTGGAAAAAAGTATTTCATAACTTTTATTGACAATTGCACTAGATATTGTTATGTTTACTTTCTAAATAGTAAGGATAAAGCAATAGATGCGTTTAGGCAATATAAAACTGAAGTTGAAAATCAGTTAGATAAAAAGATCAAAATGATAAGAAGTAATAGGGGTGGAGAATATGAATCTCCCTTTGCGCAAATATGTGTAGAGAATAGAATAATCCATCAAAATACAGCCCCATATTCACCTCAATCTAATGCAATTGTGGAAAGAAAAAACCGAACTTTGAAGGAAATAATGAATGCCTTACTTATAAGTTCTGGTGCAAAAATTATGGGGGAGGCTATCCTTACGGCCAATCATATACTCAACAGAGTTTCCCATAGTAAGACACAATCAATTCCTTACGAAAAATGGAAAGGAAGAAAACCCAACTTGAAATATTTCAAAGTGTGGGGGTGTCTAGCGAAGGTTCAAGTTCCTATACCTAAAAGGGTTAAGATAAGACCTAAAACGGTGGACTGCGTGTTCATAGGATATGCTAAAAGTAGTAAAGCATGTCAATTTTTGGTTCATAAATCCAAACATCCGGATATTAATGAAAAAAAATGGTACTTAAATGAGACAATACTGAATTCTTTAAAAATATTTACCCGTATAAAATTAGACATAAACAGTTTAGTGGAGGATCTAAACGACCTTGAGATGAACCAAGTGAAAATGTACATAATGAAGAAAATACAAGACGTAGTGCATATCAAAGAACATCAACTTCGTTTGGATCGGATTTTGTAACATTTCTCTTAGAAAATGAGCGTCAAATATTTAAAGAAGCGATGTCGTCGTCAGACTCATTCTTTTGAAAAGAGGCAGTCAATAGTGAGATAGATTCAATCTTAAGCAACAATACATAGGAATTAGTTGACCTTCCTCTCGAAAATAAACCTTTAGGTTCTAAATGGATCTTCAAAAGGAAAATGAAGGCGGATGGTACTATTGACAAATACAAGGCAAGACTTGTAGTAAAAGGTTTCAAATAGAAGGAAGGCCTTGATTACTTTGATACATACTCGCCAGTAACAAGGATAACCTCGATTCGAATGTTAATTGCCTTGGAGGCGGTATATGATCTTCAAATCCACCAAATGGATGTGAAGATCATGTTCCTAAATGGAGATTTAGAAGAAGAAATATACATGGAACAACCTGAGGGTTTTGTGGTTTCAGGAAAAGAAAATAAGGTGTGTAAACTTGTTAAGTCACTTTATGGACTAAAATAAGCACCTAAGCAATGGCATGCAAAGTTTGACCAAACCATGTTGGCAAATGGATTCAAGATAAATGAATATGACAAATGTGTATATATTAAAGACACACCAAATTATCAAGTCATTATTTGTTTATATGTGGATGATATTTTGATCATCAGCAGAGACATTTGTGACATAAATGCAACCAAATGAATGCTCGAGAGCAAGTTTGATATGAAAGACCTTGGAGTTGCAGATGTAATCTTAGGTATAAGAATCCATCGAACTCCATAAGGGTTAGCATTGTCACAGTCTTATTATATCGAAAAAGTACTTGACAAGTTCAAGTATATGGAATTCGGTATTGCCAAGACTCCATTGGATGTGAAATTTGCACTTCGAAAGAATGAAGGTGAAAGTGACTCACAATTGGAGTACGCAAGAGTATTGAGATGTTTAATGTATATAATGAACTGTATACGATCAGACATATCTGCGCTATTAGTAAATTAAGTCGGTACACGAGTAATCCCAATAAAACTCATTGGATGGCAATGAAAAGAGTTTTAGGGTATCTTAAATACACTCAAAATTATGCTTTGCATTATAATAAATATCTTGTGGTACTTGAAGGATATAGTGACGCAAATTGGATCACCAAATTGAATGAAGTAAAATTCATAAGTGGATATGTATTTACTATCGGTGGAGGAGCAGTCTCTTGGAAATCATTCAAACAGACTTGTATTGCTCGCTCTGTAATGGAATCTGAATTTATCGCATTGGATAAAGCCGGTGAAGAAGCAGAATGGCTCCGAAATTTCTTGGAATGGTAAATCTCGTCACAACGATAAATCTCGTCACATACGACGGAGACATAATACCGTTAGAAAACTTCTCTCTAGTGGAATTATCATTATTGGCTATGTAAAGTCAAAAGATAATGTGTCAGATTCACTTACAAAAGGTCCATCCAGATAAGGAGTGGAAAGAATATCCAAGGGAATGAGTTTAAGGCCTAGGACGAATCAGCATGACGGTAACTCTACCTAGCAGACTGGAGATATCAAGAGCTAGGTTCAAGGAGATCAAACAAAGTTGTGTCTGACAGGTTCAACATTGTCAATTACGCAATCCATTCTCATGATGTAGACAATGTATAGTAAACTAGGATAAGACTTAAGGTGAAAAGTCTTTTAATGATTATCTAAATTTGGAAAATTTGACCAAATAGTTTAATCTATAGGAATGAACATTTAAAAATCACCTATGCGAGGGTGAAGTGGAAGCCGCTTCAAAGAGAATGTTAGTAAAGGCCTATTCTCTAAGCTCTCATGAAATCGGACGTGTTCATGGCTGAAAATAACAAAACCATGAGAACCATAAACGTTAAAAGGCTGGTTGTGTGACATGTATTATCTAGGTGTACATTAAAGCTCGACGGTTTAAAGATAACAAATCTACCGATTGACCGAGTGCATCCGATGCATGTTCACTACAGAAAGTTCAAAGAGAAACCCACTTATTTAGATGCAATCAGTCTTTGCTTGATGATCACATACTTATTCGTAAAATTTTTTCGAAAAATAGCCATTCATCATTCATGTGGGGGATTGTTGGGTTCATAGTGTATAAAAGAAGTGTGAATGGAAAAATGGAGAATAAAATGGTGGAGGGGAAGGAGACACTAAAATGAAAAGTGTACTCCCAAATTAGAAAGTTTACTCTTTCTCTCACATTGGTGGAAGAAGAGAACTTGAAAGTGTTTATAATCAAGAACACTTACTCCACATGGCAAGTGAGGCAAGAAATAATAGATGCCTTGCGCCGTCGTCGTCATCACTCGCTCGGCTCGGCTTTGGCTTTGGCTTCGGATTTGGATTTGGATTTGGATCGGCAAATGAACTGATGCATTATTTTCGAACTAATGCTTCAGAAATGATACATTGTTCTGAACTAAGGCTACAGAAGGTTGCAATCGTTCAAAATGATGCTTCAGAAGGATGTAATCCTTCAATGAAGTGACACACAAATTCATGAAATGAGATGACTGCTCAGGAAAAGATGCAATCTTTAATGAATAGATATGAACTTACAGCAAAGGTGTAACCTTTGGAGTGAACTATTGCCTCTTTTCAGAAGAGGCATGTTGTGGCTATATAAACCTGGTTTCTTCCACAGGTTTAGTACAAAATTTTCAAATTAAAAACTCTCTTCTTGTCTCAAAAATATTTTGTGTGATCACTCAAAATGTTCTGTGAGTTCGAAAATATTCCAACCGTTTGAGGTACCGCTACTGTTGGTCTGTTAGCCATTTTATCCTGGTAGAAAAAATTCCACAACCTCGGGTACAGTGAGGGGGATTATTTCCTTAAGGAAAATCCGTGAATTCGGAAGACTTGACTATTTTCTGTTTCATCTTAATTTCTGCAAAATAAAATACACCTCTTGGAAAGGTAATTTTGATCTTGTGTTGAGGGTATTTGATATACTTCATTGTATTCTTGTTTATACTTGAACTCAAGTTGAAGTTAGTGTTGTAATATACAGATTCTGTGTACCCGAAGTACAAGCGAAATAACAATAACAACTAACTCAATCCTTCACCACCATTGATTATAGCTCCTTCAACCTACACATCTCTACTACTATATATATTACCCACCAATTATACTCTCTCATGTTTGGAGAATTTTCTATAACAATATAATACAACTAATAACCTATTACTCCTCACGTTGCCTTCTAGTAAAACTCAATAAATCAAATTATCCTAACACAAATAAGATAGAACACAATATGCAACACAAAGTAAACAAAACAAAAATAAAAGAAAACAAAAAGAGAGAATATGAGAATGAGAAAAAATAAAGTTGAGTTTGAAGGTTTTATCTGCGGTTCTGAGTTCGTGGTTTTTGAATGTTGATTATTGTGCCTTTGTTGTGAATTAATTTGTGCAAAAGACAATTCTCAATCTTCTTTTATATAATTTAATTTCACGATTATATGAGACTTGATTCAACTAACAAAAAGTTTGTCCAGATTTCATTTCTGTTTAACATTGATGTTCTAATATTGAAATATATTTGTTTTATATTGTTAAAAAATCATTAATATTAGATTATATAAGTTGTATTAACAGTTCATGCTTTAGTGATCAGTCATGCATTAAGATGACTTAGGACTTATTTGTTTGCACTTAATGGAGGTTTGAATCTGAATAATTCAGACTTCAGACCATTAAGTGCATTTATTTTTTATTAAGATTTTAACGCTTAATAGGTCTTAATCATTCAAATCTAGAATCAAGTCTTAATAGGTCTGAAGAGGTATTCTGGTGTTGGATAATAGTCACCGTCACTCTATTGATAATCATCAGTCACCACCTCTGCCACCGACATTATTGTCAACCACCACCACCAACCACCCCTACCATCACAACCACCATCGACAACAAATATCGCTACCAACCGCTATTGTCAACCGCTACCAAACCTACTATCTCTATTATTCTAATTATATTTAACGCTACCACCACCGTCAATAGTGCCACCATCATCAACCACTACCGGCCAATCCCTACTATCGATCAACTCATCTATCACAACTAGCACCACCGCTAACTACCACTAATACATCACAACCTCCACACATTCTTCGGTAGTCACCACCATTATCACTAGTAACGCCACCTTTACCATCACTTCATTCACTATCATCGCTACAATTTATCTCTACTAACAATCATCTCCACCATCACAACTAACAATATCTCTAACTAGCACCAACATAGCGTCAACCATCATTCATTCATTTTTCAGTCATCACAATCAACACCTCCAACTACTAACATCAAGCAACGTCACATCACTACCATCTCCACCACTATCAATCGTCACCATCATAACAGTCACTACAATACCAACCGTCACAACTATCACCACTAACATTGCTAATAACTAACATAAATTATTGTCACCGCAACAACCATTATAAACCATCTCCACTATCACTAACAAACATAAATATTTTATTTTCAATCAAATAATAATTTTGTTGTATTAAATTATATACTTTTCTGATATATAATTAGTTTTTTATTTGAATTGTATTTTTTATTTTATTATATATACAAATAATTTTTTTTGTACATTCAGATGTTGAAAAACAAACAGTCTTAATCATTCAGTTTTCATATCTAGAGACAACATCTTAATCATTCAGATGTGCATTCAAATTCAAACGTCTGAATCATAAGAAAAATAAATGCAACCTTAATTATTATGGTATGCTTGAAACATTAACAAGGACACACATTATATATCGTTCTAAATGAGATCACGACTTTGCATCTTGGATATGGACGTGTAAACAAGATGGTAAGATCGCAATCATGCGTATCAACCTAAAATACTTCTCTAAAAGATAATCTTCTAATTTATAAGGACAATAAAGATCAAACATTTTAAGCAAATCACAAGCATTAACATATACAATATATGTAAATATAAGTTGATAAATCAATCATGCCAATAATAACGAGTTAAATTTCCGTTTAATTAGGGATCCAAGTAAGATAACTTGGACAACAAAACTCAATTTCATGTGGCAATTCTGTAAATAAATAATTCATTTTCAAAATATCACTTTAATTAAAAAAATCCTTAAAAACCACTCCCAACGGGGTGAAAAAATGGGGTGTGGCAATGAAAATTTTCAGTTTCAAAACTTAGGAACCCAACTAAAAAATAGGGTCAAGACTCTCATTTTAAGCTAGGCACCCACCTGAAAAATAGGATCAATTTTCAGTTTCAAAGGTAGAAGTAGAGAAACTCATTTGAAAAATAGGGCCATTTTTCAAGTTTATCTCTGGTAGAAAAAGTCTACATGGATAAAGAGTTCACTTTTAAGTTTAACTCAGGAGAAAAGTGGATATCTCATCACGTTAAGATTCAGGAGAAGCTGCATATATAGAATCTTGTAATTTTATTTCTTTTTTAACCTTTTTTATTTTTATTATGATGTAATGAAATGCGTCGCAGACTGGAACCTCGATAGGACCTCACTCAATCTCTCCATCTCAATATAGTCCCTCTTATTTTTTTTCCTTTTGAACTGCAGATGACTAGATTTTCTTATAACCCGGGATAAGTAAGATACTCAAAATTAGGGCTCAATCACACTCTACATTTCTTTTCTCCTTTTGAATAATGATCGGTTCAAAGCTTGTCTCGTTGACTACTTTTTTTCATAAGCACTTCGTGTTTTCAGTAAAAAGGGGGCAAGATGTAGACGCTTGATTTGACCCTTCATGAGCTTCACATCATTTTATCGTGTTAAATTTATTTAATATTTTTAAAAAAATTAAAAATAGCAACAAATAAATCGTGTTAAATTTACTTAATCTTTTTTTTAAAATTAAAAAATAGCAATAAATAAATTGGTGTCATATGAAAGATTTTATTTTATCCCCTCTCTAACAAATTGTATTTTTATTTTTTTAGTTTTATTTATTTTCTTGGACATCACTCAAAAATTCTACCTACACTACCATATACCTTCCCTCATTTGAAAACTGACCCTTCCCTACTTTTCTTGAAGCTTTCTTACGCCTCACTTGAGCTATCCTACACTCTCACACCCCAATAAGTGGCTCCTTAATATTTCTTAAATCAAATGGACCCCACCTCTCACACCATACACATACATATACGATATAGGAAGAGAAACCCAAAGAGAACCACCATGAATGACCCAATTTTCCCTTCACTGATATACCCCCTCCACTAACACTCGGAAAAACCACTCTCTCATAATTCAACTCACGCCTCATCTCTGCAATTAAATCCATTAACACATAACACCCAAGGACAACACTTGCAACAACCAAGCTTCCTCCATCTTTGTCAATTTTCATTGACCACAACACAACACCAAGGCCGACCTCAACCTTCACTTCCAAGCTTCAGTGAAATCCAGACATTTAATATATCATGAACAACTACCAATTTTCCTTTTATCCACTCACGACTAGGGCTAAACATTCAGTTTATTCGATTTGATAGTTTAATATCGGTTCGATTTTTTGATTTTTAGATTGACAAAAATGACAATCATAATCAAACCAAAATAAATTTGGTCCGATTTCTATAAATTTGGTTTGGTTATTTTAGATTTTATTTCTGTTTTGAAGATTAAAGTAGTGAACTTCTCTTTGTTATGACTGGACATTTAAAATTAATGATTTTTTTTAATAATTCAAACCTATTTTTCATTTTCAGATATAAATAACTCAACATGGATGAAACTAAATGATATAACCATAAGTTTAACATAATATATAACTTCATTATGCATAAGTTTGCATAAACAGTCGAAACTCGGAAGAGTGGTCGCTTCCGGAAAGACCACAGTTGGCACTGCAGGCTGCAACCCACAATAGTCGTATAGTCGCCGGCTTTGGTGTTATTGTACAGACGAAGATCTCGCCGGCAGTCTATGGTTCGATCAATTGTTCGACTGCTGGACTGATGTATGTTGTTAGTTGTATGTGGCATGCTATTACTTATTAGTTATTAGGGTTGCTATTATATATTTATATTATCTTATTATATATTAAATATTATATATATATATATAATAAAATATATATTATTAATTATTTATAGAATTTCGGTTAATTGGTTTATCTGAATTATTTTTTTGAAAAAATGAAAACCAAACCGTTTAACCGAATTTCAAAAATTAAAAATCAAAACCAATCCGAAAAACTGAAAAATCAAATCAAAATTAAAATTTTAGTTTGGTCTTTCGGTTTAAACCAAAATATATCCAGCCATATTCACGACCTCACTTTTTCGAACTACTTCTCACCAATGATAATTCCAAGTCGACACACCATCATTTTATTTATTTTTTAAATCAATCACTAACCCAATTCACATAAAAGAAAAAGTGGGGACACTAACATACAATTGAGCGGGAGCTTTTTGGGTTCTCTATTTGATTTTAGGTCAAATTGATTCGAAATTGAGCCCATTCGAGGTTCACAGTAAAGCTTTGTCAATTTATTGATGTTAACATACAAATTCAGAGATATTGAGGTACAAGTCTCATCTTGTCTCTATGAAATACTAAAATTCTCTTTCGACTAAATATATTGTGTGTTTGATTTTTGTTTATTTGAAAATTTGGTGTGAATGGATAATTTTGATTAGTTGTTGCACTTGAAATAGATGAATGAATGATTTTGATTGTCTGCTAAATCAGTTCATGATTAAAAAAAGAAAAATTCATTGATTTTGGAAAGGATGGAAAAATTAATAAATATAAATTAGTTTGTTTTGATTTGAATTTGTTTTCAATTAATAGCAACATGTTAGTTTGTTGAATTGGGTAGGCAAACGTTAGGATTCAATAATTGTCGTTTGCTTGGATTATGGGGTCGTATGTCCTTTAGTTATCGTTTTTATTCAAATGTATCCATTTGTAGGAGAATGTTCGAAGTACTTTGTGTTGGATGTCGTTCGAGACAAGGGCCGAGACGTCGGGTAAAACATAATATTAGGCTAGTGTAGGTAGCATAGGTTTATTTTCTGTACCTTTTATTTTGAACTATATAATTGGACTGGACATTGTTCTTTTTACTTTTGTATGTGTTCTTGTGTGTTTGTGAAATCTATTCAGTTATAGTATTAGTTTAACCGATAAGGGTCAACAAAGCAATCGTGTTAAAATCACGGTATCGAGGGGTGCCTCACACTTTTCCCTCGATCAATAGAATTCCTTAACCAGAATCTCTATTGCTGATTATTTTTTAAGAGTCAGTTGTTTCGAAAAATGATATTTTTTAAGGTGACTTGGCACACTAAACTAATATCAAGTGCGACTCTGAGTTTTAACCAAATTCTTTTTGAACATCCTTTTAGTTACTTACAATACTTGAATATCCTTTTTGAACTTGAAATTTGATACTAATTTTTTTTTAGGGAAAGGGTGTGTGATGCTTGTCACTTTTAAAATATCAAGAAAAATAATTATTTTTTAATATTTATAATTAACATTAATTACTTATTTTCAAAAAAAAAAAATTCATGACATGATATTAACCATCAATTCATATGAGCATTATAATAAAGTACTCATATCAATCATTATTTTTTGAGGAATGTGCAAAGTAAAAGTGCATAAATAAAAGTGAGTGGTGAAAGAGTCATAAATTGAAAGAAAGGAGTATTTATTACTATCTTCGTCCAACAATACTTGCCCACTATATTAAATGTAGATGTCTAACAATACTTATTCAGTTTGAAATCAAAGGGCAATACAAGTCCATTTTATCATTGGTATTAAATAATTGCTGATTATTTAATGTATTTTTAAAATAATAAATTAATTATATTAAAAAGATGATATTGTTATAAAAAATAAAATAATAATAAGAAGAATGGAGAGAGAAGACATAGTGACTCTTATTTCTCTTGAAGAATTTCTTGAGGAGTTAATTACAACGAAGAATTAATTACAATGAATTAAAACCCTTTTATTTATAGGAGAAAACTAACTCTGTCCTAAAAGTGGGGGTTTCTAACTTTTTCATAAATAGACATTCACTATATATGGTAATACATTTATAACACTCCTCCTTGAATGTCTAATTGATAGATAATGTGACTCGTTAAAATCTTACTAGAAAAAACTCAATGAAAAAAAAACCTAGTGAAGGAAAAAAAAAGTACACATCTCTAATAATACGCATTTCGGTTGCCTCATTAAAAACCTTACAGGAAAAATTCAGTGGACAAAACTTTGAAAGGAAAAAAGAGTACAACGTGTATTTGTTTCCCCTGATGAGAACATCAATTTCGAATCTTGACTCTTCACATTTGAATCTCGTGCAATATTTTCTCAAAAGTTGTAATTGATTAAGACTTTGTGAATAAATTAGTCATATGATCACCCGAATAAATTTATTGCACATTGATATCACCATTTTTTAGAGCTCATATATGTAAAAAAAGTTTTGGCGAAATGTGTTTCATTCTATCTCTTTTTATAAATACTTTCTTGAGTTGTGTTATGTATGTTGCATTATCTTCATACAAAATCATAAATATTTTGTCACATTTCAAACCACATTTTTCTCAAATGAGATGTATCATTAACCCCAGTCACAAACATTCTCGATTTGTTTTATGAATAACTATCGTCTTTGCATAATATGAATGTCATGTATGCATGGTATGACATTGACCCTTCATGACAACAGGTAATATGTTTGTATCGAATCATTATGTCGATCATATGAATATTATGTGTATTAAAAAACTTGACACTATGTGTTACCATAAACACATTAATACAAAGACTTTTAATTGCAATATGCAAGTGATCTACTTTACTATCTCCATGTAGAAGTAAAATTATATCATGCTTATAGTTGCAGCAAGATGTGTAAATTCATAAATTGCACAAGATATGATACTTCAGGATCCAATTCAATTTTGCATGTTTCTCATGTCGACTTCTTTCAGCAGATAATCTATTGCTTTTGAAAACTCTCAAAGAGTTTCAATAATTTTCAAGTTATAAAATTATGCGATATAAGTATTATAAATAAGTTTCCATAAACTTTTATATGCTTCAAACATTTTGAATCCTAAAAAGAAGTTTTCATATGAATTTGTCAAGTGACAATACAACATTTTAAATGTGACATCTTCAAGTGTCTGAACTGTAAATCAAATAAGTTTTATACTTACCAAGATGCATCCTTTCATGTCACTTGATAGATGTTTGTATGTCAGCATACTTAAATAAACATAGAATTCAGATTTTCGTAATTTTTTGCAACATTGCGCAATATATTATCGATGATATATCATTTTGTATCGATTCATAATATGACATAACATTTTGAGATCTCATAACTTTATTATTTTCAGGTACCTGAACCTTTCATAAGGTTTCATGAAGTATTATGTCGTAGGTTCTTTAAGAGCACATTGCCTCTTTATTATGATCATTTACTTTTTTTTTTTAAAGAATTATTGCGTTCAAAATCAATTGATCTACCTTGCTTCATGTATGTAGTATATTTTGTCCTTCAGGAACATTCAATTTTGAAGCATTTACAGCTAAATATGATATTAATATCGGAACAGCAAATGCTCCCCGCATTTGAACTTGAATTATTTTATGAATGAGGATCATATTGATGATAATTCACAACATATTTTTTAGTTGTTTATTATCTCCTTCTCATGTTAGGAAAACAAACATACATCTCAAATTACTTTAGAGAATCTATCTTTATGTATCATTGTATATTCATTAATCATATGCTACACATAAAAATTATTAGATTGACCTTGAACCAGTTGAGAGAGAGAAATTAATCATAATTTTTGATCTGATGTAAATAAATGCTATTGTATACAATATATCATACTTTAGACCAACACATGAAGTTTTGTTCTCATAAGCAATGATTTAACTTATTTTCTAAAGACATTTAATATCAAACCAACTTGGATATTTATCAATCTGAAAATTATGCTATTAACTCAACTTATATTGAGCAAACATTTTTATGGATGTCAAGTTGTAGTTTGACAAGGAACGCATATGCGATCATTTTATATTGATGCATCTTAATATATATCACATGATAAGTGAACGAGTCCATATTCACCTTTTATCCTTTCGAGATTTAAGGAATTTAATCTCAACATTAGTTGGTCCAACCAACTTATTATGAGAACACTCTTCATTACGTGTCCAATACTCAATATGCACATATTCGGGTGTCATAATCGTTCATATCAGCTTATGAACTTGTTTGTACAAGTAAACTCTAAGTTTACTATGATATGTGATTTCTGCTTTAGTAAACTTCTGATTTATTATAACATGAATAAATTTCAGATTTACTACATTGAAAGTAGATTTCAAAATAACTCTTCTTAATTATTTTGCCTCTTTCAAAGGTGAATTGTGATACCATCAATCAAGTGTACGTTTGCATTGATAAACTTCACTAAGTATGATCACTTTCACCCTAGCAAATGAATCTGTGCTTACAATAATCAAAATTTTCATTCTCCGAAAATGAAATATAATCGTGCCTTAAGCCTATCAAATTATGATAGCTTAGATTTTTTTTCAATATATTGCTACTTCATGAGCAAATCGATGCATAAATAGTCAAGTAAACCACTTTAGTTATTCCGATCAAACAGACACAATTAAATTGTACCATTAATAACAAAATTTCAAAAACATAAAATATGAAGGACATACTAACCTTTTGTTATATTCACTAACTTTTTGTTAGTGCTCTTTAACAAGTAGTACCTAAGCAATCCCCAATCAAAATAAGAGCAATTGGCTTTGTCAATCTCATAATATACCATGGCCTCAATGACTAAGTTGGTTACAGTTTTGTATTGATAACATGTTATGAAATATAAAATAATAAGAAGAAGAATGGAGAAAAGAGAAAGTGATTCTTATTTCTCTCGAGAGATTTCTTGAAGAGTTAATTACAACGAAGGAAAATCTCTTTATTTATAGGGGAAAACTAACTTTATTCCAGAAGTTGAATTTCTAACTTCATAAATAAACATTCACTATATATGATAATACATTTGTAACAGATATAGTGAAATTATTTCTATTATTTATTATTTATTAATAAATGTGCGAAGGACCCGCTTGGCCATAAAATTTTTCATTTTTCTCCGAAAAATTATTTCACTGTCGTGAAAATTAGGGTGTTTGGCCACGAGAATTTCAAATTTAATTTCAACTTTATTTGTTGTTACAAATGACCCTTTTTTTTTTTTTTAATTTTTATAAAAACACCTTATTAATTTCAACCAACCAAATGCCTAACTACCACATTGCTCACTTTTTTCTACTTCCATCGATAAAAGATCTCAAAATTGAAGACACCTTCAATTGTTTTCTTTGCAACACCAACAACAAAGACAACATTATTGTCTCTTCTCACGTTTGATATCTTGTAGGAAAATTAGTTAAGTGAAGGATTTTGATAGTTTTTAAAAATTAGGAATATAAAATTATATTTAAAAAAGTCTTTTCAAAAGTATAAATTTTTTTTCAAAAAGATATGATCAAATACAACTTTAACTTCAATTCTAATTCCAACTCCAACTCCAACTCTAACTCCAAATTTTTTAAATACTCATGACTAAATATCTATTAAATCAATAAGTATTGTTGAAGGGAGGGGAGTAGTACCAAAATTGCTGTGACCTGTGAGAAACAATAATATGAATTGAGATGGAGATAAAAAGAAGTTTAATGTTAAGTTTTGTTGACTATAGCATTTGGATTTCCTTTTTAAATTAAATAAACATTATTTCTACTTTTATAAAAAAAATAAACACTTGGAAGATTCGTGAACTTAATATTTTTTCAAAAAAGCAATAATCGCCAAGTGGCATTTTCATCAACCACATTTCCCTATTAACCAATTTTGACCTCACGAACTCCTTGGCAACAATAACACACGCGCTTCCCAAAAAGCCACGTCATCCATCGGGCCCCATATTGCTTACGTGGCAGCACTTTTCTTAACCTTTTTTCTTAACTCATGGAGTTAACTCACTAACTCAGTACCCAACTGGTCACACCGAATTTGTGGCTAAGATTACGATTTGCAACCCTTCCACTTTCTATCGTTTCGAAAAAGTGCAAGGCGGGACCCACTTTAATGGCCTTTGGACAAATCGTAAACATCCACGTGGATTTTTCCCCTTAGTATTTTGCTAGCCTCTAATTTATTTGTTATTTGTTCTGTATTTCTATTTATCGAAAAATAAATTTATTAGACGAAAACTAGTTAGTGGCTGAGATTTTTTTCCACATTTATTGAAAAATCAAAAACCTCTTAATTGTTGGTGCTTCTTCATCTTCAACTTTTCTTCTTTCTTCTTCTGCTGCTCTGTTGCTCTCTCATACTCTGTGTGCTTATTCTGCTATTTTGACTTGTTGATTGGTCGATCCGCGTCATTCTATTACAACAACAACATACCCAGTATATTAACCAAAAAAACTATGTGCGGTGGATGAGTTTTCACTTCATGCATGACCGAAGCTACTAGTGTCTTCTTACAATATGGCTTTCTTCGAAGGTACTTTTTCCGAATTTCTAGGGTTTTTGTGTTTTCTTTTTGAGATTTGATTTTTTTTTTCTTTTGACTGACTTTGAAGTTGATGCTGAATTGCTTAATTTTGTTAAAGGTTTAGGAATCATGCGGTTCGTTTTGGTGAGCAATTCTGGATAAGGAATTTTCTGTCTACTACGTCTATGCTGGTGGATTGTGATTTAATTTGAAGAATATTATTATTTGAGAAAAATGAAAATTAATTTAGCAGATAGTAGTATTTGCTATGAGTTTTAGAATCTGGAGAAAGGTCTGAGATATTTATGATTTTTAAAAATTATTTTTATTTAAATTAAGGTATTGCGATATGGAGAAACGCAGGTGGATCATTATACAATGTCTGTTTATTACATGTTGCTCTCTTTTGCAGTAGTGTTACATTATCAGGTTCGTTTGTACTACAACACCACGGATAAGCTATATTTGATAGTAACTGATGTTGTGGGGAGAATCGGAAGAAGAAGATTTGTTCTGTATCCCCTTTTTGTCCCTGAGGATTTGAAGCAACGCTAGCTACTACTTTTGGTCTTTTGATGGACCCTTATTCCTCTGGGGAGGAAATTGTCGTTAAGGTCACTTGTTTTTTGTGTATGACTTTTAACTTTGGTTGATAAGCTAGTTATTTATTCAAGTCTAATGATTGATGTTTTATTGCAGACAAGGAAACCTTATACCATCACTAAGCAACGTGAGCGATGGACGGAGGAGGAGCACAATAGGTTCCTAGAAGCTTTGAAACTCTATGGGCGTGCTTGGCAGCGCATAGAAGGTCAGTTTATGTTCCTCTTTCGGTTTATTTGTTGAAACTTGCACTATTAGCTTAAGTAATTTTCTGATAAATATCATTCCTGACAACTGCATATGCAGATAATCGGTTAGTGCACATGTTTGTGCCCCCATCAACTTAATCTGATAACTCTTGTGATGTTTCTTTTATCACTTGCAGCTCAATCTACTGAATATCTCGTCTTTCAGGAATTGGGTTCAACATTCTATCTGTTATACGTCGATGTATTCTCTTACCTTGAGGCTTTTATGTGGTAGTTTAGTTATTTTATTCTTTTGCTATTGTGCAGAACACATAGGAACAAAAACTGCTGTGCAGATCAGAAGTCATGCGCAAAAGTTTTTTACAAAGGTCATTAGCTACCTTTGATCTTATGCTTGATTATATCATTTACTTGATGGTTGCAGGATTTAATTTTATTATATCATTTACTTGATGGTTGCAGGATTTAATTTTAGTGTGCATTACACTTTATAGACATAGTTATCATTGTTTGCTGTCAGTGCGTACATATTATAAATAAATTGATAACTTCGTTGTGAGTCATATAAATAATAGTGGCGATGATATTCAAGTCTGTTTGCCACCTATGATAGAAAAACTTCCACATGCCTGACTCACAATTATTTGGATCAGGCACAACTGCAGAAGTGAATGTGTTGAGAGCATAATATAAATAGGAAATGTGAATGTGTCTCTCTCCTAAAAGCCTGAATCTTTTAAGTAGAGGTGAATTCTACTATTTCAGATGTTTTAGCCAATCCTCTTTGTTTGGATGTTTCTGTTCTACATTTTTTGAACCAGTAACAAAATTTTATACTGAAAAAAACCATATTTATAAGAAAGACGGAGAAAAATGAAAACAAAAATTGAATTACAGTCCTAACAGGAATCCAAAACTTCTAGGCTTGTTTTTGCATCCTCAAATAAATCTTTATACACCAAAAACAAAATAACAAAATGAAGTTTAGCTTAATCTTCTGTATTGTGTTACTTCTTACTTTTATCATCATAACATCTGGCATTTCCTTCTCTCCAAATGTTCCACCATATACATGCTGGGATAATCCTCCATCTATTTTTGTCTCATGCATCAACTTCAGCTTCCTCCCAGCTAAAAAGAGTATCAACAATCCTACTAGGCATTGTCCGTCAAATGTTTCTAAGATAGATTCTTCTAGAGCTGGTTTGTGACTGACTGTCTTAGCATCATTCCCGCATAGGTAACGACTTGAACATAGGGATATTCCTTTCTTATCAAGTTTTCATGTGTCAAAACAGCCTCCGTTGCTAATCGCCATATGAAGAAAGCTACTTTGTGAGGGATATTAAGTTAACACATGTGCTTCCATGGCCAGTTAGTGATTTGTGGCTTAGTGTGATTCAAAATCTAATAGCTTGCCGTCACCTTGCATATACCTCAACTATGTCCATTCCACCACAAACAATCCACTTCACCCTGCATCCCTTGAATGTTTCTAGATGTTTGTAAAATTCTATCAGCCTTGTTACCTACCAATAATTCATTAGTCTTCTAAAATCAGGTCTCAATCTTAAGGAGTCCACATTTCTGCCATTGAACTTTGTTGGTGCTGAGTTAAGACATATAAATCAGGAAAACAAATCCTGTTAACTTATGGGGCCCAACCAATCGTCTTTCCAAAATAATGTCTTGTTGCCATTTTGTACCTTACAACTAAATGACTCTAGAAAAGGCTAGCAGGATCTAATATATCTCCACAGTCTTACTCCATAAGGAGTATTAACCTCCTTGGATACCCAATTATCCAGCTCCCCATATTTGATTTCGAGTACATTGTCCCAAAGAGTTTAGGGTTTCTGATAATATCTCCATTTCACTTTTTGTGCTTTGCTATGATCTTTTAGGTTTTCATGGCAAGTCAACCTTGGCTTTTACTTTTGATTAAAGTTTTCCGTTTGACTAAATGAAAAACTCTTTATCCTTGTTACCTTGCCAAAGAAAGGATCTTTTCATTTTATCCATCCTTTGTACAACACTTATAAGGATAGGAAAAAGTGACATCATGGAGGTAGATAGGTAGGGCATCTAGAAAAAAATTGATCAGGGTGAGCCTGCCTCTCTTTGAAAAATACTATTTCCTCCATTTCAATTTGTTTGACCTACTTTCCTTTTTAAACCATTTTACGAAAATAACCCTTTCCTTTTTTAGCAACTCGTTTATTTCAACTTTTCACATGACATGTTTAGGACCACAAGATTAAAGGACATTTTGGTACATTTGATGTATCTCTAATTTAAGACCACAAAATTCAAAGTCTTCTTTACTTTCTTAAACTCTGTGTCAAGTCAAAATAGGCCAAACAAATTGAAATTGAAGGAGTGCGATTTCCATCGGGAAACTTCTCATATTTCTCCAAAATTGAGTTCCAAATTTCCTTGGATCTTGATTTTGCTCCCAAAGGCATACCAAGATAAACAATAGGTAGAGTACCCACTTCTCCTCCCAAAATTTGGGCTAATTGTTCTATATCAGGTACCAATCCCATCAGTCGAATCACTTTTTTGAGAAATACGAGACATATAAGTCATACAAGTAAAAAGGTCTATTCATACCCTAGTTAATGCATAAACCTCAGATGCCTTCAAAATGTATCAAAACTACTCCAAAACTTTTGATTGTTTTCTTTTGCATGACAAAAGATTGAAGTGTCACTAGCATGTTGGAGGTGACTGACCTCCAAACTGCACTCTCTGCTTCTAGCAATCTCAAATCCTTGGATCTATCCATTAGACTTGCCAATCTTGACCATATTGTTTAGCCATTCCATAGTTATGATAAGCAAGAAAAGGGGACAAGGAACTCCTTATCTTATCCCTTTTATGAGCACTACAAATACCTTCAAGTGCCTAACTAATGAGGATGGAGATTTTAATAGTGGAGGTCCAAACTTCATTGAGAAAATCATCAAAAGGGTCCTTAATGTATGTGTTACTATATTTTGGTTCTTAATGTTTATCACTTGATTGAATGGTCCTTAATGTATAACAAATAGTGTTCATTTTGGTTCTTTAACCAAAAACCTAACAGATTTGTCCAAAAAAATATTAAATTGAACTGTGGGCCGCACGTTTGGATAGCACATCCACCATTTTTGTCTTCTTTGTTAGCTTCAAAGAAAGAACTCCATGAAATCTAACATTATTTTTTCTACTTTTTTTTGACAAAATTTACTATTTTTCTCTTTCTAAATTATTTTAGGTGATCTCCCTAAATAATTGGAACTCTCAAACTACCCGATTTAATTTTAGTTGGCTTGTGTACTTTTCACCTCATTTTAAATAAGGAGCCAATTAAGGGCAATGTAAATACATGTATTTTTGCCCATTGTCTATTTCTTGGATTAGTTGAAAAAATAACTGTCTATGGTTTTCTCTTCATTTTTCCAAACTCTTTTGGGTGTGGGGTTTAGAAGGAAGAGAATGAATATACCCACATCTCTTGGCTGAGTTTATTTCCTTTGTTCTTGTTCGGTCTATAGCATTCATGTATTATTCAGGGAGATGTTAGACATCATAATTGAAGTTACATTTTGATTGTTGAACTACTAAAGAATTTCAGTTATCACTACTAATTTCGGAGTTCGCATTAGTTCCATTTCAGAATTAAGATTAAGTTTGAAGTGAATTTTGTTAAAGAAATTAGAAAAAATGGTATTAGATTTCATGGAGTTCTTTCTTTGGAGCTAACAAAGAAGACAACAATGGTGGATGTGTTATTCACACGTGGGGCCCACTGTTAAAGTTAACACATTTTTTGATAAATCTGTTAGGTTTAGGGTAAAGGATCAAAACGAACACCCTTTGTCATACATTAAGGACCATTGCAATCAAGTGAGGTATATTAAGGACCAAAATAAAACGACACCTATGCATTAATGACCATTTTGATTATTTTCTCAAACGTCGCCCGTTTGATCTATTTCTCCCTAAATTCCATTTGTCTCAACATTTCGACTCCGGGTAAGAAAACCCTTGCTGACATGGTCATATGCTTTCTCAACATCAAGTTTACATAAGATGCCATGCCTTTTCTTGTGAGACTCTTGAATCTCCTTCTTCATTAGCTAAAACGCAATGTCCATTGTTTTTTGTCCTATAATGAATGCCATTTTTTGAGAATCCAACAACTTTTTTTGATAATCGTGGTGTTTGGCCCGACTTGTGCTCCTCGAGTAATTAAACAAGATACCTGCCACCTCTCACCAGCAATAAGTAACTCTGTCCAACAAGGCTTATAAATCACCTAATATTTTGTCTCTGCTGGAATTTGAACTTGAGATCTCATGATGCTCAATCCACTTTATTGACCATTAGGCCACACCCATGGGTGGTAAAATCTAACAATTTATCCAACACCCTTTTCAATCTTTCCATTAGCATCGTTGAAGTCATTTAGTAGAAGTTTCTTATTAAGCTTATTGATCTGACATCTTTTAGTTCCTTTGCGCTTGTCTTCTTGATAATGAATGCTATAAATCTCTTATTAAACATCCCTAAGCATAGTAATTGTTAAAAGCCTCCATAATATCATTTTTCAACACATCCCAGCACTTTATGAAGAACCTTATTGTGTAGCAATCAGAACCAAGGGCTTTGTCTATTGCAAACTTCCTTCACGTAGCTATTTACTTCATATTTATAAAAATTATCTTGCAGACCCATCTTTTCTATTTCTGAGATTGTAGGGAATGATGGAGGTTTCCACAAGGCCTCCGTTCTTTTATCCTATATAAAGTTTCTTTTAGAAGGAAAATGATCTTCCCCTTGATTCTTTCAGGCTCCACTATAGTCTCCCCTACAGAAGGGGAGCCTTGGAGTAATTGGTAAAGTTGTTGCCACGTGACCAGTAGGTCATAGGTTCAAGGGAAATAGCCTCTAGTAGAAATGCAAGGTAAATCTATGTACAATAGACCCTTATGGTCAAGCACCCCCCCTCTCCCCCGCCTCGGAATATTGAGATCTTTAGTACACCGAGCTGCCCTTTTTTATAGTCTCTCCCTGCACTATTAATTGATCAATGTGGTTGTTTGTGAGCATTAATGGGCCAGTGAAGAAACTTGCTATTCTTATCTCTTTCTTTAAGCCATAAAGGCCTAAATCTGTGTCTCCATGCAATCTCTTCATTGTTGAGATAGCTGCCTTCGTAATTGATTCCTCCTCTGTCAGAGCTCTATAGTCTAAATCAACCATTTGATTTAACAATTTAGAGCTTTGAACCCTCAATTTCCCCTGTTTATTTCTGCTCCACTCTTTAAGGTTGCCTTCGAGAGCTTTTAAGTTTATAAGGAAGAATGTAGTCTGTTCTCCTAGAGGAAACAAAAGAAGCTCACCAGTTTTTGATTCTGTCAACAAAACCTTTTACATTTAACCACTAGCTTTCAAATTTGAAGTGTGGCTTAGAATGTATCTAACCATAGTGGAGAGCTATTGGAACATGGTCTGAGGTCAGCCTTTGTTGGAGAGATTGCTTCATGGTACTAACGTGTTGATTCCATTGTACAGAGATCAAGATTCCATCTATTCTAGAGAAAGTTATGTGGTTGTCTCATCTAAATCAGGTGTATGATCTTCCTTTTAGCTGCAAGTCAGTGAGCTCTATGTCCTCGATAAAGTTTGAAAATTTGACCATTATTGAGGACATCCTATGACAATTCCTCTTTTCAAAAGGATAGCTGTAAATATTGAAATCGCGACAAACGGCCCAAGGGCATCATGAGTCCTCTACAACTTCTAATTCCTCCTACACAGATCTCCTTTCTAGCTTGTAGTTGGGATCATAGAATCTGGTTATGGAACAGGAGAAATTATGCCTCAAATTTATAGGTTAGAGTGTATGATCCAGACTATATGATCTCTTTCCTTTCCAATCTCTGCAGTCCCATTGTGTTATAATCCCTCCTCCGATTCACTAGTTTCTAGGCAAGTACATCTCACCCATCTTCCTTACCAAATTTGATTGATAATCTCTTGAACATTTCCTTCTAGCTTTGTTTCTAAAAACAAATGATATTAGCCTTCCAGTTTTGCACTAAGCTCTTTATTTTCCTTCTTTCCACGAATCATTTAATCCATATCCGAGGAGGAAGTTGAGTTGTGCAGGATCAGGCCCACAAAAGGCTATCGGGTTTGTCTGGGTGGCCCAAAGTGTGATTGGAAACCTCCAAATTGCATGACTGCCCAACACATGCCTCCTCAGTTTTCTTTTTTGTTTAAAAAAGTTATCACTCAACCCACATGGGTAGAGCCCCTCCAGTCTATGTAAAAGACATTGCTTAAATACGTTTGGGATTGACTTGGTCTCAATGATAATAGCAGTAAAACTAGGTATGATATTTTGATCCTTTTTTCTTGGGTTTGTTATGTGTCTTGTCAGGAAATAGTTACATTATTGTTTGTACGTGCATGTAAATGTTTTAATGATTAGAAGAGTGGTCAAACTTCTTTTCAGGGAGTGACTTGGTTAGTGTGTCACTTAACAATTTGTGAGTTGTGGATTGCTTGAGTTAAATTTAACCATTTTTAGAAACTTCTATGATGTAATAATAGTATATGAACCTTAACACTGTGGAAACAGTAGGAATAAATTCATTTCATCGAAAACCGAGGAAGACTCGGTCTATTCAAAGAAGTTCATGAAATCCACCTTAATTTGCTTGCTTTCATGATTTTTAGGTAGTCAAACTTCTCTTTAGGGAGTGCCTTGGTTAGTATTTCAGTTAACAATTTATGAGTTGCTTGAGTTAAATTAAACCATTTTCAGATACTTCTGTGATGGAATAATATTTTATGATTATGTGCTTTCTTTTGTCATGATCCCACTCATCACTGTGCTAGATTTGTTCTTACCATGTGATAAAAGAAATGGACCTTGGGCCTAATTCAACCTCAAAAGCTAGCTCATGAGGAAAGGATTTTCTAAGACCATATAAGAGACTAAGGACCCTTTAATCCATCGGTGTGAGACTCCAACCCCCCAACCCCTACCCCTAGGACTAAACATCTGGAGCGTGGACAATATTAGATGGGGGCCCAACATCGGAATCGAATACAATGAATTGGGTGGGTCTGACTCTGATACTATGATAAATTAAGTCTTGGGCCTAGCTCACACCCCTAAAAGCTAGCTCATGAGGGGAGGATTAAAAGATCAATTACCCATCCCTTTTCCGATGTGAGACTCTTAATGCTCCCTCAGACGCTCAGACCTTGCTAATTGGATTGCGGAGAATATAATATGGGGATTCAACATCGGTGAATAAAATAATTGAGATGGGCCTTGATCTCATACCATGATAAAGCAATGGACCTTGGGCCTAACTCAACCTCAAAAGCTAGCTCATGAGGGGAGAATTGCCTAAGATTATATAAGGAGACCAAGGACTCTTTAACCCATCGATGTGGGCTCCAACACCATGGATACCACTTCCTCCATTGTTTATACCCAACATCTTTATGTAATCCTTGAGCCAAATAACTCATGGAGTTTTTGATACAATAATATATTTTGCTTTAGAGAATGATTGAACAACAACTTTTTTTTTTTTGTAGCCAAGAAAATATTCCTCATCCAAGTGCAAATAAAATTTTAGAACTTTTCATGTCATCCTGACTTCCAAACCAATCTTTGTTCAGCTGCAATAGCTGAAAAAAGTCAATAACAATGCACCACATTTTCCGTGATATTTCCTCCTTGCTTCATTATGTGCAAGGAGTTATTTTAATCTAACTATATTTTGTAGATCCATCATAGCACACTCATATCTCTTCCTTGAGGTAGATAAACCAGCTCGATGTTTTGTTTTGGTCAATCAAGTGTATACCTTTGCATTGCCTTTAGTTAGGCTTCTTTGTTCACTACTTCTGCCACGTTTCTGGTTTAATTGTTATAAAGTTCTCTTGTTTTTCTTGGAGGAGAGGTTGAATCTGTTGTTGGTTCTTCAACTGGATTGATATTTGAAGTTGAAGGACATAATGCTGTTACTTCAACTTTTGCTTCCTTGGTTGTACATATGGCATGATCTGCACTTCACATCAAATTCCAATTATCACCTCATGAAAAATGACACCTTTGTTTACAACAGGTTTTCTAGTATCGACATTAAGCAAGGAATACCTTTAGTATCACAGAACTGTAGTTAACAACTTAACATGAAAGCAGCTTCTCTTTTTTCAGCTTCTTTTTTGGGTATGATTATGAGCATAACATTAACTTTATAAAAAATATGCTATCAAAAATTCTAAGACGACCTACATGTGGTTTCATTCGATTCAGTGCCTCAAGGAGTCGATTTCATCACAACTTTTGTGGACAACGACTCAGGATGTAGACTGTTGTGCTTGCGAACTACTACTGACACTGTTAACCCCTTTTCATTCAACATAGCTGCTGCTAGGCTGGGTGCGGAGTCGTGCCGACTCTAGATTCTCTCAGCTCAGATTCAATCAAAGCTCAACTTGATTTAGCTCGGTCTTGGACAAAGTTCAGCTCAGCTAGATTTTGATCGATTCAGCTTGTCTCAATTGAGCTGAATAATTATGTAAGCATAATATACCCAGTGTAGTCCCACATAGTGGGATTTGGGAAGGGTAGAGTGTACGATACCTTACCCCTTCCTTAGAGGTAGAGAGGTTGTATCTAGTAGACCCTCAACTCTAGGAAGAACAGTCCAAAGCAGTCCAGAAAAAAGTGACATTAGTATAAGAAACACCATATAATAACAAAAAACAATAAAAGGTGTTTTTGTACCTTTTCTTTATCATAAATTGCCATTGTCCGCTGGATCTTTACCATCTTCAACCCAGCAATTTCTCTGATGTTTCTCCCTAGAGTTGTCATCTTGTCTGTCCTGAGCTTGCATTGAGTTTGCCTTTCAACACATATTGGGATAAAGTAGTTGATTCCTTTTCTCTTTCTATGACTGTCTGAGTTTGCCTCTCAACTCATATCAGGATGAAGTATTGACTCCTTATTTTTCCATAACTGTCTCATTGGGAGCCACACTACCATCACCCATTGCTTCAATACTCCTACTTGAGGTGGTTTGAAGATTTGTTTCTTCTTTTGTGGCTTTCCAGCCACCACAAAAGTATATTTCCTTGCAACCCTTTTGTGACCATAAATGAAGAGGAATACCCATTGCACTGATCCAAGTGGATTCTACTGAGGTTAAGTTGGAGACATCCCATTATAGGGCTCCACCACTCGAGAAAGAAACAGTATTTCTTCCTTTTCTACTCACCTTACAAAATTTGCTCATCCATATTCTGATTGGGAAATTTGAAAAGAAATAAAATGCTAGCCATCTCATATATATTTATCCCAAATACTTCAAAGAAGTGGAGGTCCATCTTTGCATGTCTGCACGAGTAAGTTGCTCTTTTAATTCTTCCTCGAAATGCCCACTGATGTATCTTAGCAGTAGACCATCTTTCTTCAATCCATTTGGTATTTTGACTACAATATTTGCTCTCTTGTACCACTGTGGCATACTGGTGGTTTCCTTCAGAGACTCTGGGGGTTTACGATACTCTAATGTAACTTCCAATCTTAAATGTGATATCTCTCCATCCAACATTTAAGATTGTTTTCGGGATAATAATGACTGAACGAGTGTTCTTCTGCAAGGATAGTAGGCTGGTGTTTTTTTATGTGTATTATACTTTCTAGAGCAAAAGTATTTGGTAAGTTGTAATTTTAGCACTTATTCAACGTCATTTATGCATTTGTAGCTCTTTTAGTGTGTTTTGTGCTTAATATTATCAAATTCGTCATATTTCAAGTTTGTGGGTCAATAGATGTTGTCGAAGCTAAAGATGATGAAAATAGATAAAATGGTGAAATTAAGCTCAAAGACAATTTTTGTCAAGGGTGTAGCATGTCAGAGATCTATGTCCAGTAGACACTTATGCGATGCCCCAGAGTACGTTGAGAAAAAGTCCCAAAACTTGTCGAAGTATAAGTGAGGCTGTGCGACCTTGTACAACCCCACAGAAGCCCTGTGTGATCCATATAGGTCTCTCTGCCACCTCACATAGGGGCTGTGTGACCTTGTCGGCGATCCCACAAAAGACTTGTGTGAGCCACACTACTAGGCGGCCAAGAGTGTTCTTGCCTGGAAAGCTTGAGTTTTAATCAACTGAATAAATATTTATACGTAGCTCCACGTTGTTACCTTTTGTTCGGGAAAACTCTAGAGCAACACTTATAGAATATTGTGGAGAAAAGCAACATATGTCCTGAGGAACTCAGACTTGTATGTGATTTCTAAACTTTTTCCCTCTATGACATGGTTAACATGATGGGTTCTTATTTATTCGTTTGTGTTGATCTAAGGATGAGCGGCTAAACACCTATTTAGGTTTAAGTCAAATCTATGTTATTCGTTTAAATTCTTGATTCGTTTGTGATATAAAGTGTTGCATTTTAATTATTCTAATTGAATCCTTATTTAACCGTAATAGTCGGGGGACTACATGCTCTTGGTTGTTTCCTTCCAATCTATCTTGGAAAAAAATTGTATCCAAGGTTTAATTCAATTAGTAAGTTGGCTAGATTGCCCAAGGACTTGGAGTGTTATCGCTAGGAATACTATAGCAGTATAGCTTCCCGAGGATTTGTAGAATAGTTACTCTTTCATGTTAAATAATAGGAATACGAGTTAATTAAAAGTATGTCTATGTGGTATGAACAACATAACTTAGTTGCTAATAACTAATCCATACGAGTCAGTGAAGTTGAATGAATACATAGAGGCGGTGGAACCGTAGGTTTCTTTCATATTGATTAGTGATTACATCTTGGTAGTTTATAATCCTTAGCTTTCATAATTCGTAACTAAAACCGCCTTAAAAAATAATTGGCGCTATGTTATGCATAAATCAACAAACCAAGTCTTACCAACCTCATATAGATTACATCTTGTTAGTTTATAATCCTTAGCTTTTATCATTCGTAACTAAAACTGCCTTAAAAAATAATTGGCACTATGGTACGATAAATCTACAAACCAAGTCTTACCAACCTCATATAATTATTCCCATTGGAATTCAACTCGGAGATACTTTCAATAATTATTGTGAAAGTCCGCTTTACTCTTTTATGAGGGTACAATTGAGCGTTATCAGTATTCCACAAGTCTATCCGTAGTCTCCATCTCATTGTTATGTTCTTTTGATCAGTTGAAACATCTCTAAGAGCAACACAGACTCATTCCATAGTCTTTTTACTTGGCGTCAAGTGTAGGGGTGTACATCGGTCGGTTCGGTTTTATGTGTCATGGTTCGGTTTATCGGTTTTCGGTTTTCAAATATACAAAATCAATAACCAACCAACCAATAAGATATTTTATTATCGGTTTTCGGTTTATCAATTTTTGGTGCTTAACGGTTCGGTTTAACCAATAAGAAAATACTCAAAAAATAAAAATAGTAACAACTAAAATAAAAAAATGAAATCTTAGTGTTGCCAAAATCATACGCAATGCGTTTTAGTTTACAAGAATCTTCAAACTTGAACTGAATTTCAGTTCGGAAAAAAACTGAATCCTAATTGTTGGAAGCTACTAAATGCTTTAAGCTTTCCAATACGACAATACCCGAGCTTTGTATTGTGCCTTTGTTGTCTTGAATAGGTTAATACTTTGTGAATCTATGAATTGTGAATAAGTAGTGTGTGTGTGTGTATATATGTATTAGTAATATAAATATTTATATATATATAACACAAATAGGAGTAAAACAATAACTTAGTGTATCCTTATTGGGTTATCGATTTAACCGATCATCTAATAAGCTAAAACCAAAATCGAACCGTTTACCCAATAATTTTTTTTATAAAACGAATAAAAAACCATTAACCCAATAACCCAATACCAATAACGCAATAACATTTTTATCGGTTCGGTTTATCGGTCGGTTCAATTTTTGCACACCCCTAGTCAAGTGTCTCATCATATTCCTACTCCTTTATCGAGCCATTTACCATTATTGGAAGACCACCTTGTAATATCAAAGGACTTAAAGCCAATATTTGTTAGAATAAGAGTAGGAACAAGAATAATATATAGAATTCTACTTGAAAAAGGATTGAATTGTAGTGTCCTAGTTGGAAAAAGAGTTTAATATAGTATCTATAAATAGAGCCTCAATATAATAATGTAGATACAACAATTCAATAATATGTTTCCCCGATATTTCTCACATGGTATCAGAGCCAATGATTCAATAGTCCCATAATTGAGAAGTTACCTTGTAATACAATTAAAAAAAGGCAAAATGCTCTTCTGGACCCTTCTACTATGTCTGTTTTGTAATGTGGACACTCCTACTTATATATTTGTCATCTGGAGCCTTCAACTCACTAAAAACCAATATTTCAAATCCTTTGACCGTTGATCAAGCCTATGTGGCATTAAAAAGGCTGACTAGGATGAAACGCGTGCAGACACGCGCCTAAGGTGCGAGTGGGGATCAATTTTTGATCAATTTTATACTAAAATAATTTTTTAAAAAAATCCTCCCAAAGCTTTTCTAATTTAAATATTCTTAAAAATTAAAGCCCCCCTCCCCCTCCCCGTCCACCCCCGCCCCCAGAAACAATCATTGCAGCCCTCAAAGCTCCCACAATAGTCTCCCCATATATTTCCACAAATCAATTTGCAAACCCTAGAACAAACATTCTCGCTCAAATTATCAACCAACTCAGAAGAACCATACAA
>NC_061120.1:92122525-92170348 GCF_002878395.1 Capsicum annuum | reverse complement strand
ATCATACTTCATGTTTGACAATTAGTGGCTAAGTACTGATGGTTTTGTAGATAGAAATAAGAGTTGGTGGATATCATTTGAATTCTCAAGAAATCTGATTATATTCTAGCTTGCAAATTGTAAGTCTTGAATGGAAAGCTAAATGAGTGGAGCAAGAGCAGCCGAGACAATCTGAAGGTACAAAAGTCGAACTTGCTTAATCAACTGGCAGTGCTAGAAAAATAATTGGAATCTAGAGCCTTATCTCAGGAGGAAATGGTGGAAAAGACAGCTTTGTTGATAGAGTATGAAGAACACCTAAAAAATGAAGTGACTTGGAGGCAAAGATCCAAGGCCATTTGGCTCAAGGAAGGAAACATTACTACAAGTTCTTTCATAAAATTGTCAATGCTCACAATATTGATCATGTAATGATCCAGGATGAATTAATTTTAGAGCCACAGAGAATCAAGAAGAGGATTGTATATTGCTACAAAAAACAGTAAGAATAGAGACCTACAAACAAATTTAGGAATTGACCAACAATCTCTGAAGATAAAAACGAGCTACTACAAAGCAGTTTGAAGACAGAGGTTTTGGGGTGTTTGAAAATATATGCAATGGATAAGACACGCGGACGGGTTTTTCACAATTTCCATGCTTATGGATTCTTTCAAAGAAGCTTCAAGGCAACATACGTTGCCTTGATCCCTAAGAAGAATGGTGCAAGGAGGTGAGGGATTTCATACTTACAAATCTTTATAGGCAACATTTATAAGATTATGGCAAAAGTCTTGGCTGAGAGGCTTAAAAGGGTAATAGAGAAATTGGTAGACTCTCAACAGATGATATTCATAAAAGGAAGGCAAATAATAGATGCAATACGTATATCAAATGAAGCAGTGGATTCAAGTCTAAAATAGGAGAAGCCTGACATTCTTTGCAAACCAGATATTGAGAAAACATATGGCCATCTGAATTGGAGTTTCTTACTGCACATGTTACAACAAATGAGATTTGGGGTTATATGGATAAAATGGATGCAATTTTGTATGTCTACTATCAGAATCTCGGCAATCATTAATGGATCTGCTGAAGGTTTTTTTTCCTTCTTAGTGAGATCTTAGGCAAAGGGCTTTAACCCCTTTTCTTTTTTATAATTTTTATAGAAGGTTAGAACTACATGGCTAAAACTGCTAAACACATTGGATAGGTTAAAGGCTTTGAGATAGCCATTATGGAAAAAATACTAAGGACACGTTCAGTATGTTAATGATATCTTGATATTCTATGATGCAGAGGTGGAATAAGTGAGAGTTTTGAGAATTGTTTTGGTTCTCTTTGATGGCATCTCTGAACTTCATATTAATTGGATAAAGAGTCATCTTTTTCCAATCAATAAAATAACAATTATGGAGTCTTTGACAGTGATTCTTGGGGAGAAGTGAGGATTTTCCATATGGCCAAATCAAAGTCTACACTAATCTGGAACAATGTCCCAGAGAAATGTGAGAAAAACTCTCAAGGTGGAAATGTCAATGGGAGGAAGGCTCATTTTGATAAACTCAGTACTCGATTCATTGCGAAGTTATATGATGTCTTTTTTCTCCATTCATGGACTCATTCAAAGGCTGGACAACATAAGGAGGAGTTTTATGGTAAGGTAACAAAAAAAAGAAGGTTTTCCACCTGGTCATGGGGAAATCTTAATTCTGAGCAAGGCCCAAGGTGGATTAGGAATTAAAAACCTGAAGAACCGTAACAAAGCCCTCAAATTGAAATGGTTGTGGAGGTAAAATCTCAAGACTCTCAAAATCTATGGAACAAGGCGATCAGAGCTAAATATGGAGAAGAAGCCAACTAGATGACAAAACTAGTTAACACATCATATGGCGTTAGCCTTTAGGGGTCTATCAGAACTATGGCCTGCTCGAAAGAATCAAGTTTCTATCAGTTTGCAAAATCAAGCTGGGACATCCTTCTGGAATGACAACTGGTTGGGGAGTGGAGCTCTAAAAGTACTATCCCAACACCAACAGAAATCTATGGTTTAAATGTGGTATGCTCAAGGCCGTGAGCTGATACTTAGAAGAGGCTTGACTGATTGGGAGATAAATAGAATGACCGAGTTCTATAAACAGTTGGAAAGCTTCACAAGACTATAAAATGCAGATGACACATTGAGTTGGGAGGAGCATAGCAGTGAAATTTCAAAGTTAATGCAACTTACAAAATGATAAACCAACCTGAACCCCAAATCACAAATTGGCCTTGTAAACATATTTGGAAGACGAAAATCCCCAACAAGGTTGCATGTTTCTCATGGTTACTTGCAAAGGAAGTTATGCTCACACATGATTATCTAATAAAGAGAAGATGCATTTTTTCTCAAGGTGCTATTTATGTGAAAAGGAGGTGGAGATAGTTGGCCATCTATTTTTACGGTGCAAGATAACTCTAGTTATGGAAGATTTTTATTAATTTCATAGGCATATCTTGGACAACACCTAGAAAGACTACTGAAGCTCTCTTTAGTTGGGAAGTGGCGGGAGCTGGAGCAGGTGACAGAGATAGATGGAGCATGGCCTCTGCTTGCATTTGGTGGACAATCTCGAGAGGAAAGAACTCTAGATGTTGTGAAGTGGACAATTTGAGAAAATAGAACTCTAAATGTTTTGAGGATAATAACAATACAATGCAAAATATCAAACTTAACTGTATTCTGCTTTCTGTTTTTTGTTGCAATTAACTTATCGAGGACATGACCCTAGATAGAAAGGTGGTGGAGGATACAAATTAAGATAGAAGATTAGTAGGTAGGAATGTGTCCTTGCTAGTAGATAGGAGTGCTTTGTTTTGTTATCCATGCTAGTTAGTCGTAGGGCTATACTTGTAGGGTTTTGGTGGTGTTTGTTGTTTCGAACTATGTTGCTCCGACTCAACAGTTTTGCTACCGAATCCGTCTTGACATGAGACTGATGCGGGTGCGGGTGCTTCCGCCGTCTTAGATTAGGTCAAAAGATTTTGTATTCGTCGACCAAAATCAGGGGAAACATTGGATAATAGACCGACAACTTACGTGGAAAAATTCCGACTGACAACTTCACAACCGAACTAGAGGAGTAATTACAACTTGTCGATGTGCTTCGGGGAAGAAACAGAGATCTCACAGATCTCATCTTGGGTGACTGTGCCGGTGTTTGTATTTATTCCTCAGAATATATAAAGATCGATGTCGGTTGTTTTATGTCTGTATATTTTTTAACTCTTTAGAATATAAAAAGAATCCATATATAATTATATAATAGTAAATAATATGTGTTCATATATACTCCTAATTGAAAAAGTACTCCTAATTTTGCTAAGATAAAGAAACTCCTAATACTACTTCTAATTGAAAAAGTAAAATCAATAGTGAATTTTTAAAATATCTTTATAACTTTATATTTATAATATTTGATTTTTTTAGCCGAATTCCCACACCCGTATCCATATTCGGATTCGCACCTCCTGAATCTTAAAATATAAATTTTGACGAATCTGACTCTCGGATCTGCACCTGAGTCCAAGCAACTTAGGTTTTGGATAGATCGAGTGTAGTATTATTTCGTGATAGTCCTGTTTTTGTAATTATCTTTTGTTTTATTACTACCTATTGTTTCTTGTTTTTATATTTTATCTTTTTCTAGCCTTTTTTTTTTGTCTTGAGCTGGGGTCTACTGGAAACAACCTCTCTACTCTGAGGTAGTGATACGGGTTGTGTACACTTTACCCTCCCCAAACCCCTACTTTGTGGGAATATACTGGGGCATGTTGTTATTATTTTGTATACTATATTTATCCTATACATACTACGTTCTTGTTAGGATTGTAGATTGGTTTTGCTTTTCTTTTACTCACTTGTAAATATGTTTCCAGTACATGGGTTTTACTGTTTTTTCATACAACCTGTTACTGTCTTAGAAGAAAAAATAGAGTAAGGGTATCTAAAACTGGTTCTCAAGTCCAGCCCAAACGAGATGATAGAGAAAACACACTGTGCAATAAAAGGAAATACAATGTGCAAAGTCCCCTTTGTTCCGTTCCGTGTTGAAATGGAAGCAACATTTATTACTTATTATTTTACGGTTCAAAGCGAACTAGCTAGAGCGGGATCTGCTGAACCTGAGGGAATAAGGAAAGAAGCAAGCTTGGGTGCTTTATTTCTTTTTGCTTGTACCATGATATGTAGGCTGAACACAAACCCAATCAAAGTGAAACGTGAGCCGTATGATGGGAAACCTTCCCGCACGGTTCGGAGAGCACTGAATTAGAATGAGAGGTTTACCACCACATCATTGCATGCAAGGGGAGCTCGCTCGATTCGCAGATTGGTCTGACTCGTAATTCACTTCTGACCCCGTGTTCGATAGCCCGACCGTAGTGATGTTAATTGTGGTTACATTCATAAGTAGCTCTCGTGGAGAGCCCCGACTGAATGTTAACAAGAATGAGTGTTGCTATGATACAGTTAGAATAATGTATTCTCCTAATAATTCAAACGGTACCAGTTTCGTTTAGTATAACACGGAATATGGTGCTCTGATAGTAAGTGATCAGGAGGGTATTTCGAAAGAAAGCCTTGATTGAATGTTAATAGATATGTTGTTCTCTCAGTTCTATGCGACAGCGCAATTAGAGTCTAAGTTGAAACTTCGATTTTAATCTACGCATCATAAGGGTAACGCCAAGGCTCCGACAGGACCTGGAGGTCGGATGAATCTTCCGAGGATGAGGTGTTGGAAGGGCCCGGAAGAGGAAGTGATCCCCCGACACTCAAAACGTAAATGGTGTTCAATCAACATTGACTTCAATAGGAATATATGGTATTCGTTTAACACATAAGGTATTAAATTTTTTTCTTCCAGAACAATATTTGGTCTTATAATTTTAAGTCTGGACTGAAGTACCATTTTCACATGTAAAATCCTATCCCACTACATAAGAAACTTAAGAGATCTTTGCAAAATTTATACATGATGCGTTGTAATAGCTTTATTGTACGAAAAGAATTTTCGATGAAGAAAAGTCTTCCAAATTTCATTTCATCAGGAAGTTTTTGAATTTGTTCCAAACTGGTTGCTTGTTAACTGTAAGGAAATTATTAATATCACAAGAACCCCATCCCTTGTGTATAGAGGAAATGTTCAGAATCCTTATGGTAGTGTAAATAGGAATATAATAATTATTAGGAATGACATAATATTTCCTTTCCTCTTTGGGATTACTTGTAAACATTCAGGAAGCCCCTAACATGTTTGAGAATAATCATGAAGTTCATTTCAAACATCTTTTCTTTACTCATTCTTTTGTATGGTATCAAAGCCTCTAAGATCTTGGTATGGACTCAAATAGCTTCCTCTACCAAGAAGCTCTGCTGCCAATGCGTGCTGCCTGCCTGGCCAACAATTTGTTCATTTTTTATTCCTTTTTGTATCTAGCACAGATCCTCTCTCGTGCAAGCACTGTTCATCTCTCTGGTGATTGTATGATGCCACTATGTCTGCTACTTTTTTCCTTCTCTGATATTAAAATTTCTGTCAGATCCTAAGGTTCGAGTCCGTGTACTAACATTTCTTTTATAAGAGCCAGAGTTTAACTCTCTACTATGAACAGTTCTTTCTACCAACCTTGAAAATTCTTTCTACCCCTATCATAGTTCTTCTTCCTCTATTTCTTTATCTGCTAAACAAATGCTCTCTGTCTGGTTGAAGAGTTCTACTTTCTATGGTTCAATATTTGTTGAAAAAGGACCATTTCCTTTCCAAAAGAAGAATCTTCTTGTTCTTCTTCAAGCAAAAACAATTTCCTCCTCTTCTTATTGCAAAAAAAAAGATATGGTGGTTCGTACCAATGGAATTGAAATCCTACCTTCATCAATGCAAGGCATTAAACACCTGATTTGAAAAGGTTTTGTCAACACTTCTGATCTGTTAGCAAATGTTCTTAACAATCACATTGTGTCTCCAGAATTAAGTATACATGAGGCACATTAGGAGCATACAAACCCTCCAACTTGAGCGGAGTGTTAAAGGAAGTTATTATGGAAAGAAACCATTCCTCTTGAGGTTTGGAATCCTTATAACTGTGTAAAGAGGAGTAAGAATTATTAGGAATACTTTCTTTTAGGTTTAGAATTCCTATCACTGTGTAAAGAGGAGTAAGAATTATTAGGAATTACTTTCCTTTCTTTTTAGGATTACTTGCATACCTTCCTTTTCTTTTTGAAACTCCCTACGTCCCATTTCATGTGGCATGCTTTGACTGGAAACGGAGTTTAAGAAATAAAGAAAAGACTTGGTGATGTTTACCAAATTGTCCTTTATTAAAAAAAGACAAAATAGCTCGGTGGACCCTTATGCTATGTCCGATTTGTAAAGTGGATACTTACTTACATGTTTGTCATATGAACCCTTGAATCAATTAAAAAGCAACATTTTAAATCCTATTTCAGTGTGTGTAATACACTCGCCTCCATGTCAGGTGCCACGTCATTTTTAAATATTGTATTAAATTTCACGTCAGCTTCCACGTCATCTCCACATCATATAAATCAATGACATTTCATAATATCTTCATTGATTAATTTTAAAATTATTAATTAATATTATTATGTAAAAAATAAATAAAATTTTCAAAAATATTTTTTAAAATAAAATTCATCTCTCTTTTATAATATTATAAAATTTATAATTTTTTAATTTTTAAAAATAATTTTAAATCAAAAATACTGAAGAAAAGTTTATAATATTAAAAAATTTATTATATTTTTATTTATTATTTTTAATAAATTGATAAAATTGATTATAAATTTTTTAATATTAAAAAAATGATTTTTCATCACCACCAACCTGAGCAACAGTTTGTAAGCATGGGTTTTCCGATGACATCGCCGCCGAAGCTCTGACGCAATAGGTAGCGATATTACACTTTCATCAACATTCAATCTTAAATCAACAGAAGAAAAAAATCCTTTCTATTACACTAAATTTCTCTAACAAATCTATATTAAAAGGACCAAAAAACCAAAATTAAATAGAAATTCCACCCACTTGTATAGACGTAGATACAAACATAAATACAAAAATTTAAACCAAAAAGAAAAGGGGAATGACCATGATGAGCATAAAGATAAGCATTTCTCCAAGAATGTGATCTCCAGGCTTGATTTCATCTTTTGGAATCTTATTTGACAGGATTCTGGCCATCTCCGGCATCGTCCATCATCGTCCACGTGCGTGGGGGGTGGGGGAAGGTGGTGGACGGGGTGGGGGTATGGGGGAAGGCGGTGGGCGACGTGGCGGGACACGGGGTGGTGGTGGAAGGCGGGGGGCGGGGAGGGTGCTGACGGAGGTTGGAGGGTGGAATATTTTAGTTTTTTCTTTAATTTACTATTTTTTTGATTTTTTAAATGTTATTAATATTTTTTAATGCCACATAAGCAAATAAGGGTTTAAAATGTTGCTTTTTAATGAGTTCAAGGGTTCAGATGACAAATATGTAAGTAGGAGTATCCACTTTACAAATCAGACATAGTATAAGGGTCCACCGAGCTATTTTGCCTTAAAAAAATGTACTACTACTATCTTTAATTAAGTGGGATCTTATAAGTAGGACCAATAAGAGTAAAAGAGGAATTGTGTCTTTAAATAGTCACCAATAAGAAAAGGTCGTTCTTTTTAGGATGTACCAAAAGGAAATGACGACACATAAACTGGGACAGAGGGAGTATTACTTATAAACATTATATATGCCCCATCATGCTAAGGGAAACAATCAAGCTATTCATTCCTAATATCTTTTGTTTTCTAGTTCTTTTATGGTGCTTGGGTTCTTTGAACAATAGGGAACAACTCTTTCAAATGATGTGAACATAAGGAATCTGCTGAAGCTATGATATTAACGTAGTAATGTAGACAAACTGAACCCCTCAAAAAGCTATTCACAGGGAAAGAAAGTCGGAAACGAGCTTAAAATGTTCTACTATTTATTCTTCATGAACTTTTTGGTAGTTTGTAAAATTAGCTAAATATTGTGAATGCTCATACTTAAAATTATGAGGTTTGCTTGATATATTTTCTTCTTGCTAAAATTGCAGTTTGATAGAAAAGGAGGAAGAAAGAACACCTAGAATTTAACTTATAAGCTAAACATGATATCGTGAGTCATTGCTAGCGTAAATGGCAGTTACACCTAAATTTATTTGTAGTCCTTTTCTTTCTTATTTATTAGTAATCCCTTCCCTGGACCCTGCGTATAGCAGAAGCATTAGTGCACTGGGATACCCCTTTCCCTTTTCTTATATGTGAAAAAAATTGTCTTTTAAGGTATAAAAGCAGACAAAATTTTGGGGCAGTAAAACTAAACTAATCTAGTGTAAGATTTTGTACTTTGTTAAGGGAATACATAAAGCCGAAGAAAAGAAGTATATTATATTGTTGTGTTAAGAAAATGGTCCTTAGACCTAACTTATCTCTAAAGGAAGATTAAGTGATGAGAATTGTCCAAGACCATATAATGAGACTACAACCTTTACATTTTACAGTGATTGAAATTTAACACACCTTTGTATAGGCAGTGCTGGACGTCTGAAATAGAGTAGCATAATTTGGCTGACCTAGCATTAATAGAACAACTTCAAGGATGAGTTTGGTTGATACCTATCACAGCCCAAAACTGGAGAGCAATGACCAGTACTTAACAACATAATCATTGTCAGGTGAATCCATAACCCATATATTCCATCATACATCATCATCATTATAAGGGCTTCTAAGTTGTCCAATATCAATGGTTATAATCAAGACTACATTAGTCCAAACATATAAATTCTACTGCCACAGTTAGGGGTGGGCGTTCGGTACTTCGGTTCGGGTTCAATTTTTTTATTTCAGTTTTTTCGGTTATGAAATTAGGTGAATCGAAAACCGAACCGAATTAGTTCGGTTCGGTTTATGTAAGTTTAGGTTCGGTTCTATTCGGTTTAATAATTTTGGATTTTCAGTTTTGGGCCTGTTTAATGGGCTAAATTATATCTGTAAATCGGACTAGTTTAACTTTTTTACGTTAAAGAAAAATCAATATAAACTTGTAAAGTTTTCTAGGTGACAAATGAGAGTAATCACCTCTAATGCAAAAAATCAGATGGAGGACTATATATTAACTTTCGGTAGCAAAAATCAATGCAAAAAGTAACTTTCGATTTCGGTTGCTGAATGTATTTGAATTTTGTGGCTTTGGGCTGTAGGCAACAGTGGATTGTAGCTAAAACCTAAATAGCTAATGGGCTTAGATATTATAAACATTAAATAATATATATATATATATATATATATAATATTTTAAAAAGTATATCAAGAATTTTGGTTTATTTTGGTTTAAATCGAAAACCGAATTTCGTCAACCTAAAAACCGAAAACCGAATCGAAATACCATATTTATAAAAAAATAAACCAAAATCAAACCGAGAAACCAATAAACCGAAATCCTTCGGTTCGGTATTTTTGCCCACCCCTACCCACAGGGTCATTTTTGTCGAGTCATACTATGAAGGTTTGGGAAAGGGTGGTCGAGTTGAGAGTGAGGAGGATAGTGCCTATCTCCGAGAATTAGTTTGGTTTCATGTCAGGTCGCTAGACTACTGAGGCCGTTCAACTCGTGAGGAGATTAGTAGAGCAGTTTAGGGATAGAAAGAAGGACTTACACAATGTGTTTATCGATCTTGAGAAGACATATGACAAAGTTCCCAGAAAGATAATGTGGAGGTGCTTGGAGGCTAAAGGGGTGCCTGTGGCATACACTAGGTCGATACAGGACATGTACGACGATGCGAAGACTCAAGTGAGGATGGCAGGAGGGGATTTAGAGCACTTTTCGGTTTTGACAGGGTTGCACCAGGGATCGACTCTTAGCCCATTCTTATTTGCCTTGGTGATGGATGTTTTAATGTGACATATCCAAGAGGAGGTGCCCTGGTGTATGTTATTTGCTGACGATGTTGTTTTGATTGATGAAACTCCGAGAGGAGTTAATGATAAGTTGGAGCTTTGGAGACAGACCCTTGAGTCTAAAGGTTTTAGGTTGAGCAGGACTAAGGTAGAGTATTTGGAATGTAAGTTTAGTGATTTATCGCACAAGGCGGACGTGGTAGTGAAGCTTGATTCCCAGTTCGTCCAGAAGACGTAGTGTTTCAAGTATCTTGGGTCTATGATTCAAGGGAATAGGGAGATTGATGGGGATGTCACGCATCGTATTGGTGCAGGGTGGTTGAAATGGAGGTTCGTTTCTGGAGTCTTGTGTGATAAGAAGGTGCTACCTAAACTCAAAGGTAAGTTCTACTAAGTGGTAGTTCGATCGACTATGTTGTATGGAGCGGAGTGTTGGCCAGTTAAGAACTCCCACTTATAGAAGTTGAAGGTGGCAGAGATGAGAATGTTGTGATGGATGTGTGGACTTACTAGGAGGGATAGGGTTAGAAATGAGATTATCCGGGAGAAGATAGGGGTAGTTTCGGTGAAGATAAGATGCGAAAAGTGAGATTGCGATAGTTCGGGCGTATGATGAGGAGGGACACGGATGCTCTAGTACAGGAGTGTGAGAGGTTGGCTACGGATGGTTTTAGGCAGGGTAGGGGTAGGCCTAACAAGTATTGGAGGGAGGTGATTAGACATGACATGGAGCAGTTACAGCTTACGGAGGACATGACCCTTGATAGGAAGATGTGGAGGAAGCGGATTAGGGTAGAGAGTTAGTGTGTAGGAGCACGTCTGTGGTGTATTGGTGATACCTATGTTTTTCGAATAGATATTTTTTAGTTATTTTCCTTTTCTATCTTTTATTATAGTATTACCGTGTGGATGCATGCTTTTATGTGTTTTGTTTGTTATGTTGTTATTTGTCCTGAGTCGGGGGTCTATCGGAAACATCTTCTCTACTTCATCTGAGGTAGTGGGATGTACTGCGTGCACTTTACCCTCCCCAAACCCCACTTGATAGGAATACACTGGGTATTATGTTGTTGTTGAGGATTCCCGGCTTAGAGGGAATTTAAATAGGTGGGGAAGGTTTTAGGCTTTTGTGATCACAAAGCCTAGGGCTAGGCTTTGTGTTCTCAAAGCTTACTAGAAAGCTCTTACTAAAGTCCTCTGCTTGAAGCAAAATGCATGTTGTGACGTGCGACATGCTACTTTAAAGCTCCCCCTTCTTTGGATAGCATATACTTCCTTGTGATATTAGAGCCTGGTTAAACAACCATAACTTTTTATAGGAGAATGGCTTAACCTTAGAAACAAAAATTCAAGGGCTATAATTTTCATTCAGAAACCATGTCCAAATACTTCCTGGATTAAGACCTGTTTGGCCATAGATATCCCAAGTAGTTTTCGGGGAAAAATTGGCAAAAAGTGTTTGGCCATACAATTTGTCATTATTTAGTAAATCTTTTTGGCTAATGTTCCAAATTCCCAAAAACTAGAAAAAAACTAGTTTTTTGGCCAAATTCTATTATTTGGGAACTTTTAATAATTTAGACTTGATCTCAAACTTTTATATTTTATAAAAATACTCCACCGTTTATTACTCTCAACTAATATCTATTTGCCAACCAACCCCATTAATAAATCTTGTTATTTTACTTAAGTATGAACTAGTATTGTTGCATACCACTTGTTAAAAGTAATGTAAGAGCCCGTTTGGGATTACTGTTATAAAACTGTTTATTTGCGAAACACTTTTATAAAATAGTTTTTCCGAAAAGTGCTTTTGGAAAAAAGAAATTTGTGTTTGGTAAATATATTTGAAAAGTGTTTTTGATAAACAAATTGTGTTTGGATAATCTTTTTTAAAAAGTACTTTTTTGAGGCAAATGACCAAAAAGAACATGTATCAATAGACTTTTGATACTAAAATTAATTTATAATTTTTTTTATTTTAAATATCTATTATAGTATTTTTTAATAAATTAAAATTCTGTTTTTATTTTATTAAAAGGTACGTACTCTAAAATTTTCAATCAATATTTATATACATAAATACATTAAAAAATATTAAATAATGATATATAGCTTAAATAATTTAAATATTACTTAAAACATCAAACAAAAATGAATATAAAAATTATTTCATAAATTAAATCACTACATATGAAAAAATTAACGCCAAAAATAATTAGTCCTTCATATATCACAAAAATTCTCAACGATTTCATCCCTAATTTGATCACGCAATGTCTCCATTCTTGTAGAAGATCTGTCTTGTATTTCTGAAGGTATACCAGAAGGCTAATCTCTTTCTTCGATATTTGTGATGATGTCTTCGTTAACATAATAGTTTCGTTAACATATTAGTTAAAGTATTTACTAGTAGTAAAGCGTTGTCGTATGAAATTAAGTATAACCATAGTAGTTGTACCAAGATAACTTGATTGTCGAATTTAAAAGATGGCATTGATTGTAGGAAAGCAAATCTATTTTTTCAAACTCCAAATATTTTTTAAATTTTACATCTCAAACTGGAGTGAAAGAAATTGAAAGTCTTATTTGAATTTTTGAAGTTAGAATTACGTCTAAAATCAGAGAGATGATAACGCTTCCCTTTATATGGTCCTAAATAACCAATCATTGTTGGATAATTCGAGTCCACTAAATAATATTTATCGACACTAAAGAATTGTGATGCAAATATGAAGTATAAAATTTTAAAATCAAATTTTAATCAAACTTATAAGATATGTTAATTAATTAATAAGGGGTATATATGTGTGTGTGTGTGTATGTGTGTGTGTGTGATAGGGATATTTTTGTCATGAAAGTAATTTTTTGCTTCTGCTTTTTTTGAAAAGCAGAAATTTTCTGCTTCTGCTGCTTCTGCTTCTCTCTAAAAGCACGTTTGCAAGTTGAGCAAACACCCTATTTTTCAAAAGAAGTGTTTTTTTCTCTAAATAAGTGCTTTTTTGAGGAAATAAGCAATCCCAAACAGGCACTAAATAGGAATATTGGATGCTCCTTTTTGAATTGAGAAAACCTCGATAGAAAAAGTTTTATAAGGTAACTGTTCGCTTTAAAATTGAAAATGAATTCGATACAATTCAACAGGATCTAAGAAATGATCAAATTCTAAAATCATTTCTATTTTGATTCTATAAAAATTCAAGTTACTGATGTGTCAGATTGTTTATAAGCATGTTGGCGCTCATAATTTTTGAGTTTAATTTTTATCTTGAAATATGTTCATTATAAAATGATAATACAAGTTATAGATAATTTTAATAGTTTTTAGAATTTATGGGTATACATCATATTTCTTAAAAAATCAAACATTTTTTCCCAAAACCTATGGCCTAACACATGGTAAAACTTCACCCAAAACTGACTTGCCAAAAATATTTGGAATCTATGACCAAACGCTAGCTAATATTTGTACTTGTGAGAAATAAAAAAGAAAATATTATTGAATTTTTTATCTAAATTATCACAGTGAGACCCTATTTATATATACTACATTAAACTCCTCTTCCAACTAAGACGCTGACATTACAATCCTTTTTCAAGTGGGATTCTATATACTATTTCTAATTCTACTCATATTCTGACACTCCCCCTCAAGCTAGTGCATACAAGTCATATGTACCGAGCTTGTCATGAATGTAATTAATACGAGAACCAGTGAGGGACTTGGTGAAAATATGTGCAAGCTAATCACTTGATTTCACAAATTTTATAACAGTCTCTGGAAAGCATCTTCTCGTACAAAGTGACAATCAACCTCAATGTGCTTAGTTCTCTTATGAGATACTGGATTTGATGCGATATGAAGAGCTGTTTGGTTGTCACAAACAATTTTTATTTCATTGATTTCTCTATTTTTTTTTAACTCTCTCAGCAGCTGTTTAATCCAAACCGGCTCACAAGTGGCTATCGCCATTGCTCGATATTTTGCTTTTACATTATATTGAGCAACCTCACTTTTTTCGCGATCTTGCCCTATCAGCGTCTGTATATCCAATGATTTGCTCATGACCTGGGTCTTCGAAGAGTAGTCCTTTATCTGGAGCTGAGTTAATATATCGCACAATGTGAACAACTGCGTCCCAATCACTATCATTAGGAGAATCCATAAATTGACTTACAACACTCATAGGGTAAGAAATGTCAGGTTTGGTAACTGTGAGATAATTCAACTTATCAATTAGACGGCTATATCTTCCAGGATCATTGAGTGACTCCCTATTCTGGCAGGAGTTTCGAATCCATAGAAGTGTCAATAGGTTTACATCCCATCATTTCTGTCTCTTCGAGGATGTCTAAGGCACACTTGCATTGCGAAATAACAATACTTGATCTGGACTGAGCAACTTCAATACCTAAAAAGTACTTTAGTCTGTCGAGGTCTTTAGTCTGAAAATATTGAAAGAGGCATTGCTTCAATTTAATGAACCATCTTGATCATTGCCGGTAATAGCACTATCAAAGTAAACCACCAAATAAATACATAGATTTCTAGCAGAATATCGATAAAACACAGTGATCTGCTTCACTACGAATTATGCCAAACTTCTGAATTACTGTGCTGACTTTCCAAACCAGGCTCGAGGAGATTGTTTTAGACCATAAAGTGACTGATGCAATCAACAAACCAGACTAGACTTCCCCGGAGCAACAAAATCAAGTGGTTGCTCCATATAAACTTCCTCCTCAAGGTCACCATTGAGAAAAACATTCTTAATATTCATCTGAAAAAGAGGCCAGTGTTGAACAATAGCCATGGATGGAAACAGACGAATAGTTGCAATTTTAGCCGCAGAAGAGAAAGTATCACTATAATCAAGTCCAAATATCTGAGTGTATCATTTGGCAACAAGACGAGCCTTAAGTCGATCAATTTGCAAATATCTGAGTGTACCCCTTGGCCACAAGGCGAGCCTTAAGTCGATCAATTTGATCTTCTGGACCAACTTTCACTACATAAACCCAATGATAACCAACAATTGATTTACCTGAAGAGAGAGGAGCAAGCTCCCAAGTGCCACTTATATGTAAAGCAAACATCTCGTCAGTCATAACTTGTCTCCATCCTGGATGAGAGATGTGCTTTTGTGGACTTAGGGATGGAGATAGAGGACAAAGTTGATACAAAGGCATAATAGGCTGATGATAGACAATGATAACTTAAAGGGGTACAATGAGGGTTAGTATTACGAGTGGACCGTATACCTTTTCAAAGTACAATCGGAGGAGAAAAGTCAGTAGTAGGTGTAGGGTCTGGTGCAGGACCGGAATCATCTAAGCCTAATGTTATATGTGAACGGCGATAATAAGTTAGGATTGGTGGCACTGTACATGAAGATGTAGAAGGTATTGTAGATTCCTCAAAGGTCGATAAAGGTAAGATCTCAGACATTTTAGGATGACCAGAATCAAAAGATGTAAAGTAAGGTTGAGATACTAAGAATTTGACATCAGCTGACATAAGGTACTGACGAAGATCAGGTGAGTAGCATCTATATCCCTTTTGTACTTGAAAAAATCCAAGAAAGACACATTTGGGAGCACGAGAGTTTAATTTATCTTTCTCGGGGTGAAATTATCAACAAAAATGTACTCCCAAAGACATGAGGGGGAAGAGAGTATAGAGGTGACTGAGGAACAATACTGAAATTTGATTTTGGATGAAAGATGAGAGCATCCGATTAATTAAATCGCAAGATGCGATAATTGCGTCGCCTTAAAAATGCAGCGAAACGAGGGGTTGAATGAGAAAAGTATGAGCATTCTTGATAAGGTGTCTATTCTTCCTCTCTGCTACTCCATTCTATTGAGGGGTATTTGGACAAGAAGTACAACAACAACAAACCCAGTGTATTCCCACTTTGTGGGGTCTGGGGGGGGTAAGATGTACGCAGTCCATACCTCTACCTCTGATGAAGTAGAAAGGCTGTTTCCGAAAGACCCCCGGCTCAAGTTACGAGATATCAAACAAACACATAGTACAGCACAGAAGCAGATGACATAACATAGATACTGCAGCCATAAGGAATATAAAACAGAGTAAAGCAGGAATGCAGGAATATAAAGCAGAGGAAAGCACACAGATTCGTAACAAACATAGAACACGGAACACGGAACAGAACATTGAATACGGAATCATACCAGGAATACACCCCCACCAATTACCTCCCTACATTAGCGACCCGAACAGGCCCTAATCCTCTGCCGTAATTCGCGTCTTCCAGACCTTCCTATCTAGGGTCATGTCCTCGGTAAGCTGTAACTGTTCCATGTCCCGCCTAATCACCTCACCCCAGTACTTCTTCGGTCTACCCCTACCCCGTCTAAAACCATCCAACGCTAGCCTCTCACACCTACGGACCGGGGCATCCATGCCCCTCCTCTTCACGTGTCCGAACCATCTCAATCGTGCTTCCCGCATCTTACACTCCACTGAAGTCACCCCAACCTTCTCCCGGATAGTCTCATTCCGAGCTCTATCCCTTCGGGTCAGTCCACACATCCAGCGCAACATCCGCATTTCTGCCACCTTCATTCTTTGGGTGTGGGAGTTCTTAACTGGCCAACACTCCGCTCCATACAGCAAGGCCGGACGGACTACCACCCTATAGAATTTACCTTTAAGCTTGGGCGGCACCTTCTTATCACACAGCACCCCCGATGCAAGTTTCCACTTCATCCATCCCGCCCCGATACGGTGCGAGACATCCTCGTCAATCTCACCGTTACTCTGGATCACGGACCCGAGGTACTTGAACTTATCCCTTTTCTTTACCTCCTGCGCTTCTAGCCTCACCACTACCTCATTCTCTCGCCTTACGTCATTAAACTTACATTCCACATACTCTGTCTTGGTTCTGCTCACCCTGAATAATTCCTTGATGAGTCAGAAATTGTTGAAATTTGGAGGACATATATTCTAAGGCGTTATTACTACGAAATGTTCTTTATAGGTAGTGGAGGAGGACGCGGATTAGGGTAGAGGGTTAGGGGGAGTGTGTCGGTAGTAGTAGGGGAGTGTTCTTTATTTGCGTTGGAAGTTTCTTATTCGTGGTGCTAAGTGATGTTTATGATTTCGGATAAATAGTTTTAGTATTATCTTGTGGCTATAGTATTATCTTGTGGCTAGCGGTGTTATTTATTTTGCATATTGTACTAGTTTATATACATCTATGTGTGGTGTTTGTTATATTGCTATTGGTCCTAAGCGGGTCCATCGAAAACAACCTCTCTACTCCACCTGAGGTAGTGGTATGGTCTGTGTACACTGTACCCTCCCTAGAACACACTATGTGGGAATACACTGGGTATGTTGTTGTTGTCACTACGAAATATATGAATAGAGACACCGAATTGATTTTGTATTTCAGCACAATAACTCTTGAATATATGAAATAATTCAAAGCGACCTTTCATCAAGTAAATCCAAGTACATCTTGAATAATCGTCAATAAAACTAACAAAATAATGAAGCCTTGAGGTTGAACAAATTCTACTATGACCCCAAATATAAGAGTGAACTAAGAAAATGATTAGACTCTGCATGATTCTAAGTACTATGTTGAAAGGTAGTTAGAGTGTTCCCAAGTTGGCACAACTCACAATCTAATGTGGATAGACTAGAGAAACTAGGCACCATTTTTTGCAATTTGAACAAACTAGGATGTCCCAAACGTTTGTGAATTATGTTAGGAGAATCTGTAATTGGACATGCTATGGAGAAGTTAGGAGAGGTAAGGTAGTAGAGGCCTTTTGATTCATATCCAACACCAATTATTTGTCCCGTACTATCGCCATGCATGATAAAAGAGTCCTCAAGAAATAGTAATACCACAATTTAGGGCACGAGTCAAAAAGACTGATCGATGCAAAATTAAAAAGACAACCAGGAACATACAAAACAAAATTTAAAGTGACAGGGGATTAGCTTCCAATTCCTTTTGCTTTAGTTTGGTTACCATTGGCTAAAGTGATAGTTGAAAGAGACTGTGAATAAACAATATTTGGTAGAAGTGATTTATCACCAGAAATATGATCAGAAGCATCAGAGTCCACAACCCATGAGCCAAAGGTAGGAGATTGTGCAATTGAGGCCACTGGTAGAGATATTTGCTTAATTGCTCGATATTGAAGGTACTCATTATATTTCTTTTCTGATCAATGCACCCACTGATTACCTGTGGTATTAGACTGAGCAACATAAGCATTTTTGGGTGGTCGATCATGCAAAAAATAACATATTTCACGTGTATGTCGAAGCCTATTACAATAACTACACTTCAGTCGAGAATAGCATATGTCACAAGTATGTCTAAGCTTTTTCCAATAACTAGACCTAGGTCAGGATCTTCCAAAATGACCTCCGCCTCGTCGATTCTTTATGGACTATGACGTTTGATTTACTGATTTCCTCATTAAAAGTGCAGATTTACACATAGGACTACATCGATAAAAAAATGTGGAAATACATTGCTGGAATCTAAAAAACACGTGGTCAGTTGCCAGAAAATTATGTTTGATTGTCGGAAACTGGTTAGAATCAAGAAATAATTGTATGGACAACCACTGAATGAAGAGGCGACCTCACTAAAAAATAGTTGTCGGAACCCTAATTCCAATGATCGAAATCTGGAAAAAATACTATCGGAATTTGGAAACAGTTGCTGGAATCTGATCAGAACTGATACTAGATCTGAACAACTCCTAAATGATTGGAATTTCTGGCACGTGACAGATCTTGCTGGTAAATCGCACTTTCTGTAGCGCGAGAGCATGTGGGGCGCTATTTTTCGGTGGTTCTAGTTGGGTTTGCGTCGCTTGAGATATTCGGGACTTGTGTCGTGTTGGTTTTTCAAACAATACTCACCAAACAGAAGATGACATAAATTAGTCATCGAAAATTGACGCACGGGGACTAAGATTTTTTTTCTGAAGTTTCTCACCAATGCTCTGATACCATGTGAGAAGTAAAAAAAGAAAATATTACTGAATTGTGTATCTAAATTATTACATTGAAACCCTATTTATAGATACTATATTAGACTCCTTTTCCAAGTAGGACACTGACATTACAATCCTTTTTCTGTAGGATTCTATATACTACTTGCTCAATATTCTAATAGTACTAATTGAAGTTAAGCCTTGTTTTATCAGCTTCTCTTGTTCCCAAAGTTCCCATTTAACTTCCTAACATTTTTATTTCAATCCCAACCTCTTTAAACACATACTTAGTATTTCCACGCATCAAAACAAGTATTTTTCATCTTCCAACCTATAAGACTGTTGAATTAAGACTATAGCGGAAGAAGATTCTAGGCATAATAATACCAGTAGTTATAGATTGAGAAGGGGAATCCAACCCAAAAAATATCTTATTTTGTGGGGGAGTATTTGGTCTATGAACCCTTTTGAACTCTCTTTGCAATACACTAGACTCTATTGGTTGGTTCATTATAATTGTAGTAGCTTGAAGACTAATGACCTTGTTGGAGATGGCTGTTGCCGCTTGATCTAGCTATCACTCTTGGCACCCTCTAGTGAAATTGGTCACTGCTGGGATCCCTCTTGGGTCAAAACACAACTTCAAGTTAGGTCATCAGTGGCACCCGGCCACACCCTGGGCTCTCTATGTTCAGGCCCAAGCCACGGTTTTAAGTTGTGGTTTTGGGCGTTGAACAACCATCTTTGGTATCAGGTTGAATTGTGTGGTCATTGTCCATCTCATTTAAATTCCCGTAGCTTACCATGTTTTAATTATCTTGTTTCATGTAAACAATGATACTGTTAAGTATCCATATATGAAAAGGATGGGTAATTAGTTTCCTTATATGGACTTGGGAAATCCTCCCCTCATGAGCTAGCTTTTGAGGTTGAGTTAGGCCCAAGATCCATTCTTTGCATGGTATCAGAGCTAGGCTCATCCTAAATCTTTGTTCACAGATGTTGGGCCCCCATATTATATTGTCCATGCTACAGTTGACGAGGCCTGAGCGTGCGGGGGAGTGTTAAGTATCCCACATCGAAAAAAGGGTAGATAATTTGTCTCCTTATATGGACTTGGACAATCCTCCTCTCATGGGCTAACTTTTGAGGTTGAGTTAGGCCAAGATCCATTCTTTACAGATACTACCTTATTAGTATGTTGAATATCACTCATGAATATGGTTTAGCCTTGTCTCAAATTTTGCTACAAGTCTGACAAGAAGGAAAATATTAAGAGGCCGTTTGGCCATGGAAATTATTCACTTTTTTCCGAAATATTTTTTCACCTTATAGAATTTGTGGTGTTTGGCCATAGAAATTCCAAAAACAATTCCAAATTTGTTTTCTGAAAAGTGAAAACAACTTTTTGTTGTTTTCACTTTTTTCCAATTCCAATTCCAATTATTATTATTTCTACATATAGCCCCAATCTTTTTTAATATTACACAAATCCTATTTCTTAATATTACTCCAATTGTTAACTGCCTATTTTTCTTTGCCCATTGCATAATACTAACTCATCAAGAAATATGTACAGTGGTTTACTATCTTGCCTATTAACTTTGTACAAATGCTTACTTGTTTGGATCAATTTGAAAATCGTCTTACTAGTATGGTATACAAGATGTACCAAATGACACACAATGCTTATACATATTGGATATGATAACTGACCTCGGTGTAAACTTCATCATGGAAAAAAATCTCAAATTAATTATTTTTATTCGTATAAGTACAATTCAAAAAATTTAAAATGACATCAAAATGTTACCAGTACTAGTGCATCAGAAGAAAGGCAAGAAAGCAGTTCACTTGTTAAAGTGATGCTACAAAATATGAAGTCACCAACTTGTTATTTGATTAGTTGGCTAGCTGTTGTATATAGGGGTGGACATATTTTGGTCCAAATCGAAATTTAATTTTGATTTTATTTTTTCGTTTTTTCGAATCAGTTTTGATTTCAAATTTTAGAAATGCGGTTAGACGGTTCGGTTTTTTATTTTTCAAAAAAAAAAAATGGTTAAATCGAAAAACCAAAATTAGTATAAATAATAGCTTTTGGGTTATTTCATTTCATCCATGTTGAGTTATTTATATTTAGAAATGAAAAATAGGTTTGAAAAAAAATTATTTTTTCTAAACAAAATCACCAATTTTAAATGTTCAGTCATGACAAAGAAAGATTCACTACTTTAATCTTAAAAATCGAAATAAAAATTCGAAATAACCGAACCGAATTTATAGAAACTGAATCAAATTTATTTCGGTTTGGTTACGGTTGTCATTTTTGTCAATCCAAAAATTGAAAAACTGAATCGATATTAAACAATCAAGTCGAACAAATCAAATGTCCACCCTAGTTGTATTGTTATTTGGTTAGCTGGTGTTACAAAAAGGTTAATACCATAACAAAAATTATTTGAATCTTTCTCATTATTTAAGAATCACATTTGGTTGTAGGTAAAGTAGTTATTTGGGCAATTTTAATAGTTTTTAAAAGTTGGGGACATAAAATTACATTTAAAAAAGATTTTTCAAAAGTCAAAAAATCTTTCAAAAACACATGGCCAAACACAACTCCAACTTCAATTCCAACTTCAACTTCAACACCAACTCCAACTTCAAAAATTTTAGTTTTTATGGCCAAACGCCTACTACTAAGTATCCTGGGAGCAAGAGAAACTTAGAAAACAAATTAGTGCAGATATTGTAATTCGCGTTGTCCAATCCGAAACTGCAACATCAGTATGGTTCTTTTGCAGGGACCCTTGACCTATGATCCATAATTAGGTTGAAGTCGTCGAGGGAGTATAATTAATATTATCTTCAACTTCACAACAGCAATTATAGGAGAGAAGAAGATGAAAGATTTTCCAAAGGATTAAATTTTCTATTGTCATTTTCCTTAAAATAAGAACTGCTTGAAAAAGGAAACTCAGATAAATGCTGAAGCAAATAACAGACATCAGCCTGCTAGAACAGGGACCAGAGTACCGACGAGAACCTCAACACCAAGATGATGCGAAGATTAAGGAAAGAGAAAGAACAAGAAGTGGAAAAGAAAGGTAAATAACCGAGGCATTAAGAAAAAAGAGAAAGTGGTAAAGAGAGGAACCTGCTCCAAGAAGGTTTTCGTTAGGTTCAACTGATGTTTGATGTTCTGAGAGTATAAGGATGGCGGTTGTCTGGAATGACAGGGAAGCCTGTTCAAGTCTGGTTATGTGATAGCTAGAAATAGAGGTCACTAAAGTTGGTGTTGCGCACCACAGTTTCCATCACCAATGAAGTGGTTGAGTTGGTGCCTGTGATGCGCACATGCTTCTAAAGGCAATTGGTGCTGCTGTTGGGAGTCACCAGGTTTGGGTTTCTCTTAGGGTGGGAGGTGAGACTCGAATTTTAGTTGGAAGTTTCAAATTAAAGCATCATATATCTTCTTGGAAGTTCAATGATGGGCCTACACCATATATCTGATACTGTTTTAAAAAGAATGAAGATGAAAAAGAGATTTTAAGGGAGTGAATTGTTTGATTGTTCCTTTCGGGGAATTAAATATTGTCTACAAATGATGGAAAGTCAATATTATATCCCTAAATATTTCCTAATGTATTTACAGGATTTAGAAATTTGGCCTCCGCTTATTGCAATATAGACATCTTTTCCATATTTACTTTCTTGACGGGATCATGAAAGTACCTAGCTTAAGAAGCTAAGTATATACACCCTATAGTTGAGAGATAAGTCATCAAGTCACAATGCACTGTTGTGACAAATTTTGTTTAAGAAATAAAGAGAAAACCTCATAGACACGCACAATAAGGAAACATTTTTGTGGAACTTATTTCGGCGAATCAATCCCAATCATCTACTTACTGTAAAAATCACATGAGCTCTTCAGTTTCCCCCCTGCCATCTTCAACACGGCATGTCTCTCCTCTCCTTTTTTTGTTAGATCTCAGGATTACTTAGTAGTTATTTCTCTCTCCAAATGTTCAATGATACCTATCATATCATACTGTCCATATGATCTCCTCTCCCCTGCGTCGCCCCTAAGTTTCCAATGTCTCAGCAGTGTCTTAACAATATTAGGAATCATCTAGTTCACCCCAATAAACTTCAAATTTAATCTCACTGTTTAGTAGGTAATAGGTGGTGATCTACATATTCCCTCCTCTCTTAAAGGACCACTTATGCGGATTCCGTCTTGCTTCATCAAGAGTGGAACTTGGATTCTCGCTCAAGGAAAAAGAGCAGGTCGATCATTTCTAGTTCTCACTTCCTATCTAGTCTAGAGTAAGAGAGATAATATAAGCAGAAAGAGTAAAACTTACCACAACATGTGAATTTATGGCAACAAACTTGCACTAGTAGACCCGGCCTTTCTGAGTGGCAAAACAACTAAATAAAGCCCCTCTTTCCAACAATGGTCTGCCTTGTCATCAAGTATCAGAAGTGCCAAATGAGGAAGTAAAGAAATCAGTTATCCATATATATTCTTCAATCCCACCATTAAAAATTTTATATTGTGAGAAGCGGAGAATTTTATGGGGTCGTTTGGTAGGGTATATAGGACTAGTGCAAAATATTGTGTATTAGTAATACTTGCATTAATTATTCTTGCATAAGTTATACTTGCTTTTTTCTTATGCAGTGTTTGGTTTGGTGTAAAAATAACATGAATTGCATAATTTCTAAAAAAAATAATATTTTCTTACAGAAATATCCTCAAATATGGTGTAGAAGATGTGGAAAAGATTTTGAGGGACAATTGTGACTTTAATAATACTAATGCATGCATTAGAATCCATTGCATTACTAATACCATGTAGATCTATGCATTAGTAACACTCCTTAATACCAAATAGTGTATAACTAATGCAAGCTTTAGTAACACATTGGATGAAAAGTGTATCAAACAAGGTATTAATAATACACAAAGCTAATGCAACAACAACAACAACAATAACATACCAGTATATTCCCACCAAGTAGGGTCTGGGGAGGGTAAGTGTACGCAGTTTATACCACCTAAGTTGTGCGGCCTCCACCTCCGATGCCACACCCGTGTCGAATTCTCCAAAAATACACTACTTGTGGAGAATTCGATACACACCCGCTGCCATTTTTGAAGAGTCCGAGCAACATAGCATACCACTACCTCATATGAGAGATAAAGAGGCTGTTCCGATGGACCCCTGGCTCAAAATAAAACAATCTAGACAAGGAATAATAAAAGAACAAGATACAATAGAAATCAACATATCCAATAATACCATATACAACACCAAGTAATACAACAAAAGATACCACGTCCTAAACTCATACTAACTTTTTATCCTAATCCGCCTCCTTCACAACTTCCTTTCTAGGGTTATATCCTCGGTAAACTGGAGCTGCTCCATGTCATATCTAATCACCTCCCTCCAATATTTCTTCGGTCTACCTCTACCTTGCTTGAAACCATCCCTAGCCAACCTCTCACACCTCTGCATTGGGGCATCCGTGCCCCTTCTCATCACATGACCGAACCATCTCAACCTCACTTCTCTCATCTTGGCTTCCACCGAAGCCACTCCTACCTTATCTCGAATAACCTCATTTCTAATCGTATCTTTCCTAGTACATCTACCGAAGCATTCTCATCTCCACCACCCTCATCTTTTGGATGTGGACTTCTTAACAGGCCAACACTCTGCCCCATACGACAAAGCTAATACAACTACATACCCAGTGTATTCCCACAAAGGGGGTTTGGGGAGGGTAAGATGTACGCAGTCCATACCGCTACCTCCGAAGAAGTAGAGAGGCTGTTTTCGATAGACTCCCGGCTCAAGATAAAGAATAATAAACAAGGAGGATGGATGACACAACGGAAAAAACAGGAATAAGAAATAATAAAAATGAAACCAGAGAAAAAATGAAATACGAGAAATAAAGGCAACACTAAATAAGAAAATAGGAACTAAGAAATAGGACATAGGCCCCCCCACCTAGTAGTAATATACCCTCACATACCAACGACACCTACATACATAGTCCTAGGGTTACGAACCCGGCTACACAAGATCTCTCCTGACTGCCTGCTACAACCCACACACTCACACTAGCCTTCTACCCTTATCCGTGACTTCCACACCTTCCTATCTAGGGTCATGTCCTCAGTAAGTTGAAGCTACTCCATGCGACAAAGCTAATGCAAACATTAATTTTTTTAACACACTTTCCGAACGACCCTTAAAAGGGAAAAGTGAAATTGGAATTGTGGAGGCCCTGTGGCTAACATTAATGGAATCAACGAATTATTTAAACCGTAATAGAAGTAGAAGCGTTAGCCAGCTGGACAAGTTATTTAGATATTCTTTTAGGAAAGTTAATGGGGCTGGTTCGGCTGTGCAATTTGCTCAGCCAAACCAGCCCCATTTTTTATTTTTTTTTGGAGGGATGGGGGATGAATAACTTAGACCTTTTTATTGTAGGTACACTTAAAGGACAATTGCTCCAGTCAAGAGATCTGTAAGGCCTCCAATGTCCAAATTTGAGATTGAAAAATACTCCCTCCTTTCCAATTTATGTGAAGGTGTTTTGACTGGGCGTGGAGTTTAAGAATGAAAAGAAGACTTTTGAATCTTGTGGTCTATGATAAGCTTTATGTGTGTGTGGCTATAAATTATCTCATTACGAGTAAAATGAAGTTTAAAAAAATTATTACTAAATATAGAAAGGTGTCAATTCTTTTTTAGACTGATTTAAAGGGAAGAGGATCATATATATTGTGATGGAGGGAGTATATGATTGTTTTATTATTTGACTAAAAAGCTACTTCCATTTCTTATTGGTGCCTGCATCCTTGTGGCTCAGTAGACGGTAGGTACCTGTTCACTGTAATTTCTAAGTTAGAGCTCAACTTTCAAGCTTCAATTTATCCTTATTGTCATGTCACAATGTCTTTAACTTCAGACATAAAGGCTATCTCCAAACTTGAAACTTCAGCTTTAAGCTTTCAAATTTATTGCTTCACGCCTTCACCAGGAACTGGAGCTTCTCGAGGGAAAAGAAAACTCTTTGATGGCCTTTGACTTCCCAGTTTAACTTTTACTGGAACAAATATACTCTTGTCCAGGTGGGGGACTCTAGAAGCTGTGGTGCAAGGTTGGGAATGACAAGGAGTCTGGGGAAGGGTAAAGGGGATTGACTGGAGGTGGGAACTGGAGATACAGGATTGAAGAGTCATAGGGGAGGTGGAGTAGGGCGTGACAAGTGGTTGGGGAGGAGTGAAGTGCATGGGAATGGAGCAGCTGAAGGCTGAAAGAGAAGTACCCCTGAAGGTGGCATGCTTGTCATGGTTGTTAGCAGAGAAGGCTGTGTTTAACACATGAAAATTTGAAGAGGAGGAATATAATTCTAGTCATACATTTCTGTCTGTGGAGAGGAAGCTGCGACAGAGGGACATTTATTTTTGCAGTGCTGATTCACTGGCCAACTATTGAAGATTTTCATCAACCTCAGAGGCATACAGTGGGTAATGCCTAGCATGATTGTTGACACTCTATCTAGTTGGGAGGAAGCAGGGAGGGGAGCAAAGATTATCCCAGCTTTTATTTGTTGGACTTTTTAGAAGGAGAAAATGCTAGGAGTTTTGAAGATAGAAGTAGAACACTTCAGAAGATTAAGACAGATTGTATTTTGCTTTTGTGTTTTTGGTGTACAAAGAGCTCCCCTCTAGAGGCTGAAGATATCCTAGAATTTTTAGAATCTTGCTAGGATGGGGAACCTTTTCTTTTCTCTTATTCTATTTTCTTTTATCTAGATACTCGCTTTGTAAAGAGGTTTTGTGCACTACCTTTTATAATACAAATATTACCTTCTCAATAAAAAAATTACAAGAAAGCGTTGATACAGATTAAGAACTACAGACCCATGTTTCTGAAATATATAAACAATGTTGCGCCGCTTCAGTTTAGGTTTCACTGGAATATTTTCTCATAAATGTTCTGAGGGTAGTATTTGTGCCTCTTTCTTGAAAAAAACTATCACTTCTTTTGTGCAATTTAAAATATTATTTAGCGAATTTGCATGAGCAGTTTCAGCACCTTATGTACCACACTAGTGACTTTCTGTAGAAACATCCACCTCCTAGGACTAGCCTCTGTTTTCCCTAGGCAGCTGTACCTGGCTATGAGAATTTTAACCAATGGCATGTAGTTTTAGATGGAATTATTTGATAGAATCTTCGGAGATTCAGTTATGCAATTCCAATGACTATAAACCCTGATTGCTCCTCTTTTCATGTTGACATTCTCCAATAACCGTTGTGGTAACTAGTTTGTGGTCTGACATTTTAGTTTCCTAATCTGGTCCAGTTAGAGAAGGAGGCTCTTACAAAGGGAGTCCCAATAAGTGAAGCACTCGACATTGAAATTCCTCCTCCACGACCTAAAAGGAAACCAAGTAATCCTTATCCTCGTAAGACGAGCATAGCAGTTCCCTCATCACAGGTAGGAACAAGAGATGGGAAACTATCGACATCTTTTTCTTCCATCTGTGAGGATAGGAACTTATTTGACCTGGAGAAGGAACCGATCACTGAGGTATGGGTTTCTCTTCATCTCGCACATCTTACTTTGTTTTCTTTGAATGCCTTCTTGTATTCTTCTTCTTTATCAGAAACCTGGCGGAAACGAGAAGCTGGGCAATGTGCAAGAAAACCAGAACAAGAAAACTTGCTCTCAAGGGTTCACTCTTTTCAAGGAAGGTGCTTCTGCAGCCTCTATGTTGTCAGGAAAGTCCTTGCAAACACCTGTGGCACCTACAGATTCATGCGCTTTTAGCGAGTCTGCGCCTGTCACGAAAGGAGTGGTAAACCATGATATAGCAAATAAATCTTTTCTCACTGTTGAATCCAAAGAGCATCAACAGTCGGATATACTCGATGTCAAAGAGTCATTTCAAGGTAACAGCTCATGTAAAACCTTCAATGGGGGGAAATCTTGCCAGTTGAGTGAGAAGTTGGCACAATGTGAGGAAAACCATCCAACGAGTCAGCCAGATCATTTTGGGGAATTCTCAAGAAATGATATGCAAGTGACACAGAACTATCCAAGACATGTGCCAGTGCATATTCTTGATGGAACAAATGGTTCTCAAACAGTCCCAGATATTTTTAATCACGAATCTACGAGCCAGCAGATAGGTGGGGTCCCGGGGCTCCCAAATTTGTATTGTAACCCTGCTTCCTCTGCCACATCTGAGCACCATAGCAATGCTCCACAGTCATCCATTCATCAGTCATTTTCTTGTTTCCATCCCATCTTCACCCCTATTCGTGATCCAGATGATTATCGATCGTTTCTGCAATTATCCTCCACTTTCTCCAGCCTTATTGTTTCTGCTTTATTGCAAAATCCAGCAGCACATGCTGCAGCAAGTTTTGCTGCTAGCTTTTGGCCGTATGCAAATATGGAAACTCCAACGGATTCTCCAACAGGTAACACCGCAAGCCAGATTAACTCAGCTCCTAGTATGGCAGCAATTGCTGCTGCTACAGTAGCAGCTGCAACTGCATGGTGGGCAGCCCATGGACTCCTACCAGTGTGCTCTCAATTTCAAAGCAGCTTTACCTGTGTTCCTACATCAGCAACATCAATGCAAGTGGATGCCTGTCAACCTAGAGTAGGCAAGAATGAGGGAATAGAAGGAATTCATAATTCTCCCCATGCTCAGCAACCCATCCCAGACTGCTCTGAAGCTTTGCAAGAACAACAATCAGCTTCTAAGTTGCCAGCGTCACCATCATCAGAGTCGGAGGAGAGTGAAGATAGAAAGCTAAAAACTGGGTTAACAGCTACTGATACTGAGCAAGGAGCGGCAGCCGCTGAAATTAATGAGCCAAACACAGAGAAGGGCAGGAAACAGGTAGATCGTTCTTCCTGTGGATCCAACACCCCTTCAAGTAGTGAAATTGAGACAGATGCTTTGGAGAAGGATGAGAAAGATAAAGAAGAGCCTCAAGAATCTAATACTATCCTTATAACCGGTGAAGCTGTGAATCGGCGTGGTAGAAATTTCATCAGTCCAACTGAATCTTGGAAAGAAGTCTCTGAAGAGGTAATGAAAGCATTAGTTCTTGTAAGTCCTTCAGTAACCTTTTCCTTTTCCTGCTTTAATGATTTCTGCTTCTCACCTTTTCCACAGGGGCGGATAGCTTTCCAGGCTCTTTTCACCAGAGAAGTGTTGCCTCAAAGTTTTTCTCCTTCACTTGAACTGAAAAATAAGGGAAAGATCATTCTTGAAAAGTTAAAGCAAAAGCCAGATGAGAAAGTGCAATGTGGATCGCAGTTAGACCTTAATGATCAGGCATCCAATAACTTTTTCAGTCACCAAACAATGTCAGACTACGTGTTCTTAACTGGCAACAAAGAAGATGTTGAAAAATGCCTACCGGTGATGGAACTTGGACAAGTAAGGTTGAAAGCTCGCCGTAATGGATTTAAACCTTACAAGAGGTGCTCATTGGAGGCAAATGATGGCAGGATGACAAGTGCAAGCTGTCAGGATGAAGAGAAAGGCTCGAAAAGACTTCGGTTGGAAGGAGAAGCTTCTACGTAGAGCACTATCTCTCCTGTTCATTATCTTTTTCCCAGTTACATTGTCTAGTTCTAATGTACACGAAACTTGTCGTGAAGGTGTGTACCATATTATTTTTATGTTCTGTTTTAATTGGAGTTATATGCAAAGGGACTTTGAAGAATGAAGAACTTAAATATGGATGTTCAACAATCATAGCAAATTGAATGGACCTTGATTGGACCAGTTTCTCTGCAGAATTAACGTGTGAGATACTCATAACAAATTTCATTTGTTGTTCTGTGCTCTTTTAGGGGTTTTTGGGGATAATTGAACCTCTCTTTATAAACCATGTAGTTCCTAGTTAATTTTCTTTTAAAAAATATTCATATTTTTATTGCTAATCAGATTTAAATACGAATATATTTATCACAATCCACAAGGAAAAGCTTTTCAAATCTTGTAAAAGATGTTGAATACTTCTCTGGTGCCTCATACTTACTATATATTTTTGGGTCATTTGCACTTTGCCTCTATTTTGTGCTAGCCTTTAATGTTTGCCGCTCCAGGTAAATTATTTTTGCATGACATAAGTTTATATCTCATAAGTTAAGGGTTCACTGTTGGACAAGTTTGCAATGCTGTTAAGACTTGGTTTATACGTTCATTATAAATTTGCAATAGAATTCATGTAAAAGGACAGTCCGGTGCACCACTCACTATGCAATGGAATTCATGTCTTTTAAAATTCATCCATATTCATGAATGTTGTCATCAAGTCTTCACAAATTGGTCACACTCTTGACTAACGATTGTAATTATTTTCGGCAAACAGCCAAATGTGCAACTTTTCCTTTTTTCTTTCTTCACCTCTTGCATCTCTTCTGCTTGATTCTTTGGGTCTTTCCTCCTTATTTCATTCATTGCATGTCTAGCATAAAAAAGAGAACAAATATATGAGGGATACCACCATATTATAATTAAAACTCAATAATTCAAGTATGAAAAAGGGGGAGAAATAAGCATATCATTACGAATACTAGATATCGCTCAACTACCTACTAACCTTCTACCTAAACCTCAACCTTCATATCTTCCTCTCTAGGGTCATCAAAGAAATTAATGTCTTAAGAGTCCATAAAGAAAATGAAATGGAGGTCAAGGATATAAAACAATCAGGCAGGGTTCCAAAGAAAAACATAAGAACGTTTGCCATCAAACTGAAAAGCTCCTAAGAGTTTCTTGCTTCTGCAGATAACATGTTGGTCCAGAAGAGGCTCGGGAACTACATGACGTGAAACTGTTAGTTCAGTACCAATATAGATATCAAAATTCTCTATATATGGCATGTATAAAATACAACGGAAATAAACTAATACCAGAGTACATTTGCTCCGTGCCTTAATCTAACTCACGATCAAATTGCAGATATAGCTCATTTACTAGAAGTCTAGAACATTTATAGTTGCTGCACCCTCATAATTCATACACAATTTAAATCACTTAAGACCTTTTATTACATCCAGATGTTTATTTCGTCTTTTTGGCGTGGATCTTGGGAACTCTTAGCTAAACAAGGAGATGGATAAACCCAACTATGCATAAAGAGATGCATATCAAGGTGGTCGGAAAGACACTAGAACAGAATTTATTTCAATCTAAGTTGTAGGAAGTACTGGAAGCCTACCCATGTACATCTTCAAACTCAGTGAAGATTACTTCAATGAGACTTGAAACCAGGAGGCAGCTTTCAGAAAACAGATTAAGTTAGATGTTCCTTCGTGTCATCAATGCACCTATCAACGCAGGTGATGAATATTAAATACCTTACTTGCATATTCATTGCACTATTACAGTAATATAGAAAGATAATCATCTTCACCTGCCAGCCAATTTCTGTTCTTGTTTAGATAGACAATTCCAAAACTCGGTAGCTTTTGTATGTGAAATGCATAGTCTTCAATCTGCAGTCAAATTTTCATTATGAAATAAGTGAAAATGGGATAACCTTTACCAAATAATTACATTCAAGAGTTTATACTATGTGTTTGATTCGTTAAAAAAATTAACTTTGCATGTTTAAGTATGCCGTCAGGTGGGACCAACATCTCCAACAGAAATCTTATCATTGGTATCTAGCACATCCAAACAATTGATAACTTTGTAGATAAAGATAAGGCACGTCACTTTAACATCACCTGCATTGTATTTCGTTCTAGGAATCCTGTTTATGTAAGTAGGCTCTTTGTCACGGCAAACATATGTCAATGGGTATGATACAGGTGTTGGTACTTCTAATATCCCCCAGAATACCTTAATGCTTGTTAGGAATTAGACATCCCAATGTCAGATGCATGTCCCATATATATCACCTAAAATGAATCCAGCTTGTTAGGAATTAGACATCCCCATGTTAGATGCATCTCCCATATATATCACCCAAAATGAATCCAGTTACATACGCTACTGTTTCATGATGAGGCAATCACAAGTTCCCTGCTTGACAACATGATCATATCTACAACACTAGAACCATCATCATAAATTTATCTTGAGTCGTTTCAATTTTCAATTTTTATAGTCTCTCAGTACCAGCTTCAACTATAGATCGCTCTCCTTTTAATTAAGAATTCCTCCTCAGCTAAACAAGAAGGTTTATTCTTGAAAGTTTCAAACCTCTATACTTAATGAACTTGATTCGAGTAAAGACAAGCGCAAAATATATTTTAAACAAATTTCAGAACTGTCCCAATTGGGTAAATACGTGCTGAAGTAGTCCTACAAAGAGCCAAGATAAAGTTAATAAATGAGTCCTCACATATAGGTCATCTTCTCATTACACTGCTCATGACCAATATTCAACATGTATACTAGTGACCAAGAGAAAAAGCACCAAACTCATATGAGTAAAATATTTTCCCCATATCAGCTTACCTACATAATGCATTCTACATTCTTCCACTTGCATTCTCCATTACGTAATTGTTTAAGTGATGACCATCTCATTAAAAAGATTTAGTTGTTAGAGAAAGCACAGTTTATTTACTTTATTATGTGTTCAACACACACCCTCATGTGAGGGCTTGATTTTCCTTTATGAGCCAGACACTTAGAAATTCTTCTTATAATAATGGTGATGATGAAACTTGAATCCACGGCCTATGTTTGCTCTCCTACGATGCTAAAGTGTGTGACAATCTCATCTAAAAGTTTAAACTGTTAGATAGAGTATACTATTACTAACTTAATTATGTGTAGAACAATAATTTTTTCAAGAAGAAAAATAGTACGAACAAGATTAAAGTTCTTGATAATGAACAGATGAACCTGAATTCACAACATTCTCAAAAAAACCAACCTCGAGCTCAGCCTTTCCAACACAAAGGAAATGCAAAATCATATAACTGTAGACAAAATGATCAAATAGTTATTTAATTTTCTCATCAGTCAACTGAAAACTTGAATTGCCCCATCCATCCTTCCATCATAGCATAAAGAGTAAAATAGCACTAAACCCTACCTCAAACAGCTGCAAACAAATTGTCTTCTCTGTTGGACACTGGAGCTGGAACTATGTTCTGGAGTTGAATAAAACAACGCCAGGAAAAGAAGACCAAGAATTCAGTATGTAAGATAAGTGGCAGCTATTTAGAGTCTTGGTTAGATAACTTACGGTGAGATCGTATTTTCTTTTAAAAGAATGAAAAGAGTATAAATGCTCAACCAGTGAGAAGACACTTGCATGCCGATGTCACATTTTGACCTCCCTGGGAAGAAGAAGTGTACTGAACTGATCTGCAGTTTGCATTAGTATAAAATGTTAACGTAGCTGGCCAAAACGTGGAGATGTGGAGTGTTTCTTCTTGAACCGAGGTCTATGGGAAACAACCTCTCTACTTCTGAGGTAGGGGTAAGATCAGCATACATTATACCCTTCCCCTACCCAGACCACTTTGTGGGACTACACTGGGTATGTTGTTGTTGCTGTTGTTGATAGCTGGCCAAAACTTTGAGAAAGCTCTATGCATATCAGACTTTCTCAATTAAGGGATGCTTATTGGACAATGACAAGAAATTCCCCCATACAAATATCAAAAGCTGCAAGATAAATATGGACCGCATTCTTGCATAATGTAGTGATACAGTAGCTCAGTGTTACTTCACATGAACAAAATATTACGAGGCTATATGTCATACTCATAGAGATTTTTGATTTGTTCATCTAAGACTCTTAATGTTTCATATATCAGCCTTCGCTGTGGGTGAGAATAATCACCAGCAGCAAAAACACTTTTATTTCTTTCCACTTCAATCCAACTGCAACCGACTGGCTTCTTAAGATCTCTCCTTTTTATAGACCTCCTTATCTCTAAGACACCATCCCATCTAGCATTTGCAGCATACAGATTTGACATGACTATATAGTTCCCGATATCATTAGAATTAACTTGAAACAGCCGATCTGCCGTGGCAGAGGCCATGCCAACCTCCTGATGTATTTTACAGCCACCCAAAAGCGTTCCCCATATATCCGCATCAGCTTGAAAGGGCATCTGGGTCACAAAGGAAAACGCATCTTTAATTCTGCCTCCACGTGCAAGTAGATCCACCACACAGGCATAATGCTCCATGCTAGGTTTGATTTGATGCATCTTTTCCATTGAATCAAAGATCTTTAACCCTTCATCCACAAGGCCGGCATGACTACAAGCAGATAGCACTGTAGTTATTATAACATGATCTGGTTTAAAGTCCATCTCAAGCATGTGGTAGAATATCCCAAGTGCTTCTTCTCCCATTCCATGGATAGCATACCCTCCAACCATTGCTGTAAACATTACAAGATCTTTTACAGGAGATGATTGGAAAAGCTTGTATGCATATCCTAGAGTAGCACATTTTGAATAAACATCTATGAGAGCTCCATTCAGATAAACATCATCCAGGAAAGCCCTGATCACATATGCATGACACTGCTTCAGCAAGTTGCTTGAGGCCATTTGAGCACAAACCGGAAGGAAGCTCAAAATGGACATGGCATCAGGCCTCATTTTGTGATGCTGTAATTCGGTAAACAGACTTACTGCTTGATCAGGACAATCATTTTCAGCATAAGCTCTCACCATCAGATTCCACGTGGTAAGATCTCTCTCCGTCATCCCCTTGAATATGCTATGTGCATCTTCATGCAGACCATAAGTCACAAACCCTGAGATCATTGAATTGCATGTAACTATATTCTTGCTTCCTGATAAATTCTCAAATATTCTGTTAGCATAGTTCAAATTGCAACACTTCGCATAGGCATCAAGTAAGGCATTGACGAGAGTAGGTTCACTATAATTTAGCAAGATACTAGATCGTACAGAAAAACCATGCGCTTCTTTGACCTTATCCATTCTTGAAATGTTACCAAAATAGCGCACCGCAGCCAATAATGTGATAGAGTCAGGTTTCATCCCCTCTCTAAACATCCTCTTTAACAAGTTAATGAATTCATCGTGAAGTTGATTTTCTGCTAACGCATCAAGCATAGTGTTCCATGATATCAAGTCTTTATTAGAAGTCCATAAAAATATATCATATGCCTCTATGATGTTTCCACATTTTGCATAAAAGTTTATAAGGGCGTTAATCACAGAGATATCCTGATGGAGGAAATGGTGACGAATTACATACCCATGGATTTGCTTCCCAATCAACACATTATTAAGTTGTGAACATGCTGGAAGAATGCTCATAAGAGTAATAGAGTCTGGTCCATTCATCTCTTCTTTAGTGAATTCACTGAAAAAATCCAGTGTCTTCGACCATTCACCATTTGCTGCATATCCAGCAATTATAGAGTTCCATGATACCATATCTTTGCCTTTCATATTCCGGAACAAAGTCTCTGCTCCTTCAAAATTCCCAACCCTTAAGTAGCAGCTCAAAAGAGCATTAACAACGGTAACTTCTGATAACAACTCAGTCCGTCTCAAAACGTAACAATGCATCTGCCTTCCCAAGTGGTAACCATCTATCCCTCCTAAACTAGAACAGATAGGAAGAATATTAGCAATAGTTGCATAATTAGGTAGAACGGAACCTCTCAACATCAACCTAAACAATTTAAACGCGCTATCTGTAAGCTTATTCTCTATGAAACCTGCAATCATTGCATTCCACGAAACAACATCTTTGAGAGAAATTCCATGAAAAGTAGCTTCTGCATCTGAAAAATTCCCAGATTTTGCATACATAGATATGAAAGCATTTCCTACCAGTGTTTCACAATCCAATCCATGCTTTACCGCGTAACAGTGAACACTTTTTCCAGATTCCAACGCTCCAGAGCGAGCAAGCACAGGAATAACAATAGCAAGAGTGACAGAACTTGGCTTAGGATAATGCATTCTTTGCATTGAATTAAACATCCTTCCCATCTCTACTTCATGTAACCGCGAACCAGCAAATCCAGACAACACAATATTCCACATCACTATGTCACTACATTTAATCCGACCGAAAAGTTTTTGACATTGATCAAGATCTTTACATTTAGCATACATATTAAGCAAACCTTTTATAACAAATTGACAAGAATGGTGGCCTAACTTAATAACAGAACTGTGTAGAGCTTTCCCCAACATTTTATCTGATATAGCAGCACAAAATTTGAGAGCATTTGCCAAGATTTGGTAATCAGCAACCGGGGGATTTTGTAATTTTTGAATAACACTAGAAAGTACTTCATTCTTCATGCTAAAGAAAAAAACTCCTACTAACAATTCTTTAGTCAATGCATCAAGAACTCACGGGGCCTATGACAGTTCAACCATTCTTTTGTCTTGATAACAGTGGCGTCCAGGTCAGCTAGCGCACACCTCAACTAGTTCCATGAGATACCAGCCACCTCCCACCTCCACCATGGCTACAATTAGACAGGAAGAAATCACAAAGTGTTTTTTGTCTCCGCTAGGATTTGAACCTGAGACCTCAAATGCATCAAGAACTCATAGGGCCTATGACAATTTATTCAATTTTCCTTATCATAATCATGGTGTCCGGGCCAGCTCACCTCAATTAGTTCCACAGGATACCAGACTCCTCAACAGGAACCACCACTAACTCTGTCTACTAAGACTAAGAACAAATGCAACTAAATCACGAAAGTGTAATTGTCTCTGTTAGGATTTGAACATGAAATCTCTATGCATCAAGAACTCAAAGGGGTCTGTGACAATTCAATTATTTCACCAAGAAATTGGAAGTCTGCAGGAAGAACAAAGTATATAGACACTTGTAAGCTGAAATTTATGTTCACTGACCGTAACTGAAAATGGGTTTTCGTCAGAATCAAATGAAACTAATAGAAAAGTTTCTTTCTTTAATTATGCTAAGAAGTAAGAAGTCAATATCAGTAAAATAATGTAATTTTTTTTTAAGAAAGAAAAAAATGTAAATAAAGGAATAGAGAAGTGAGCAAGGAACTTACAGAGAACAGAGAAGAGTAATACAAAAGAAGTAAGGAGTTCGCCGGAGAGAAGGGAAGAAGCGGGAGCCTCGCAGAGTGCGTGAAGCCGGAATTGAAAAGGAGGGGAGTGAAATGACTTGGCAAAGCTTTTTTAAAAATGTCTTTTAGCACACCTATATAATTGGAATTGATGTAATTAATAAATTAATATGTATCAGTCTTGTAATTACACAATTTATTTATTTATCACAATATAATTACAGGTGTATTGTTTAGTTATACAAGTGTAATTACTTGTATTAAAAATTTATATTAAACAAATAAAGAGCTTTATAAATGACATTAAATTTAATATTATATATATTTGAAAATATATTAATTCATAAACATATGCTCCTGGTATTATACAAAAGTAATTGATTTATTATATTACTATATTTTAATTGGACTCATAACTGCAACAACAATGGAGGTTTACAATTCTTATTAATAACAAGATGCCATTTTATATATGTAACATATTTTGCTATAGTTCAACACTAGGAATTTAGCCCATCACGGGCTAGAAATAATAAAGTTTAAATTAAAATAAAAATGCAGAAGTTTAAAAATAATTCTAATCCGGATGAATTGTGCTTAGAACCAAAAGCTTTTATTTCAAACCAAGATATATGTTACAAGGGAGAGAGAATAGTAGTAGAGAGAGAGTGGTGGTTCTAAAAAACCTACCTCTAAAAAATGAAAAATGAACTCCTTATATAATGGATGCTCTTTACAAAAGACAACATAAGAAATGACCCTTGACCTTTACTATTTTTAAACGATCCTTGTTTTTTCATAAAACTAAGTGTCCTTTACTATTCATAAATGACCCTTGCTTTTTCAGAAAGCTAAGTGTCCTTTACTATTCATAAATAACTCTTGCTTTTTCAAAAAGATGCTTTCATTTTGTCAGCTATCATAGCTTTAAATAATTTCAACATTGGCGGGACCCTCTATATTCTTATGTCATTTTTCCCCTTTGTTTTTTGCAGTGCTGGAAGATTCTTCCATGGTTGTTTGATAAACCTAGATGGAAATTGTTCCGAACATGATTTTTTCATAACTTTAGCAAAGAAGAAAAAACTGCTTTCCAGAAAAAATTTTATTCAGATCTTTCTGTGATAATAAAATAATTACTTTTTTGTACCTTGGTTTATGGCTAGATATGTGGATAATTACATTTCCATGTTAGCTAGGGAGTTTAAATTACCTACAGGAGAAACTACTATTTCAGTATTCCCTTCCCAGCAATCCTTTCAAATCGAAAGAGACAACAAGGTAGTTCATTTTATAGCTTTTGCTAAGCTGATGGATAATGATACTTCCCTAATAACTGCTCAAAATGTCAATACAATGCTAAAACAGCATAACTATGCTAATTATTATATGAGCATCTTGGGAGAGCAAATAATTTCTCTACATGAGAAAGTTGATAAGGTCCTATCTGATTTAAAAAGGATAGAGCTTAGTAACTAAGTAACTAGACCTTAAACTTAAGGATCCTGAGGTCCTAGCTATTCCTACCATCCAACCTCCCCCTGAAATTCAAGATTTCAAGTTATCTAGTGACTTAGATAATATCAAAAAGTTGCTAGAAAAAACATTTTGTGGATAAAAAATAAATCCTATCCATGAAGAAAATTTTGCAGAAGACAATGGTGGGCATCTTGGCATTTATGACGGATGTCTCTGTAAAGTCCGATTAGCCAGGTGGACGTGAAGGGCCGTAATTGAGACTTGATTTAAGATTTGACTCATGACCAAGGTGAACTAACATATAGTAAAGGTACCTAGTGCTACAGTGAAGCGATCCGATTAGTATTTGGTATCAAAGCCATGGAGTACTTGTTTACGTAACTGTTATATGTTCAACACATCATTCCTAATGAATATCACCAGGAAGAAAAATACTGTGAAAAACAGTAAAAAAGAGGAGTATGATATTCCTCAGCACTTGAATTTGCTTAATAAGTGGACGATCCCAAAAGTGCCACCTAGAAAGTTGTACCAAATGAGAACTTTCGATATTTTAGGTCTCAAACAAGTTGTTAAAACAAGCGAAGAGACACTAATAGTAGATAGTGATCATGCTACTTTCAAATTATTATCTAAAAGTAATTTTGCTCCGATGATATCTACAATGGTACATAGAATGTTGATGTACAGTACCATATGTAAAGCCCTTCCGAAAACTTGGTCTAGGATAATAAAACATCTTTTGGGTAGGTTTTCTAGCAAATTTACCTGAGATCTTATTTATCTCAATCGGAGTAGCATGCCTACCATTGTCTTCTGCAAAAATTTTATCGTGGATGAATTTATTTTTAGTCCACAAAATTTTTCTTGTAGCAACTTTTTAATATTATCTAAGTCACTAGATAACTTAAAATCTTGGATTTCAGGGGAAAGTTGGATGGTAGGAGTAGCTAGGACCTCAGGGTCCTTAAGTTTAAGGTCTAGTTGCTTAGTATTACTAAGCTTTATCCTTTTTAAATTTGATAGGACCTGATCAATTTTCTCTTCTAGAGAAATTATTTGCTCTCCCAAGATGCTCATAATAATTAGCATAGTTATGCTGTTTTAAGCATTGTATTGGCATTTTGAGCAGTTAATTCAGACTTCCTAGAAATTTCTGCAACTGGGTTTTGTCTGTTATTTCATCAGGAAATTTAGAAGCAAATTCAATACTTCTGTTTATGGGAATAATTTTTCCTTTGTCAATGTTGTGACCTAGAAATCTGACATTGGTCTGGAATAAAACATCTTTGGCCTGGAAATTACTAAGCCATTTTGTATAATGATCTTTCTGAAAAGATCTAGATGTTTAAAATGTGTTTCTACGTTCTTTGAGAATAGCAAAATATGAGGCTAATATCCTCGAGCATTGTAAGCTTAAGTTCTTCTGATATGAATACAGATGAACAAGTATATCACATAAAATTCAAGTCTAAAAAACAAGGGGATAATGAGGTCCTTTCGTATTCGAGTATTATTAAAAACGACAATGGGAATACTGAGTTGTATGAATGCAACAAGACAGAAGATGTCATAATTTTTCTTGAAAACCATGATCTTCGATGGAAAGATAATCCTTGGCAACTAATGCAAAGGTATTTGGATAATACATTTTATGCTGCGATATCTTAGAAATATCGCAAACATTATCAATCCATATTATCGGCATTGGGTTCTGCAGAAATCCAACATGCCAAGCAGCAAAATTCATCTTTAACAAGGATTTTAAACATGATGCTTCTAAGCAAATGTTTGCAAGATGCCATCATTAGGAATGACAGCAGGCTCTGATACCAAATACTAATCGGATCGCTTTACTGTAGCACTAGGTACCTTTACTATATATTAGTTAATCTTGGTCATGAGTCAAATCTTAAACCAAGTCCCAATTACGGCTCTTCACGCCCACCTGGCTAATCGACCTTTACAGGGACATTCGGCATAAATGCCAAGATTGGACTCATAACTGCAATATCTTAACATACAGACCTTTGCAACAATGGAGGTTTACAATTCTTATTAATAACAAGATGCTATTTCATACATGTAACATATTCTGCTATAGTTCAACACTAGGAATTTAGCCCATCGTAGACTAGAAATAATAAAGTTTAAATTAAAATAAAAATACAGAAATTTAAAAAGAACCTTAATTCGGATGGATTGTGCTCAGAACCGAAAGCTTTTATTTCAAACCAAGATATATGTTACAAGGGAGAGAGAGTAGTAGTAGAGAGAGCGAGTGGTGGTTCTAAAAAACCTACCTCTAAAAAATGAAAAATAAGCTCATTATATAGTGGATGCTCTCTACAAAAGACAAAACAAGAAATGGCCCTTCGCCTTTACTATTTATAAACGACCCTTGCTTTTTCAGAAAGCTAAGTGTCCTTTACTATTCATAAATAACTCTTGATTTTTCAGAAAGCTGCTTTTATTTTGTCTACTATCATAGCTTTCAATAATTTCAACATTGGCGGGACCCTCCATATTCTTATGTCATTTTTCCCCTTTGTTTTTTGCAATGCTGGAAGATTCTTCCATGGTTGTTTGGAATTTTCGCATATAGTCATCCAAATCTATTTCTTCATCACTCTGGATATCTTGCGACTCACCAGCCAAGCAATCCCCTGCAGAAGAGATGGACATATCTGAAGTGTACTCCTGATCAAGATTTTTCAATAAATCTTTTTTGACTTCTTCCATGTAAGATGCCAAAATCTCATCTTTGGTTATTGTGCCCTTCTTCATTTGAAGCTTTCTAGTGATGTTCTTGAAAGGGCTAAGCTCTTCCTGTTCATGAGGGGACTCCATTTCTTTTTGCTATCTATATTTTGCAACATTCATCTCTATTGATTCAATTAGTTGGTGACCATGTACATTACCGTCACTGATTTGCTGGTTTAATTTACTCCAAAATTTTGTATAATAAATCCACATTAAACATGATAAATTATCAGTATTTGATTTTACCTCTATGGATCACTTCAAGATCCACGGAATTGTGATAATTCTCAACTTATATGTCAATTTAGTGCAAGGCGGTCGTCATCAATATATTTACCCAACTTTGGAGTTGGGGTCGAATCCACAGGGAACAATGTGAGTGGCGATTAAACTAGTTTGAAACTAAAACTACAAGTTAAATTCAAATAAAGGCACGAGAAGACAAAATAGGGGTTTTTAATGATTAGCAAATAATTATTGGTCGCTTTAATCAGTGTTCGTAATCAAGAGTTTATAGAGAAACCAGAATTATGTTCACTAGGGTGTTCGGTACTTGACAGATGCAAATAGTGGTTCAAGATTCTCACGGTAGGCAGGACAACAAGCTATCTTTATTGATGTTATTCTTAAATGTCTCTCGACCTACTTAAGCATTTAATTTTCTAATCCTCTCGGACTTAGGAAATTTCTATTCACTGCCTAGATTTTACATCAAGTTAACCGACTTTGTTACAGCGCTGGTTATTAAACGAAGTATTTTTGAGTCCCTGTTGATAACTCACTTCCTACTATATTTGATTTCTTTCTCAAGCAAATCAAAGTAGGTGTGTCTACTGTATGCAACCAACAGACGTTAATTAGAGCTTCAGAATTATCAAGAAATCCTACCACCTTTTGAATCTTAAACACTTAGCACCTTATCAAGACCTAACCCTAGATTCCATAACTCATCTTAATAGAATTTAGCCACTAATGTTGCAACAAACGAAACACATTATTGAATTCATAATTTGAAAGATAAACTTACAAAGATGAATAATAACTAGTGAATCGCAGATTAAATCACAAAGAAAATCCCAAAATACTGCTAATAATCTCTTCAAAGTATTTTGCTTTTTCAAGACAAAAGTAGAGAGAGAAAAATATCAAAATATGCTATCTCAAAACTCAATGTGCCGAACCCCTAGAAAAACCCTAAACAATGCTTTTTATAGTTAATCCTAAATAAGGAAATAAAATCACAATGTTTAGAAAATCCTTCGAAATAGGTGACGATATTTGTGACGGCGTGTCAGGGTCCTGAAGACTTCTTAGGAATGTCGTCAGGCCCTTCAGCATTCTTGTCATCTTCTGCTTTAACTGACGATAAATCTGGATGACTTATCAGATACGTGATGACATATCAGAAATGTCGTCACTTCTTTATTCAAAATTTGATTCTCTGCCTACACTTGACAACAACTCTAACGCCTTATCACAGTTGTAACGACATGTCAGAAATGTCGTCGTAGTTTTACTTTAATCCTTCTAACATTGCAACACCTGACGTGATTTCTGATAACTTATCAAAGGGCTGACGGCTTATCAGGAATGTCGTCAGCCACACTTCCAGTTCTTTTGCATCAGTTTTCAGCTCTTTTACTTCCATTTCCTTAAATTTCCCCTACATCATGACTTTTACTGCAATATCAAAGTAAAATAATTAAAAATGATAAAAGTTGCTTAAGACTTTGCAATTATTCTCAGTTAAAAATCTTAAATATGTTAGCGTCTGCTCACACATCAAATTGAAAATTCAATAAAGAAATACATCATAGATATTCCTTCAAAATATGTATTATCTTTCTGCATTTTTAGAAGTATTGGTGATACTTCTATCCAGTCCTTGTATAAACTTGTAAGTGGCTTAGGCAATATCTTTGGTGAGGGACCAAGCAAGATCTACCATCTAGCAAACCAATTTGGTATGCTTTGTTTGTGCACATTTGCACATATTTTTACAAACCATGAATGAGATCTCTTAGGATTCTCACATAAGAAAACCTTATCAAAGCTTTCCATATAATCCCAATAATTATATTTTACAACAACTTTCTGCTGTTCGGGATGTATATATTCTCTTTCTTTTAGGGTACTCAAGCCCCACTCTTCATGAGTCAAAATATGTTTGATTATAATTTTAGAATAACTATAATCTTTTTTGACTACTTCATTATCATATAAATGTTGGATTTCTTCAGAACCCATTACCGATAATATAGATTGATAATGTTTGCGATGTTTGTGAGATACCGCAGCATAAAATGTATTATCCAAATACCTTTGCATCAGTTGCCAAGGATTATCTTTCCATTGAAGATCATGGTTTTCAAGAAAAATTATGACATCCTCTGTCTTGTTGCGTTCATACAACTCAATATTCCCATTGTTACGAAGGGACCCCATTATCCCCTTATTTTTTGACTTAAATTTCATGAATTCTAAAAATTCTTGATATGTTTGTTCATCTGTATTGATATCAAAAGAACTTGAGCTTGCAATGCTCGAGGATATTAGCCTCTGATTTCTAATTTGGGCGAGAACATTACCTCTGCCTCTTGGTGAATTTCTTCCACCTCTTCCTCTGAACGAAGAAGATCCTCGTGAGGACATCCTGAAATCCATAAGAGAAAACATTAGCTTAAAAATTCATGAGTTAAAAAATTTGGTAGACTATTATCCGACCCTTTTAAATACTAGATTTCAAAATCAAATGGGGCTAACAAAGCCTGCCATATTGCAAATATTTGCTTAGAAGCATCATGTTTAAAATCCTTGTTAAAGATGAATTTTGTAACTTGGCAATCAGTCCTAATTAAGAACTTTTGATTATAAAGATCGCTTTGAAATTTAAGAACACATTTGACTATAGCAAGAATTTCTTTAGCTACAGTTGCATAATTTTTCTTGCTGGCACTCCATTTTCCAAAATAGTTTTGAACAATATGAACACTTTTTTCTTCTGGGGAATATTGCTTAAGGATTCCACCATATCCAATGTTAGAAGCATCAGTATCAATTATTTTTGCCCAATAAGGATTTGCAAGTGTAAGGCATGGTAGATTTTCAACTTTAGCTTTAATATTTCTTACCGCAGTAGTATGAATCTTAGACCATGCTTTAGGATTTTTATTCAGTCTATCATACAAGATAGCTGTATCTTTTTTCAAATCCTCCACAAAAGGAGATATATAATTCAGACTTCCCAAAAATCTCTGCAACTGGGTTTTGTTTGTTATTTCATCAGGAAATTTAGAAGCAAATTCAATACTTCTGTTTCTGGGAATAATTTTCCCTTTGTCAATGTTATGACCTTGTAATCTGACATTGGTCTGGAATAAGAACATCTTTAGCCTCAAAATTACTAAGCCATTTTGTATAATGATCTTTCTGAAAAGATCTAGATGTTTAAAATGTGTTTCTACATTTTTTTAGAACACCAGAATGTCATTAATGTAGACAATGATAAAATTACTGTGTGGCATAAAAATATCATTCATGATACTCTGAAACTCTGAAGGAGCATTCTTCAGTCCAAAAGACATGAGATTTCATTCAAATTGTCCTATTGGAACATTGAAAACAGTTTTATATTTGTCAGTTTCTAATATCTAGATTTGCCAATATCCTGATTTGAAAATATTAGAGCATCATATAAATGATCTAACAAATCCTTCTTATTGGGACTTGTATATCTAATCCATTTTAGGACTTTATTCAAAGGTTTGTAATTGATAACTAACCTCGAAACTCTTCATTCTTGTTCTGCATGCTTATTCACATAAAAAGCAGTACATGACCATGGAGACTTAGATGGTCGAATCAGGCCCTTATGCAAAAGAGATTTAATTTCTTTTTTACATAATTCTAAATAGTCAGAATTCATTTGGTAAGGTCTGGCCTTAGTCAGTATATTACCTTCTTGGAAATCATTTTCATATGGAAGACTAACAACATGTTGTTACCTTTGCCAAATCGCATTTGGATGATCCCCACAAATTTGCATTGACAACTGATTTTTTTAGAAACTCAATTTTTTCAAGTAATTTTGGTTTTTGAAGAGTTTCATTGATAGTCAAACTACAAATTTTATTTTTTAAAAATTCCATTTGCCTATTTTTTGAAAGAATCTTTTCTTTAATCAGATTTAATATCTGGTATAAGGTGGATCACACCATTCAAACTGAATATGTTTATTATTAAATGTTCCAATGATACCCTTTTCACCCCAACGGACTAATGGATACAAATATAGAAATCAAGGTTTCCTTAAGATAAGCTCATTAGTAATATCTTTAACTAAAACAAAAGTTTCAAGCATACAAACTTTGTTTTTGCAAAAGTAAGCTTTAGGGATTCTATATTTGAATCCCATTTTCTGACCACTTGCATTCCTCACAGTATTAGTAGTCTTTTTGATATATCTTGAAGGCATCATACCTTTTTGAATACAGTTACAGCTTGCCCCACTGTCAGTGAGAGCTGTAAATTCCTTCTTATAGTTGTAATTAATAAGAAGGGTGACCTTAGCATAGAAGTGTTGGTGAGCAGCTTCTTCTAAGGTTTTAAGGAAATCTTCATCAGGGAGAGTTTGGCTATCCCCAGTGAGTAATAATTTTGAGTTTTCTAAAGCAGAAACCCTTTGATGTAATGCCAAGTTATGAATCTTAAGTAAAGATATTTCCTTCTTGAGATTATCTATCTCGTTCTTCAGGTCCTGGGTTGTTGCCGGAATAGCTTCAACCTTCTGTATTTTCCTTGAAAGTTTATTAACTTCAGTCATGGTATAAGGACCTTTTTGAAAGGGAATAATATGCATTTCCTCCTGAATAGGGGAAGAACTGGTGGATAAGCCTATCATCCTACTTACCCAGGTCTTTTAGCATTTCTAGTAGAGCTGCTAATTTGTCATCTTTCAAGACATTAATTTTTATATCTTGAAATTGGGATATGATGTTGTATAAAACATTCTCCTCCTCCTTGTTTGTACAAGGTTGTCCTTCTTAGCAAGGTATTCATTCATCATCTGAAGGTATATAGTCTTCATGATGGAGAACTCGTAGGTCCTCATCGGTTAAACCATTTTCCTAATTATCACTATGGTCTGGACTGGAGTTATCCCGAGAGGAATTGAGCAAAATCTTACACAGAGAGTCTTTAATATTATCATCAATAGTGAGACTTTTGATCTTGCTTTTTATTTTGCAATCTTTTGCAAAGTGACCAAATCTACCACATCGGTAACAAGTGTTGGTCTTATTGGCTTTTCTATAAGCCTTTTTGGATTTGTAATCCTCTCTTATTTTTCCTTTCTTATCAATTTTCTTAGACTTTTTCTCTTCAGGGTACTTTTTCTTACTCTTATGAGATTCTCTAGAGGTTTTGGGAATATCTATAGCAAATTGCTCACAAAATTTTCCCAACTGTTGTCTCTCAGTAAGATGATACTTCTTAATCTGTTGGTTTAACTTAATATCACTACATAAAGCTAAACCTTCTTGAGTGACAACCTTTATAAGGTTACCATAGGTGTAAGCCTCATGGTTAGTATTCACATTAGGACCTCTAAGGTTTTTCCTAATTCTTTCAGCAAATAACATGGAAAGACCATCTATAAACTTGGACTTCCAATGAGAACTATTACTCTCAGGTAATTCCATCACTCTTGAAATGAATATATCTTTATACCATCTCCAAGATGTCAGTGTCTTACATCTAAGATTTTGGAGCAGAGTCCTAATACTTTTACTATTATTGGACCATCTTCTAGAGAAGTGCTCAATAATATTAATAATTAGAGTATAAACAACGTTCATGACCTCTTGGCCATCTTCTCTCTTTACTACAGACTGAACGATTTTGGTTTTTTGGTCTTGGGTAAGATAATTATCCCACCAGCCTTTAAGCTGACCAGTAAAACCTGCCGTAATTATTTCAGCAATGCCCCTATCATTAGTTTTCGAAAGGGCATTACAGATGGTATTGTACATTAACATTCTATGTACCATTGTTGATATCTGTCTATCAGATAAGCCATCTACATTCCACTCATAGATTTCATCACCTCTAAAACTATTAGGGAAATATAATCCTTGTTCTTCAAATAGAACATCCTGAGGAGTTGGTCTAGGATAATAAAACATCTTTTGGGTAGGCTTTCTAGAAAATTTATCTGAGATCTTATTTATCTCAATAGGAGTAGCATACCCACCATTGTCTTCTACAAAATTTTCATCGTGGATAGGATTTATTTTTAGTCCACAAAAGTTTTCTTCTAGCAACTTTTAGATATTATCTAAGTCACTAGATAACTTGAAATCTTGGATTTCAGGGGGAGGTTGGATGGTATGAGTAGCTAGGACCTCACGGTCCTTAAGTTTAAGTTCTAGTTGCTTAGTATTACTAAGCTTTATCCTTTTTAAATCAGATAGGACCTTATCAACTTTCTCATGTAGAGAAATTATTTGCTCTCCCAAGATGCTC
>NC_061120.1:92077436-92119525 GCF_002878395.1 Capsicum annuum | reverse complement strand
AACATTTTTGAAAATAAGTTTGACCGAATTGACTAACATCATCTAAGTTGGGATGGAGGAAATATTACTTATGCAGGATTATGGAGGGAATACCTAAACAACTAAGCTCCAAATGCCCTCTAAGTGTTTCCGCATATACAAACAAAGTTAAATTTAGGATATTAAAACAAGTGAATTAAATAAAAGCTTAAGACAAGTGAATTAAAATACGTCAAATTTCTTTTTTTTTTTTGGTTAAGTAGTGGGAATAAAAATAAAGAAATTAAATATTTAATCTATAAAAGAAGAAGAACTTTGAGGAGTAATATTGTTGACATATACAATTTAATGGGTTAAATTTATATAAAATTTGGGTTTAATTTCATGATTATTTGGATTGATTAATTAATTTATATACAAATTAATTATTTCATTTTATTAAATTCAAGACCATAGTGCATTATACCTTCAAGCCCAAACCCATACCACGTATCAGTTGATTTTGAGTCCTCATCAAATTCAAGACTAACGAGATGATACAACATGTCCAAATGATATGGAAATCTCATTCAAATTCAAGAACTAGTCATAAGCCGCCAAGTGTCAAAATGACATGTTTTGGTCAATCACAAGCAACCTGACCTGTTCCCCACAACTTTAAATAAGAGGGGGGCGGGGGAGGGGGGGTAACATAACATTCTAAGGACATTTTGTAAAGAATTCGACAAGAATTGTAGCAACATCGACATGGACTACTAAGTTCTTTCAAGAAACAATCAATGGAGTTCTTCCCAGAGATTTTTTCAAAGCGACAAAAAATATTTCAACATTTCTAATGATTGAAATACATCTCTAGGAGTCCAAATCACCCAACTATAAACACACTATTAAAGGCCCTTATATCATTTCTAATTTTATGAGAGAGGAATCAAGAGAGTTACGAAATTATACTCACAAGATTTATTAATAAAAATTACTTTTTTTTTATTTATCTTAGGTTGCAGTTAACTTTCAACGCTTTTAAAATTTATTACAAACAAATTTTGGCATGCACAGTGGGATATTTCTACTTTTCATATCTTCTTATTTCAAATCGAAAACTATAAATTCAGCTATTACAGTGGACTTCAGAAAACTAAATTGTAATGCCCCGTATTATCCCTAGCCTAAATTTAACTCTCAGCACATGAGTTATTTCATATAAATTTTTAAAATATGCAGTATTTTCTATTTAGATCTTACCATTGAGTAGGAAATTCAGTCAGCTTTCCAACAATATAACGTTCGGCTAAATCCGATACTCGGGTGTAGAGTTAGAGCCATATTTGTAAGACAACGTACCACCTGGAACATCAACGCGTCATGGAGGCATGCCAAATGATAATTGTTAAAATCCAGTGCTTCATCGCGATTATGGCACGCGCCAAGCAACATTTTTAGAATTGTCCCTTTCAGTGAAGCTTCGCGATTTCCCCGCGTCCGCTGAGTCCAAAACTTGAAATCAGTAGGGTAATGCGATTCCACCACGTCGCGCCAAGCCTTCAGTTCCCAGTTGTCATTTTCCAGTGATATGGCGTGATAGCACCGCATCGCGCCAGCATGCCAAATCAGGATTTTTCAGTCAGTTTTGAGTTTTAATTCCAAGGGCTTTTAAGTTTTTTTTTCCCTCACCCTAGTCAGCCCAAAACATAAAATTTAATCCCTAATAACCTAATTAGTCATTATTTTATTCAATTTTTTCCCAAAATCAAGAACATTCTCTCAATTAGCAAAACCCTAACCTTTAAGAATTAAGGTCAAATCTCAAAAACTCACCATCAATTCTTACGAATTCGTGAACCCAGGTATGTTGAATGTTCATCCATGGTTTCTTTCACCCATGGAGTCCAAGTATCCAATTTTAGTTACAAAGTTATAATCTTTTCAAGTTATTATGATTTTAAATTATGATCTTAACCATGAATCTCCATGAATCTTGATTTTGTACCATGCTTTAATGAAATTATCGTTATTATCAATTTCCACATGTTTCAATATTGTCATTCTTCAAATTAAATCACGATTAAGTGTCATTGATGTTGAAATCATGCTATTACTTATATTTTAATACTATACCCATGATTTACCTAAGTTACGAATACAAGTTTTTGATAAAATGCCTACAAGAATAAGTACTTGATAAAAGTTCTCATGCTATATCCTCTAGGCTTGATATTATTTTGCTATTATTGCTTTTGAGTCCTGGGGGTTTTGAATACCCAAACACTCTAGCTATTGCATTAGTCTCATCTCAGTATCTTTAGAATAACTTTAGAATGTATTATGAGCATTATTAGACCAGTCAGTTAAACTCCGAATAGTTTAGAAACTCAGTAGAGGGTAGTATGTGGGTACAAAGTAGTTCAGAATCATCTCTAGTTTTTGAGGTAAAGGAAAAGAAAGATAGATCCCAATATAGTGAAGCTGAAAGAGTTAGTCAGAGATCAGAAGGTAGAAGTTTTCTCCCAAGGAGGAGATAGTGTGATGCGTTGTCAGGGTCGACTATGTGTGCTAGGTGTACATAACTTCAGACAAAGAATTCTTATAGAAGCGTATGGTAGGCGTTACTCTATTTATCCAAGGGCCACTAAGATGAACCACAATTTGTGGGAATCTATTGGTGGAGCGGGATAAAAAGGAATATTGCAAAGTTTGTAGCTAAGTGGTCAACATACCAGTAGGTTAATATTGAACACCAGAAGCCTAGTGAGTCTATATAGGAGTTCAGTATTCCCACATGAAATGGGAAGAAGTGAACATGGACTTTGTAATGGGTTTTCCTCGTACTCATCATCAGCATGATTCAATTTGGGTTATCATTGATAGGATGAGCAAATCAGCTCATTTTTTGCTAGTTCATATCTCTTATTTGGCCAAGGACTATGCCAAACTCTACCTTTGAGAGTTGGTTAGGTTTCATGGTGTTCCCTTATGTATCATCTCAGATAGAGGTACTCAGTTTACTTCTTACTTCTAGAAGGCATTCCAAATGGGTCTCGGTACCCAAGTTTACCTCAGTACAACCTTCCATCCTCAGGCAGATGGTCAAGCAGAAAGGACCATTCAGACTCTAGAGGATATGTTAAGAGCCTACGTGGTTGATTTTAAAGGTAGTTGGGATGACCACTTGCCTTTGATTGAATTCGCGTACAATAACAACTATTTTTCTAGTATCTAGATGGCTAATTTTGAGGCTATTTATGGTAGGAGATGTAGGTATTGATTGGTTGGTTTGAAGTAAGTGAGACTGCAATTGTAGGGCCTGACTTAGTGTTTGATGCTTTAGAGAAAGTCCAATTAATTAGAGAAAGGCTTAGGGCAGCCCAAAGCCAGCAGAATCATATGCAGTTGTGAGGAGAAAGATCTCGAGTTTGAGTTCGATGATTTTATGTACTTGAAAATATTTCCTATGAAGGGAGTGATGAGGTTCGGCAAGAAAGGAAAACTCAGTTCCCGATATGTCGGTCCTTACAGAATTCTCAATCATTTTGGAAAGATAGCTTACGAGCTTGAGTTGCCTTTAGATCTAGCTTCAGTACACCCTGTGTTCTATGTCTCATTGTTGAAGAAGTGTATTGGTGACCCAGCTGTAGTTATTCCCTTAGAAAGTGTAGATATTCAAAACAGTCTATCCTATAAGGAAGTTCTAGTCGAAATTCTTGATCATCAAGTTTGTAGGCCGAGGAACAAAAAAGTTCCACTAGTCAAGTCCTTTGGCACAATCAGTCCGTTGAGAAAGCTACTTGGAAAGCAGAAGCAGATATGTGGACCAAGTATCCCCATCTCTTCTCCATAAACTCAGATTCAGCTTGAGGTATCAGCCTTCCTTAGATCTACTCAGTGATATGTTCAATTACAGTTACAAACTTCATTTATCATTGCATATCATTCCCATGTCAGTCATGCTTTCATGAATCAGCTTAACCTTGTATTCATGCATTAGATATGGATGTTTAGTATGCAAACTCAGTCTATCAATATTCCTTAGCTTAATTAGTCTTATTCAAGGACTAATTTTCCCAAGGGGGAGATATTGTAATACCCCATATTTTCCTAGGCTAAATTTAACTCTTAGCACATGATTTATTCAATATAAATTTTTAAATACTTAGTATTTTGTAGTTTAGACCTTACCATTGTATAGGAAATTCAGTCAGCTTTCCAATGATATAAAGTTTGCCCAAATCTGATACTCGGGTGAAGAGTTAGATCTATTTTTGTAAGATAGTGTATCACCTAGAACATCAACGCATCACGGACGCATGCCAAATGGCAATTGTCAAAATCCAGAGCTTGATCGCGATCCTGGAACATCGCGCCAAGCAACACTTTCAGAATTGTCCTTTTCTAGTGAAGCTTCAGAATTTCACCGCGTCGCGTTGAGTCCAAAACTTAATAGGGTAATGTGATTCAACCGTATCGCGCCAAGCCTTCAATTCCCGATTTTAATTTTTTAGTGACACGATATAATAGCGCTGCATCGTACCAGCATGCTAAATCAGAATTTTTCAGTCAGTTTTGAGTTTTAATTCCTAGGGATTTTAAGTCTTTTTCCCTTACCCAGTCACCCGTCAGTTTAGGCTTTACTACCTTACAGAGGTCACTCATCAGTTCAGACTTAACACCCTTAGTCCTTCGGGATAATATAGTACTACAGTTTAGTGAATCTATATAGCCAGCATTAGTACCCATGGAACAGTACTAACACCCTTCCAACTGGGGTTATAGGTTGGTCCCTAATTAGCTCAGATTGGGGCATGTCAGTTAGATGATACCTCCCACAGTCTCAGTTACAGTCTCAGTTTAGTTATTTAGTTTCCGTTGCTTGACTATAGCATACAGTTACCAGTAACTCAGTTATCAAATTTTTTATATCTACAGATTATATTTAGATCATGTTATATGCTTGGTCATACATCCCCAGTATCTACAGATTTATGTATCATCAGTACTTACTATTTTCATGTATCTTTAATATTTACAGATTTCATGCACTTCATTTAGTACCTTATGTTATTCGTTTATATATTCAGATGATTATTTGTTCATGTTCATGAAACTATGCATATCTGCCTACCTCACTTAGCATACTAGTATATTTAAAGTATTGATCACATACCCTTTTCTTATGCTATGATGTTTCATATCATAGGTTTGAACGTCTAGTTCTCGGATCGTGCTTAGACTTTTTAGGTTTTTAGCAGTAGTAGTGGTGAGTCCTCATATTTCAAGGACAGATTATTTTATTTCATGCTTTCAGTTTAGTATTCAGTTGGAGTTAGTTGGGGCATGTTTCATCAACTCAAATTTAGTTAGTTTAGACACTTTCATACATTACAGTCAGTTATTCAGTATTCTGACGTTAGTTGATATTATCAGATTATTTTATCAGTTTGGTATTTAAAGATTTTATTAGTTTTCATTACTTAAAACCTTATGGCATAGCAATTATTCTTCCATATTATCATTATATTTTTAGTACTCACAGCAGGTACCAGTTCAAGGGTTAGCTTGTGGTCCCTCGGGACTGTAAGCATAGTGTGATGTCAAGGGTGTACTCTCAGGGCGTTACAAACTTGGAATCAGAGCCTAAGGTTTTAAAGTGTCCTAGAAAGTCTGAAAGCCGTGTCAAGTAGAGTCTTGTGCATGGGTGTGTAGCACGCAACACTTATGGGTAAGAGGCTATCAGATGTTTTAGGAAAAAGTTTGCCTTCTCTCAACATCCGTGTCGTGTGATGGAGCAAGAGTTCAAGTTAAACTCTCTATCTAATTTGTTTCTTCCTTCCGTTTATAGAAAATGCCTCCCAAAAAGACCAATGAAAGAAGTACAAGAAACCAGCCAGCACCTCAGCCCGTTCAAGTGGATCCCCTGGACGAGCATGTCTCCCATGCAAAATTCAGAGCTACATTCACCACTTTAGCCAATTCCACAGTAGCTCAAAATGAACGACCAGCCTCTGTTCAGGCCAACCCAGTAGCCAATACTATTGCAACTAGGATTCGGTACTTTAACCAAATAAACCCTCCTTCCTTTATGGGATCTAAATCTGAAGAGGATTCACAAGAATTCTTAGATATGGTTCAGAAGATAACAGATATTATGGGGGTAATATATAGTTAGAGTGCTGAGTTAGCTGCATATCAGTTGCAGGATATATCCTATACATGGTTTAAGCAGTGGAAGGTAGATAGGGGTGCAGATGCAGGGCCTATAGAATGGGAAGAGTTTACTACAGCCTTCTTAAATAGATTCTTCCCATTGGAGTTTAGGGAGGCCAAGGTATTAGAATTTATTAACTTGAGGTAGGGCAGCATGAGTGTGAAGGAGCATTTCCTTAAGTTAACTCAGTTGGCCAGATATGCTCCTCATATAGTAGCTGATAGCAAACCCAAGATGAGCAAGTTTGTGTTTGGTGTATCTGATAGTGTGGTTAAGGAGTGTTGGACTACAATGCTGATTAGGGAGATAGACTTTTCTAGGTTGATGGTCCATGCTCAATAGATTGAGGAGCAAAATACCAAGGAGAGAGAAAGAGTCAAAGATGAGCAAGTTTGTGTCTGGTGTATTTGATAGTGTGGTCAAAGAGTGTAGGACCATAATACTAATTAGGGAGATGGACTTTTCTAGGTTGATGGTCCATGCTTAATAGATTGATGAGCAAAAGACCAAGGAGAGAGAGAGAGAGAGAGAGGAAGAATAAGAAGGCTAGTCAATCAAGGTCAAAAGGTGGAACCGCCCTCAGTTTTGTCAGAGATCTTTAGCCCCAGTACCCTCTTCATCTAGTGCCCCAGTGCCCAAATTCAAAAATGATAACCGGGATATGGCACCAGACTCTAAGTCCCAAGGTAGTATTAATAGTGCCCGTATGAATTCTTTATGTCAGAAACGTGGTAGGAACCATCAGGGTGAGTGTAGAGCTGGTAGTGATGTATGTCTTTGGTATAGCAAGCCAGGCCATCGGATTTGAGAGTGCTGGGTAGTTTCTCAAAAGGGTAGAGAGTTGCACCAATAGGGCCAGTGTCATCAGTTGTAAGTCCTAGTCATTGCCTGACTCTGTAGGGTGTAGCTTCCAGTACTATCAGTGGTCAGCGCCCAAATAGATTGTATGCCTTTCAGTATAGACAATATCAGGAAAATTCTCCTGATATAGTTACTGTTATGCTGCAGGTCTTTCATTTACATGTTTATGCTTTATTAGACCTTGGAGCTTCTCTTTCTTTTGTAACCCCTTATATAGCAGTCAACTTCGAAATCAGTCCCAAAATCTTAGTAGAGCCCATTTCAGTGTCTACCGCAATAGGTGTTTCCATTGTAGCTAGGAAGGTATACAGGAACTGTCCGATCACAATATCTCAGAAAGTTACTTTAGTTGATCTTGTGGAATTAGAGATGACAGATTTTGATGTCATTCTAGACATGGATTGTCTCCACTCATGCTATGCTTCAGTTGATTGTAGAAATAGAATAGTTCATTTCCAGTTCCTAAATGAACTAGTCTTAGAATGGAGGGGTATTACTATAACGCTCAGGGGTTAGCTTGTTTCATACTTTAAAGCGAGAAAGATGATATCCAAGGGGTATATTTACCATCTTGTTCGAGTCAAAGACTCTAATTCAGAGACTCCAACCCTTGAGTTAGTTTCAGTAGCATGGGAATTTCCAGATATGTTTCCTAAAGATTTTCTCGGAGTTTCTCCTAAAAGGGAAATCGACTTCTGAATAGACCTTCTCCCAAACACTCAGCCTATCTCCATTCAGCCATTTAGAATAGCTCCAACCAAACTTAAAGAATTAAAATAACAGTTAACGGATCTGCTAAATAAGGGATTCATCAGACCCATCATCTTCTCATGGGGCACACCAATTTAATTAATGTATAAGAAAAATAGTTCTCTCAGAATGTGTACTGATAACCGTCCGTTGAACAAAGTCACCATCAAGAATAAATATCCACTTCCTAAAATTGATGACTTATTTGACCAACTTCAGCGCGCCAGTTATTTTCTTACGATAGACCTCATATTCGGCTATCATCAGCTTAGAGTCAGAGAATGTGATATTCTAAAAATAACTTTCTGAACCCGATATGGTCACTTCAAATTTCTAGTTATGTCCTTTGGTCTTACTAATTCCCCAAATCCTTTCATGGACTTAATGAATCATGTGCTCAAGCAGTACTTGGACATGTTTGTTTTAGTTTTTATTGATGACATTCTTTTCTATTCCCGTAGTGAGAATGATCATGCAGATCACCTCAGAATCGTACTTCAAACTCTTAGAACTCATTAGTTGTTTTCCAAATTCAGTAAGTGTGAATTTTGGATAAGGTCAGTAGCATTCCTTGACCATATTATTTTTGGTGATGGGATTAGAGTTGATCCACAAAAGACCAAGGTGGTGAGAAACTGGCCCAAGCCTATCTCTTCATTAGACATCAAGAGTTTCTTGGGTTAGTTGGATATTACCGTCAATTTGTTGAAGGTTTTTCATCTATTGTATCCCCCATGTCCAGATTAACTTAGAAGAAAGTCAAGTTTTAGTTGTCCAATTCCTATAAGAAAAGTTTTCAAGAGTTAAAGACTTGACTTATTTCAGCCTTAGTTTTGACTTTGCCAGATGGTTTAGATGAATTTATTTGTACTGTGATGCTTTTAGAGATGGGTTGGGTTGTGTTTTGATGTAAAGAGGTAAAGCCATAGCCTATGCTTCTAGACAACTTAAGCCCATGAGAAGAATTACCCCACCCATGATCTTGAATTGGCAGTTGTAGTGTTTGCTTTAAAGATTTGAAGAAACTATTTATATGGGGTGCATGTTAATGTGTTCATAGACCATGAAAGCTTGTAGTATGTCTTTTCTCAAAATGATTTGAATTTGCGTCAGAGAAGGTGGTTAGAATTGCTAAAAGATTATGACATGAGTATTCTGTATCATTCGGGCAAGGTCAATGTAGTGGCAAATGCTCTCAGTAGATTGTATTTGGGTAGTGTTGCTCATGTTGAGAATGGTAAGAAGAAGTTAGTTCAAGAAGTTCATCAGCATGCCCAACTAGGAGTCCGCTTAGTCGTTTTAGTAGAGGGTGGTGTGTGGGTGCAGAGTAGTTCCAAATCATCTCTAGTTTCCAAGGTGAAGGAAAAAAAGGATAGGATCCCAATCTAGTGAAGCTGAAAGAGCAATCAGAGATCAGAAGGTAGAAGTTTTCTCCCAAGGGGGAGATGGTATGCTGCATTTTCATGGTCGACTATGTGTTCTAGGTGTAGATGACTTGAGGCAATGAATTCTAGCAGAAGTGCATGGTGTGAGTTACTCTATTCATCCAGGGGCCACTAAAATGAACCATGATTTGTGAGAGATCTATTGGTAGAGCAGGATAAAGAGGGATATTGCAGAGTTTGTAGCTAAGTTCTCAACATGTCAGTAGATTAAGATTGAGCACCAGAAGCCTAGTGGGTCCATGCAGGAGTTCAGTAATCCCACATGAAAATGGGAAGAAGTGAACATGGGCTTTGTGACGGGTTTGCCTCATACTCATCATCATCATGATTTAATTTTGGTTATCATTGATAGGATGACCATATTAGCTTATTTCTTGCTAGTTCATACCTCTTATTTAGCCGAGGACTATGCCAAACTCTACCTTCGAGAGTTGGTTAAGATGCATGGTGTTGCCTTATCCATCATCTCAGATAGAGGTACTCAGTTTACCTCTTACTTATAGAAGGCATTCCAAAAAGGTCTCGGTACCTAAGTTTACCTCAGTGCAATCTTCCACCCTCATACACATAGTTAAGCAGAAAGGACCATTCAGACTCTAGAGGATATGTTAAGAGCCTGCGTGTATAATTTTAAAGGTAGTTGGGATGACCACTTGCCTTTGATTGAATTCACATACAATAACAACTATCTTTCTAGTATCCAGATGGCTCTATTTTAGGCTCTTTATGGTAGGAGATATAGGTCTCTAATTGGTTGGTTTAAAGTAGGTGAGACTATAGTTGTAGTTCCTAACTTAGTGTTTGATGCTTTAGTGAAAGTCCAGTTGATCAGAGAAAGGCTTAGGGCAGCCCAAAGATGGCAGAAATCATATTTATATGTGAGGAGAAAAGGTCTCAAGTTTGAGGTCGATGATTTTGTGTACTAGAAAATATTTCCCATGAAGGTCTCTAGCTTCAGTACACCCTGTGTTCCATGTCTCGTTGTTAAAAAAGTGTATTGGTCACCCGGCTGTAGTTGTTCCCTTATAAAGTGTAGATATTCAAAATAATCTTTCCTATGAGGAAGTACATTCGAAATTCTTGATCATCAAGTTTGTAGGCTAAGGAACAAAGAAGTTCCACTAGTCAAAGTCCTTTGGCGGAATCAGCCCGTTGAGGAAGCTACTTGGGAAGCATAAGCAGATATCCGGAGCAAGCATCCTCACCTATTCTCCACAAACTCAGATTTAACTTAAGGTATCAGCCTTCTTTAGACTTACTTAGTTCTATGTTCAGTTACAGTTATAAACTTCAGTTATCGTTGCATATCATTCCTATGTCAATCATGCATTTATGAATCAGCTTAACCATGTATTCATGCATCAGATATGCATGTTTAGTATGCAAACTCAGTCTATCAGTATTCCTTAGCTTAATCAGTCTCATTCAAGGACGAATATTCCCAAGGGAGAGATATTGTCATACCCCGTATTTCCCTAGCCTAAATTTAACTCTTAGCACATGATTTATTCCATATAAATTTTTAAACTAATTAGTATTTTTCAGTTTAAAGCTTACCATTGCATAGGAAATTCAGTCAGCTTTCCAACGATATAAAGTTCACTCAAATCTGATACTCGGGTGAAGATTTAGAGCCATTTTTGTAAGATAGTGTACCACCTAGAACATCAACGCGTTGTGGAGGCATGCCAAATGGAAATTGTCAAAATCCAGTGCTTCATCGCAATCTTGGCACATCACGCCAAGCAACTCTTTCATAATTGTCCTTTTCCAGTGAAGCTCCGCAATTTCACCGCATTACGCTGAGTCCAAAACTTGAAATCAATAGGGTAATGCGATTCCACCATGTCGCGCCAAGCCTTTAGTTCCCAATTGTCATTTTCCAGTGACTTGATGTAATAGCGTCACACCAGCATACCAAATCAAAATTTTTTCGTCAGTTCCGAGTTTTAATTCCAAGGGATTTTAAGTCCTTTTCCCTTACCCAGTCAACCCAAAACATGAAATTTAATCCCTAATCGTTATTTTAGTCAATTTTTCCCAAAAATCAAGAACATTCTCTCAATTAGGAAAATCTTAACCTTCAAGAATCAAGGTCAAATCTCAATAACTCACTATCAATTCTTACGAATTCGTCAACCCAGGTATGTGAAATGTTCATCAATGGGTTCCTTTCACCCATGGAGTCCAAGTATACAATTTTAATTAGAAAGTTATAATATTTTCAAGTTATTATGATTTTTAATTATGATCTTAACCATGAATCTCCATGAACGTTGATTTTGTACCATGCTTTAATGAAATTATCGTTGTTATCATTCCCACATATTTCAATGTTGTCATTCTTTGAATTAAATCATGATTAAGTATCATTGATATTGAAATCATTCTATTACTTTAATTTTAATACTATATCCATGATTTTCCAAAGTTACGAATACATGTTTTTGATAAAATGCCTAAAAGAATAAGTACTTGAAAAAAGTTCTCATGCTATGTCCTCTAGGCTTGATATTATTTTGCTATTAATGCTTTTTAGTCCTGGGGATTTTGAATACCCGAACACTCTAGCTTTTGCATTAGTCTCATCTTAGTATCTTTAGAATAACTTCAAAATGTATTATGAGCATTACTAAATCAGTCAGTTAAACTCCGAACAGTTTAGTAACTCAGAGTTATTCAGTTGGGAGTATGATTTAGCACCAAACGAGTGCAGGGATAATGACTTCCCCGCCAAATAGGCAGAGTCATTAGTAACAGTCCCTGTGGTCCAGTACTACATAGCCATCATAGGATATGAGAAGTCACCCATCAGTTTAGGCTTGACTACCTCACAGGGGTCACCTGTTAGTTCAGGCATGGCACCCTTAGTCCTTCGAGACAATATAGTACACTAGTTTAGTGGATCCACACAACCAACATTAGTACTCGTGGCATGGTAATAACACTCTTCCAACTGGGATTATAGGTTGGAGTCCAATTAGCTCAGATTGGGGTATGTCGGTCAGGTGGTACCTCCCACATTCTCAATTACAGTCTTAGTTCAGTTATTCAGTTTTAGTTGCTTGACCATAGCATACAGTTACTAGTAACTTAGTTATCAAATTTTTAGTATCTATAGATTATATTCAGATTATGTTATATGCTTGGTCATGCATCCCCAGTATCTACAAATTTTATGTATTATCACTATTTACTATCTTTATGCATCTTCAATATTTACAGATTTCATGCACTCTATTCAGTGCCTTATATTATTCGTATATATATTCAGACGATTATTTTTTCTTGTTCATGAAACCATGCATATCTGCTTGCCTCATTTAGCATACCAGTATATTCAAAGTACTGATCGCATACCTTTTTCTTGTGCTATGATGTTTTATATCATAGGTTCGGACGTCCAATTCCTGGATCACACTTAAACTTCTCAGGTTTTCAACAGTAGTAGTGGTGAGTCCTTATATTTCAAGGACAAATTATTCTATTTCATGCTTTCATATTAGTAGTCAATTGGAGTTAGTTGGGGCCTGTACCATCAACTCATATTTAGTCAGTTTAGAGGCTTTCAAAAATTATAGTCAGTTATTCATTATTCAGGCTTCAGTTGATATTGTCAGATTATTTTATCTATTTAGCATTCATAAATTTTATCAGTTTTCATTACTTAAAACCTTATGGTATAGTAGTTATTCTTCTACATTATCATTATATTATTTAGTACTCATAGCAGGTACCAGCTCATGGGTTAGGTTGTGGTCCCTCGAGACTCTAAGAACCGTATGATGCCCAGGTTGTACTCTCAGGGCGTTACAAACTTGGTATCAGAGCCTAAGGTTTTAAAGTGTCCTAGGAAGTCTGAAAGCCGTGTCAAGTAGAGTCTTGTGCATGGGTGTGTAGCGCGCCACACATATGGGCAAGAGGCTACCAAACGTTTTAGGAAAAAATTTCCCTTCTTTCAGCATTTGTGTCATGCGACTGAGCAAAAGCTCATGTTAAACTCTTTATCTAATTTTTTTCTTCCTTCCATTTACAGAACATGCCTCCCAAAAATACTAACAGAAGAAGTACAAGAAACCAGCCAATACCTCATCCCGTTTAAGTATATCCCCTGGATGAGCATGTCTCCCATGTAGAATTTAGAGTTGCGTTCACCACTCTATCTAATACTGTAGCAGCTCAAAATGAATGTCCAACCACTTTTCAGACCAATCCAATGGCCAATACTGCTGCAACTAGGATTCGGGACTTCACCCGAATGAACCCTCCTTCCTTCATGGGATCTAAGTCTGAAGAGGATCCACAGGACTTTTTGGATATAGTTTAGAAGGTAACATATATTATGGGGGTGATATCTAGTGAGATTGCTGAGTTGACTGCATATCAGTTGCAGGATGCATCCCATACATGGTTTAAGCAGTAGAAGGTAGATAGGGGTGCAGATGCAGGGCCTGTAGAATGGTAAGGGTTTGATATAACCTTCTTAGATAGATTCTTCCTATTGGAGTTAAGAGAGGCCAAGGTATTAGAATTTATTAACTTGAGGCAGGGAAGTATGAGCGTGAAGGAGTATTTCCTCAAGTTTACTCAGTTATCTATATATGCTCCTCATGTAGTAGCTGACAGCAAATCTCAGTTGAGCAAGTTTGTGTCTGGTGTATCTGATAGTGTCATCAAGGAGTGTAGGACCATAATGCTGATTAGGGAGATAGATTTTTCTAGGTTGATGGTCCATGCTCAACATATTGAGGAGCAAAATACCAATGAGAGAGAGAGGAGGAGAATAAGAGGGCTAGAATGGGTAGTTTTAATTTCAGTCAATCAAGGTTAGAAGGTGGTAATCACCCTCTGTTTTGTTAGAGATCTTCAGCCCCTGTACCCTCTTCAGCTAGTGCCCTAGTGCCCAAAGTTTGAAATAATAATCGGGATAGGGCACCTGGCTCTAAGTCCCAATACAGTGATAACAGTGCCCGTATGAATTCTCTATGTCAGAAATATGGTAGGAACCATCAGGGTGAGTGTAGATCTGGTAGTGATGTGTGCTTTAAGTATGGAAATCCAGGCCATCAGATTCGAGAGTGCTGGGTAGTTTCTCAGAAAGATAAGGAATTTAACCAATAGGGCCAGTCCCATCAGTCATCAGTCCCAACCGTCACTCGACTCAGCAAGGTGCCACTTCCAGTGCTACCAGTAGTCAGCACCCAAATAGATTGTATTCCCTTTAATCCCGACAAGATTAGGAAAATTCTCTTGATGTAGTTACTGTTATGCTACAGGTCTTTCATTTAAATGTTTATGCTTTATTAGACCTTGGAACTTCTCTTTCTTTTGTAACCCTTTATATAGCCATCAACTTAGAAATCAGTCCTGAAATCTTAGCAGATCCCATTTTAGTGTCTTCCCAGTAGGTGTTTCCATTGTAGCCAGGAAGGTATACAGGAAATATTCGGTCACAATATCTAAGAAAGTTACTTTAGTTGATCTTGTGAAATTAGATATGAAGGATTTTGACATCATTCTCGACATGGATTGTCTCCACTCATGCTATGCTTCAGTTGATTGTAGAAATAGAATAGTTCATTTCCAGTTCCTAAATGAACCAGTCTTAGAATGGAGGGGTAGTACTACAATGCTTAGGGGTCAGCTTATTTCATACCTTAAAGCGAGAAAAATGATATCTAAGGGGTATATTTACCATCTTGTTCGAGTCAAAGACTCTAATTCAGAGACTCCAACCCTTGAGTCAGTTTCAGTAGTCAGGGAATTTCCAGATGTGTTCCCTGAAGATCATCTTGGATTTTCTCCCAAAAGGGAAATCAACTTTGGAATAGACCTTCTTTGAGACACTCAGCCTATCTCTATTACACCATTCAGAATGGCTCTAACCAAACTTACAGAATTAAAAGAATAGTTAAAGAATCTGCTAGAAGGGATTCATTAGACCCATCATCTCCTCGTGGGGTGCACCAGTTCTATTCAAGTATAAGAAAAATGGTTCTCTCAGAATGTGTATTGACTACCGCCAGTTGAACAAAGTCACCATCAAGAATAAATATCCACTTCCTAGAATCGATGACTTGTTTGACCAACTTCGAGGTTCCAGTTACTTTTCTAAGATAGACCTCAGATTCGGCTATCATCAACTTAGAGTCAGAGAATGTAATATTCTGAAAACAACTTTCTGAACCCGGTATGGTCACTTTAAATTTCTAGTCATGTCCTTTGGTCTTACTAATGCCCCACAGCTTTCATGGACTTAATGAATCATGTGTTCAAGCAATACTTGGATATGCTCATTTTAGTTTTTATCATACACATTCTTGTCTATTTTTGTAGCAATAATAATCATGCAGATCGCCTCAGAATCGTACTTCAGACTCTCAGAACTCATCAGTTATTTGTCAAATTCAGTAAGTGCAAATTTTGGCTAAGGTTAGTAGTGTTTCTTGGCCATATTATTTCTGGTGATGGCATTAGAGTTGATTCTCAAAAGACTGAGGTGGTGAGAAACTGGCCCAGGCCCATCTCTCTGCCAGACATCAGGAGTTTCATGGGTTTAGCTAGACATTACCGTCGGTTTGTTAAAGGTTTTTCATCTATTGCATCCCCCATATCCAGATTGACTTAGAAGATAGTCAAGTTTTAGTGTTCCAATTGTTGTGAGAAGACTTTTCAGGAGTTAAAGACTCAACTCACTTCAGCCCCAGTTTTGACTTTGCCAGAAGGTTCAGATGGATTTGTTGTGTACTATGATACTTCTAGAGTTGGGTTGGGTTATGTTTTGATGAAAAGAGGTAAGGTCATAGCCTATGCCTCTAGACAACTTAAGCCCATAATAAGAATTACCCCACCCATGATCGTGAATTGGTAACTGTAGTGTTTGCCTTAAAGATTTAAAGACCCTATTTATATGGGGTGCATATTGATGTGTTCATAGACTATAAATGCTTGTAGTATGTCTTTTCTTAGAAAGATTTGAATTTGCATCAGAGAAAGTGGTTGGAATTGCTGAAAGGTTATGACATGAGTATTCTGTATTATCTGGGCAAGGACAATATAGTGGCAAATGCTTTCAGTAGATTTTCTATGGGTTGTGTTGCTCATGTTGAGAATGGTAAGAAGAAGTTAGTTCAAGAAGTTTATCAGCTTGCCTGACTAGGCGTCCTCTTAGTCGGTTTAGTAGAGGGTAGTGTATGGGTGCAGAGTAGTTCAGAATCATAGCTAGTTTTTGAGGTGAAAGAAAAATAGGATAGAGATCCCAATCTAGTAAAGCTGGAAGAGTCAATCAGAGATAAGAAGGTAGAAGTTTTCTCCCAAGGGGGAGATGGTGTGCTGCGTTATCAGGGTCGGTTATGTGTACCAGGTGTAGATGACTTGAGGCAAAGAATTCTTGTAGAAGTGCATGGTGCTGTTACTTTATTTATCCAGGGGCCACTAAGATAAAGCATAATTTATGGGAGATCTATTGCTGGAGCGGGATAAAGAGGGATATTGCAAAGTTTATAGCTAAGTGCTCTACATGTCAGTAGGTTAAGATTGAGTACCAGAAGCCTAGTGGGTCTATGTAGGAGTTTAGTATTCCCACATGGAAATGGGAAGAAGTGAACATAGACTTTGTGATGGGTTTGCCTCGTACTCATCATCAACATGATTCGATTTGGGTTATCATTGATAGGAGGACCAAATCATCTCATTTCTTGCTAGTTCATACCTCTTATGCAGTTGAGGACTATGCCAAATGCTACCTTTGAGAGTTGGTTAGGTTGCACGATGTTCCCTTATCCATCATCTCAAATAGAGGTACTTAGTTTACCTCTCATTTCTGGAAGGAATTTAGACTCTTGAAGATATGTTAAGTGTTTGCGTGGTTGATTTTAAAGGTTGTTGGGATAACCACTTGCCTTTGATTGAATTTGCGTACAATAAAAACTATCTTTCTAGTATCCAGATGGCTCCGTTTGAGGCTCTTTATGGTAGGAGATGTAGGTCTCTGATTGGTTTGTTTGAAGTAGGTAAGACTGCAGTTGTAAGGCTTGACTTAGTGTTTGATGCTTTAGAGAAAGTCCAATTGATCAGAGAAGGCTTAGGGCAGCCCAAAGCCGGCAGAAATCATATGCAAATGTAAGAAGTAAAGTCTCGAGTTTGAGGTTGATGATTTTGTGTACTTGAAAATATTTCCCATGAAGGGAGTGAAGAGGTTCGGCAAGAAAGGGAAACTCAGTCCCTGATATGTCTGTTCTTATAGAATTCTCAGTTATTTCAGAAAGGTAGCTTACGAGCTTGAGTTGCCTTCAGATCTAGCTTTAGTACACCCTGTGTTTCATGTCTCATTGTTGAAGAAGTGTATTGGTGACCCAGCTGTAGTTGTTCCCTTAAAAAGTATAGATATTCAAAACAGTCTTTCCTATGAGAAGTTCTAGTCAAAATTCTTGATCATCAAGTTCGTAGGCTAAGGAACAAAGAAGTTCCACTAGTCAAAGTCCTTTGGCGGAATTAGTCCGTTGAGGAAGCTACTTGGGAAGCATAAGTAAATATGCGGAGCAAGTATCCTCACCTCTTCTCCGCAAACTCAGATTCAGCTTGAGGTATCAGCCTTCCTTAGATTTACTCAGTTCTATGTTCAGTTATAGGTACAAACTTCTGTTATCGTTCTATATCATTCCCATGTCAGTCATGCATTCATAAATCAGCTTAGCCATGTATTCATGCATCAGATATGCATGTTTAGTATGCAAAATCAGTCTATCAGTATTCCTTTGATTAATTAGTCTCATTCAAGGACGAATGTTCCCAAGGGGGAGATATTGTAATACCCTGTATTTCCCTAGCCTAAATTTAACTCTTAGAACATGAGTTATTCCATATAAATTTTCAAAATGCTTAGTATTTTTTATTTTAGAGCTTACCATTGCATAGAAAATTCAGTCAGCTTTCGAACGATATAAAGTTCACCCAAATCTTATACTCAAGTCAAGAGTTAGAGCCATTTTTGTAAGATAGTGTACCACCTAGAACATCAACGTGTCGCGGAGGCATGCAAATGGCAATTGTCAAAATCCAGTGCTTCATCGTGATCTTGGCACATTGCACTAAGAAACACTTTCATAATTGTCCTTTTCTGGTGAAGCTCTACAATTTCACCGCGCCGCGCTGAGTTCAAAACTTGAAATTAGTAGGGTAATGCGATTCCACCTCATTCCGCCAAGCCTTCAGTTCCCAGTTGTTATTTTCCCGTGACATGATACAATAGCGCCACGTTGCACTAGCATGCCAAATTGGAAATTTTTAGTCAGTTCTGAGTTTTAATTCCAAGGGCTTTTAAGTCCTTTTCCCTCACTCAGTCAACCCAAAACATGAAGTTTAATCCCTAATAACCTAATTAGTCATTATTTTATTCAATTTTTTCCCAAAATCAAGAACATTCTCTCAATTAGAAAAACCCTAACCTTCACAAATTAAGGTTAAAATCTCAATAACTCACCATCAATTCTCACAAATTCGTGAATCCAGGTATGTTAAATGTTCATCCATGGGTTCCTTTCACCTATGGAGTCCAAGTATCCAATTTTAATTACAAAGTTATAATCTTTTCAAGTTATTATGATTTTAAATTATGATCTTAACCATGAATCTCCATGAATCTTGATTTTGTACCATGCTTTAATGAAATTATCGTTGTCATCAATTCCCACATGTTTCAATGTTGTCATTCTTTTAATTAAATCATGATTAAGTGTCATTGATATTGAAATCATGCTATTACTTCAATTTTAATACTATATCTATGATTTGCCTAAGTTACGAATACAAGTGTTTGATAAAATGCCTACAAGAATAAGTACTTGATAAAAATTCTCATGTTATGTCCTCTAGGATTGATAATATTTTACCATTATTGCTCTTGAGTCCTGGGGGTTTTAAATACCCGAACACTCTAGCTGCTGCATTAGTCTCATCTCAGTATCTTTAGAATAACTTCAGAATGTATTATGAGCATTACTAGATCAGTCAGTTAAACTCCGAACAATTTAGATAGGCAGAGTCATTAGTAACAGTCCCTGTTCTCCAATACTACATAGCCAGCGTAGGATATGAGAAGTCACCCATCAGTTTAGGCTTGACTACCTCACACGGGTCACCCATCTATTTAGGTTTGACACCTTTAGTCCTTCGGGACAATCCAGTACACTAGTTTAGTGGATCCACACAACCAACATTAGTACCCATTGCACGGTACTAACACCCTTCTAACTGGGGTTACAGGTTGGACCCCAATTAGCTCAGATTGGGGCATATCGGTTAGATGATACCTCCCACAGTCTTAGTTACAGTCTCAGTTAGGTTATTCAGTTTCAGTTGCTTGACCATAGCATATAGTTACCAGTTACTCAGTTATCATATTTTCAGTATCGACAGATTATATTCAGATCATTTTATATGCTTGGTCATGCATCCCCAGTATCTATAAATTTTATGTATCATCAGTACTTATTATTTTTATACATCTTCAGTATTTATAGATTTCATGCACTCCATTCAGTACCTTATGTTATTTGTATACATATTCAGACGATTATTTTTTCATGTTCATGGAACCATGTATCTCTGCCTACCTTATTTAGCATACCAGTACATTCAAAGTATTGATAGCACACCCTTTTCTTGCATTATGATGCTTCAAATCATAGGTTCAAACGTCCAGTTCTCGAATCGCGCTTAGACTTCTTAGGTTTTAAGCAGTAGTAGTGGTGAGTCCTCATATTTTGAAGATTATTTTATTTCATGCTTTCAGTTTAGTAGGCAGTTGGAGTTAGTTGTGGCCTGTCCCATCAACTCATATTCAGTCAGTTTAGAGGCTTTCAGACATTACAGTCAGTTATTCAGTATTCAGGCTTTAGTTGATATTTTTAGATTATTTTATCAGTTTTCATTACTTAAAACCTTATGGCATAACAATTGTTTTTCCATAGTATCATTATATTATTCAACAGTCACAGCTGGAGCAGCTCATGGGTTATTTTGTGGTCCCTCAGGGCTGTAAGCACCGTGTGACACCCAGGGTGTACTCTCAGGGCATTATGTAAATGATGTTACATACAAGGACTTTACTACTGCTACATCTGCTAACCTCAGCCATGTTGGACCGATCACTCGACAAAAGTTCAATACTAGTGGCTTGGATGGATCTGAATACTTCACTTTTTTTAAGATGGCAAAAATCAACTCCTCTAATATGGTGCCTATAACTACAACCCCTGGGGGCAAGCTTGAATCTTTGTTAATTGACCAACTTTCTCAAACCAGGTCCAACTATGGATTATCCAATTTCAACGAAGGTGAATGCCTTAACGACAGACTCAACTGATATGGACGAGAAGTTCGTAATGATGGAGTAAACCATTGAAGAAGATTTTTGATGATAAGAATCTTCATATCACTTAACTCATGAACAAACTGAAGGCCATCAAACTTAGAGAGTCCAATCGCATCCCCTTGTCTACCTGGCTTCACTCTACAAAATAGGGATGTTGACGAATTACTTTTTAAGTCTAAATTTCAAAAGGAGAAACAATTTATTTTAGTTGTAGCATTATCTGTCACCATCAAGGCTCAATTTGGCAGAGTATCATGACTCGAGACTATCCCCTAGTAGTAACACAGTGCTTGGAACCACAAGTGATCCCAAGCTAACCCATGAACTGGCATATGGTTGAGCAACTAATTTAATATGTAAAACAAAACTGAACTGGTTGAGCGGAAGCATACTCATGAAAATTTTGAATAAAGTTAATGCCGATACAGTTTACATCATGATAAAACTGATGGAAGAAACTCAAATTACATGACTAACTCTGACTGACATCTATGAAGCCTTTACTATACTGACTATAGATAGATGGGACATGCCTCTAGCTACCACTAATTAATACATAAGAATAATAATAAAAAATACATAATAAACCTTTGACTGGAGTCCCCAAAATAATAGAACTCATCACCTGCTGGTTGGAAATTGCAATCGTCTGATCATGATACGTGGGCTACAATTGGTACCTGCATTATGAAATAATATATCCACACAGACGTATATGTGGATCAGTACTTCTGGAATGTACTGAGTAAGTGGAGGTGAATGCTATAAGTAAAACTGAGTTCATACATAATCTTAAACATGCATACTCTGTGTAAGTAGACTTACCAAGAGAGTGAAATAAGTTAAAAGCTGATATATCCTAAAACATGATTAACAAACAAAATCTGATAAGCTATTGAGTCACTACACTTAGTTTCTTGAAACTTTACTTTAGTAGAATAAGTAGAACTGAAGTTGAAAAATAGTAAAATATGGATAGTGTATAAATACTAGGTCTAAAACTATGTGATAGAAACTGACATAACTCGAAGATCTAAATATACAAATATACTGAGCACGAAGGCATAAACATACAGAATCAAACATAACTATGCTAAGCTAATTCGATTAACTGAATGACTGATAGCTGAATACTGACGTTCGAATACTGAATAACTGGTATTTTGATACTAATTAGCTGGTATCTATATATTAATTAACTGATAACTGTATATAAATTAACTGATAACTGAATACAAGTAATGTAAAGCTGAACTATACTTAGTCAGAATAACTGAACTAAAACTATAGGGTACTGTGCTTATGAGAGAAGGACTAACTGAACAATATGAGATAACTGATCATGAATACATGAAAACTATAATATCTGAGAATGCAAGACAAGTATATACATATTTCTGAAATAATCTGAAAGACTGAAATCTGTATAACTGAATAATTGTAAATCTATATGCTTTGGTCAAGCAAACTTGAACTAAATATACATTGAATACTATACTGAAACTGTGGGAGCTATCAAGTAACCGACATAAGTTATGTGAGTTATCATAGAGTCCAATATCTGACCCATATTGAGGAGGGCTGTTCTATCCTTGTCGTAACACCCCATATTTTTGAATGTACTTGTTCTAATTATATGAGAGTTAGTATAGCCTTGTGGTGTAGATTACAGACGAGATTTATTACATAAGTATTGATGGTGTAGATGGAGTCCTAGATACTGCCCGTACATTTTGATGTGACGCGGCCAAGTTTAAATCAATACAACTATTTAAACTTGGGACTATAAGCTAGTATTTGAATCTAAAGTTAAAAGTAACCAAGTATATACAAGTTTTAAGTTGGATTAAAGAGATTAAGAATTGAAAATGAAGTATTTTGTTAAGGTTCTTGCTTGACTTATTTAAGCTAATACGTGAGCCACCTACTTTGACCTTTTGACCAACCTAAGAACTAAGTAGGTGCATCAGCTACTAAGACTCCCTTGACTAGCTTATTGGGCCAAGTACACTATCACTTACTTGAATTAATTCTGGTGCAAATTAAATAAGAGAAAAGGAGGAGAATTAACAGCGAAGGCCCAATAGTTTTAGATCCACAAAGACCCAATATAATGGGAAAGTAGGTGCATAACCTACTTGACAAAGTATGGCCCAAAAATGGCCAAGAAAGTCGGCCAAGAGCAGCTCCCTTTAAATGGGTTGAAATTAGCTCCTGTAGCTTATTTTAACTTAGACAAAAACATCTTTCTAGGTTTTCTCTCTTTCTCTCTCTTATCTATAAGTAGCCCTATAATTCCACTAGGGTCATTGGGATTTACATTCATTCAAAGATAAAGGTAAGTGAACAAGTCATGAGCTTATCTTAAGGAAACTATGAGAATTATGTTCTTCATGATTAAATTATAGGACAAACCTTTATAAGTTTGGCAGTTCCATTGTTCTTAGTTATTAAGCGATTTCTATTTTCTCTTTTAGTTTATGTGTGAAGGGATTAAGCTATTGAAGAGATACATATTAAGAGACTAAACTACCATAGAAATTAAGGTATGTCTACTGTCCATTTTTGCCCTTTTCCTATATACATGTATTGGTAAAGGATTGCACATATATTGTTGTTAAGGAATCAAGGGATGGTGAGTTCAATATTTGGTTGCTATATTAAAGGACATTTGGGGTTGTTTGTGGACTATTTTGTGCGTATATATTGGGGGCTGCCAGGTTGATGGGAAAAGTGTGATTAGTTCGTATTGAAATATAGAAGAAAGGTTCGGTGGTACACCACCAAACTACTTATTGTACACGTTTATTAATCATTCTATTTTTTATAACATTTTGTAGGGTGTAATGAAGTCAAGGTTATTTTGAGGGATCTTAAAAGAATATGTATGTATATAAATGTAATTAGAGGAGAAAAAGGTTAAAATAACACCGTTGATTGGTAAATTAAGGGCTTATTGCCCGCCTACTATTTTAGTGAAGTTAAGTAGCCCAAATATGTCGGTTGGTTGATAATATTTGTTTACCATATATTTTATTGTAGATAAGTAATCTAAAAGGCAGGAAGTCAAGTTGGGTTAGTCATAGAGTTTTACGACTAGGTATGTAAGGCTACTCTATGTCATATTCTTTGGCATGAAATGCAGCACTTTGGTACAATGTAAGCTTCTAAAGATTTCCTATTGTAAGTAATACCCAATAGTAGTACATGATCTCCCATCTAGCTAACGACCTTATTCCTTCTCCCTAATGTATTAAAATACCTCATCACATGCTTATTATTGAGTTTGCTTTTTTACATTCACTAGCAAGCCTCGAGAGTTCTCCTTTAAGTCAAATAAGACCGGTATGTTATTTTCAGCTTCTGAACATTTCATCAGTGTATAATTTATTCTGTACCTCTTTATTATTGCATAAGTATTTATTCACATGTCTTTTATTGCTAGATTATTGTTCAAAGGTACCAAGATGTTATGACCACCAAAGTAATAATCTCAAAGGCTAAATTAACTAAGTAACACAAATCTTAATTAAACGGGTGGAATCTCAGAGGCATACGCCTAGCATGGGAAAATCCCGATACCTTATATATGGGTGGCAGCTTAGGGGCGTAATCCTCGCATGGGCCGATCCCAATATTTATATGTGGGTGGCAGCTCAGGGGCATAAACTGGTCATTTGCATTATATGGCTTACAAAGATTGTGAAGTAAGAATGGTAAAAATAAAGAAAAGAACGTAATGTACTTGGTCCCACAAGTATATATAAAGGTGGTCTACTAGCACTATTTATACACTTATACCTGATTTCTATTGAGCTCTTGTATCATGTGTTGTTACCTTCAACCTTACATACTCAGTGCATTTTTTTGTACTAATGCCCCTTATAGGGGACCTGTATGTCATACTGCAGGCACAGGTTCTTCATCTAATACACCTTCTAAGTAGGAGCCCAGGATATTCAGCGGCTATTGGTGAGCTCTAGATTGATTCGGGGCTTTTCAAGTTTGTTTTATCTATTATGGTATTATACAGAAGTTAAGAGTATGGAGGGGGTTTGTCCTAACCTTAACTAGGTGTCTATGTATCTTTTAGAGTCTTTGTAGACCAATGTAATGTTAAGCATGATATTGTCTTATCTTTTTGATGTTATGGCCCCAACGACCAAGTTTGGTATATATAGTTTTGGGCTTGTCGTTTATTTCTCATTAATGCATTATATCCATGTATGGCAAAACCTTTGGTTATTATAGTTACATGCATAAGAAGTATAAGGTTATGGATTGGTTCTCTCGGGCCGGCCTTCACGGTTACGGGTGCCTGTCCGCCCCAATAGAATTTGAGGAATGACAAAAGTGGTATCAGAGCAGGTCGTCCTAGGTTGTCTACAAAGTCATATCTATGTAGAGACTTGTTTAGGGACGTGTTGTGCCCCACATCTATAAACAGAAAGCTATATGACATTTTTGGGTTTTCTCTTTTTCTTCGTATCTTAAATCATGCAATAGAGCCCATGTTGTAGGTGAAGTCATATTTAACCATTGAATCTATTTTTTCCCTCGTACTATAGTTAAGATGCTGGTTATAGGAAAGAGTAAGAATATAGGTAAGGTAGTAGATGTGGTTGTCGAAGAAGGGACCAGCAAGTCACCATCTAGATAAGCTAATCAAAGTGAGGCTCAAACTGCGTTTGTATCACTGACTTTTTCTACCCCTCCATCTCCAGAAGAGCTAAGAAGGAGAAGAACCGCATCCTTATAACCACCTATTAATGAAACTGAGCAAGATCTAAGAAATGCGATACAATTGTTGGCTCGTATAGCTGCTGGACAAGCTCATGGACCTATTCCTACCACAGGTTCTAGTGGTGTAGATAGGGAAGCTAGACTTCGGACATAAGATTTTCTTACATTAGATCCTCCCATATTCACCGAATTAGATCTTAATGAAGACCCATATGACTTTATTGATCAAATCCAAAGGTATCTAGATGTCATGCATATATCGGGTAAGGAGACAGTTGAGCTAGTAGTATATATATTTAAAGAGGAGGTTATATTTTGGTATGAAAACTGGAAATGATCTGGGGGTATTAATTCACCTTCAGCTACTTGGAAAGAGATCAAAGAGGCATTTCTTGATCATTACCTTCCATTTGATATTTGAGAGGCCCATACAGATTAGTTCTTGAATCTTTGCTAAGGGAATATGAGCGTAAGGGAGTACAACCTCTGGTTTAATTCTTTGTCTAGGTATGCTCCTAATGTAGTAGCTACTATGGATGATAGAGTTTATTGATATGTGGATAGGTTGGATCCATATCTTGTTAGAGATTGTACTATTGTTTCTTTGAACAAAGACATGGACGTACCAAGGATACAAGCTTTTGCACAAAAAATGGAGGATCAGAGGCAAGGCATAAGAACAAAAGAATCGAAAAGAGGGTATTCCAAGAGGGCCAGGTCTATGAGGCCATTTATAGCATCCCAAGGGAAGTTTAGGCCTCAGTTTTCTAATAAACCACCTAGGCCATTATCTTCTTATTCTGCAGCTAGTGTTCCACCACAGTTTCAAGGGTCTAAATGCAATCAGTTTGGGCAAAAAAGTGATAGTCAGAGTTCACAAACATCAGGGTATCAAGAGCAAGGAAGTATGATCTAATTAAGACCTTCTCGGTAGCCATGTAAACAATGTGGAAAGCTTCATTTAGGTGCACGTTGGTTTGAGACAAATGCTTGCTTTTGGTGTGGTACATCGGGGAATTTGATAAGAGAATGCCCATAAAGGGGCTTAGGTGGTATGGAACGACCTACTGGATCATCCGTTTCATCATCATCATCATCGGTGCCCTATTCAGGTAGGGGTCTACAACCTATAGGTCATGGTAGAGGTAATAAAGGAGCATCTAGCTCTAGTGGAGTTCAGAATCGTATATATGCTTTAAAAGATCGATAAAATTTAGAGGCTTCTCCGGATGTGGTTACAGGTACATTGCCCATTTTTTCACATGATGTATATGCATTAATTGATTCGGGTTCTACATTATCATATGTCACCCCATGGGTTGCTGGAAAGTTTAAAAGAATACCGCAATTACTAGTTAAGCGATTTGAAGTGTCTGTGCCGGTTGGTGAATCTATTATAGCTAGGAGAGTGTATCAAAATTGTATAATAACTATTTGTGGTCGTGGTACAATAGCTGACCTTGTTGAGTTAGAAATGGTAGATTTTGATGTTATAATGGGTATGAATTGCTTGACTTCTTGTTATGCCATAGTAGATTACCGAACTAAGAGGGTGTATTTCTATTTTCCATGAGAGGCAGTCCTTGAATGAAGGGGTAATATTGGTGCGCCAAGAGGTAAATTTATTTTTTATTTGAAGGCAAAAAAGATGATTTCCAAAGGTTACATAAATTATCTAGTTAGAGTGAAGGATACGGATGCGGAGCCATCAGCTCTTCAAACTATTCTAATGTTAAATGAGTTTCCTGAAGATCTTCAAGGTTTGCATCCAGAACGATGATAATGCTCAAATTACACCTCTCTTATGAGAGAGTAAGCAGTCGTTGTCTAATATATAACCCAACTAGGTTGGGGTCGAATCTCACAGGAAATATGGTGCTAATTAAATTGTATGCAAATTAGTTGACTTTTAATCATTTGTTTTTGTAAAATAAATAGAGGAGATTTGATTCAGCTCACAAATTAATGGTTTCAGTTTAACAAGATGAAATATGTGTAGTAGTATTCAAATTCAGAGAAATATCAAACTAGGGTTATGTCCACCTTGTAGTTTTCAATACTTACTAACTAAGGGCTTTTTGAATTCATACATGCATCATGCTTACAGAGAAACACATTGTATTTAACCACATAATCCTAGTGTTTCTCAACCATCAAGGACTAATTCACTTTAGTTCTCTCGAATCAAAAGCGTTTACCAAAAACAATACGAAATCTCCAAGTAGTTAATCCTGTAAGGCATTAACTTATAAAATAGGGGTTGGTTATCCTATTTTCTTGTCACTACTCACTTTTTCGAACATCAACCTTTCTTTCGAACAAGTTGCGTTTTAAGGCATATCCTCTATGTTTGCAACCACCAGAATTCAAGATAAGCGAAGGGAGTATGATGTAAACAAATCAATGCATAATGAATTCAAAACCCAAAGTGATAGATTGTATGTTACAAGGTTTCCATAACTCTAACGAATAAACTTAGCTACTCATGAATAAAATGAAAAGCATCATAAATATATTCATCATACCAAAAACTAGAAGACGATCTTGGTGTGAGAATAGTGAAACAAGAGAGAAACATTTTTCTCTCTCCACCCTAAGCCGCAATTCCCTTCTCAGAATACTACAGAATAATTCAATACTGAATAAAAATTCAGCAATTAAGTCTTTTAATAATCTCTTCTCTCATAATTTCCTTCTAAGTCCCTGAACTAATTATAAATGACAAATTAGTCTTGGACATAGCTTCTAGGCGCCACATTTGGTACAGATTGCTACTCTCTCTTGTGTGATGATAGGCGAAATTACGCGCCTATATCAATATATTTTGCCCATATTTTAGCCTAGTTTCGAGAACTAATTATCTATTTCGTACACTTTTAGTCCTTTTTCCTGTAAATGAGCTAACAAATGTGATTAGGAAAGTTTCAGGTATAAATGATGCAAAATACAGCAATTTATGGCTTACTTGACGCAAAAGAAAGCTCACAAACGAGATGGAAAGGAGCTGGACGCATAAAGGACTAAATCTGCTGCATGGAAAATCTGTCCCGGGCTAAAACAGCATTTCTGAAGACTTTGGGACTTACAGACACAAAGCTGGATTTTTGCCATAATACATTAACCTAGTGCAATTAGGTTATGTGTTTCATCATTCTATTTGGATTATAATTTTGTAACCTTACCCTAGTACAATTGGGTCAAGGATTTCATTAGTATATTAGGATTTGGTTATTTATTTTATTAGTTTAGTAGGAGTAGGATAGGAGTATTATAAATACCCTATCATGTTAGAGATTTTGGAGGAGGGAGGGGAGACATTCTGACAATTCATTCATCTCCTTACAATTAAGACATCTTCCTACAACCCATTCTCAATTCTTCATTCTTCTACTCTTAAATTCCACAACAAGAGAATCGTTACTTGCTACGGAATCACTAAAACCACACGCCAAACACCTACTATTCACGCCATCCACCATGCAAAACGTGATATCCTTCGCATTCATGGGTAACTAAATCTCTTAGTTGGGGTTATGGAAGCCGAATGAGTTACTATCTATAGCTATGAGTTTGTGAGTTCAAGACAAGTATATTGCTTATATCATTATTCTCTTCATCTTAAATCTACATTCTTTGCGGTTCAAACACAAGAACACGCCATTCTAACATCTAACCTGTTCGAGAGAAAGGTTATTTGTCTAGAAAAGAAGACGCATAGACCAACGCCAGTCTAACATCTGACTTGTTCGAGAGAAAAGTTATTTGTCTGGAAAAGAGATAATGTCAAGGTAGTAGGACACCCTTTCCTATTAAAAAGCTAGTGCCGTACCTGGACTAACTTCTTGGAGAATTCGTACCGTTAGTCACGCTTTAAGCTCGAGAGAGTTAAAGTGAAATAGTCCTTGTTTAGGTCGAGAGACGCTTGGATTTACCATCGACTACAATTCTCTATAAGCAATTACATGTCAAGACTCTACACACTCATAGCCAATAGAGACGTATACCTCAGAAGGTGGACATAACCCCAACGCCTCAATTCTCATTGTTTACAACACACGTGACAATCTCTCTTTATTTTGCTATTTTCAGTTCTTACATTCTTGTTTTGGTTACATACTACAATCCCCCCTTTTCTACGAGACTTGCACTAAAAGTCTAGTAATTTCTCTTGCTTGTTGGCCAAGCTATTCTCTGTGGGATCGATACCCAACCCAGGTTGGGTTCTATATTTGCTAACGACCGCTTTACACTCCCACGAGAGCTGTAGATTGAGCGTTATCATTGTGTCATATGCCATTCGTATTCCATAGTCCCATTATGTCTTCATCTACCTCATTAATACCTAAAATCATGCTAATCACATCGGTTAGCTCAATTACATAGAAGTAGAGTAAAAACATAAGAAACTAGGCACTTTGTTCTCTAAACTTAGCTAAAATATGGATAAATTATGGTGCTTAGGCGTATAATTACACCCAAGATCACCACCCCACACTTAAAGATTTGTTCATCCTCGAACAACATATCTATTTATGCATACTACACAAGCCTTAGCACCCATAAAGGAAGAAGAGATGCTCAAATAGGCTCACACAACAATTATGAACAAGAAGTAGATTCATGGATCATTACTAGAGACAACCTATCTTCAAGAATAGGCTCATTAAGTTGGAAATTTCATGCATATCGTTTAAGCTAAGAAATCATATAAATTACCCAACCTTCATCAACCATGTGCCCTCACAACAAGAGAGTTACCCATAATTACTCACAATCATGCAATTTCTAACAAAATGGGTACAAGAATCAAGTTTCCCTCACTCTCAAAAAGAATTCTCAAATTACAACTGATGACCATATGCTTGCCCTTATTGTAATACTCCACTAATATCAGAATGCTAAGATTAGGATCAAATAGGTCTTTTACGGGTTGTAATGTAGGCTAAAGGATGGGTAGGAACTATTTTGTCCAGAAATAGTGACTATCTTCCCTAAGTACTTTAATACACTACATTATGCAATTAAGACCAATCTCTAACAACCAATTTCCAATTCTTCTATCTTCATAGATTTGCTTTTCACCCCAACTCATTAAGATTAATTAATAACACTATGATGGGAGTATGCAACCATTTCAAATATTTTTTTTGCACCCTTTTCATGTTACGCACCCCTATAATAGACACCCTCAACTTAAGCGATTTGCTTTAGTTGAGGTGCACAATGTCCAAGAAGGACCAGGGTCAAAACAGGTTCATTGTAACATATTCGGAATAAAATTTGAAACTTTTTCAACAATTTTTGCTACTCCCAACCACATCAATTTCACATGCCAATAACTAGACTTTGGGGCATCAATTTCACCTTTTTTCTCTAATTGTCAAACTTCTAACTCGAATTGATTTTACATTAAGGAGCTTAGGAGCTTTTGGATCAAATTACGATCTATTAAAGAACGGAATAGGCTACATTTGAGGTTAACAAAAGAACAAGCTAAAGGCTCAATGGGGCTAGCTAAGATAATGTACAAAGGTAGGTCAAAAGAAGGTATGAGCAATGGCTATCAAAGAAATGCCTAAATCATCTCCTAAACTCACAATCTTTATTTCGTTTTGCATACACACCAGGCAAGTTCTAGCATCAGTTGCAATAAGGGATATACTTAATGAGTCTTACACACTCATGGCACATGGTTAACTCAATCAGGAGCATTATAGATTCTCGACCCAACAATTACATGAATTCAAATAAAACCAATAATCACAACAAGAGTCACAACTAGAGCCTAGGTGTTTCAAATGTAATAATCCATCACATACTTATGTTATAATGTCATGTGACCCACAAGAACAGTTACATGTAATTAAATGACTAATTTTCTCCTAAGACAGTCGTCATCCCTCCATCATCAAGAAAAACACCTAATTATGACTACATAGCTAACAAAATAAATAAAATAACTAATCTTATCACATAAGAATGCTAAGGAGAAGGTCCTATTTTCTTACAAAACAAGTAGGAAAGTATCCAGCCACCTCACACTTAAGCTAAGCACTGTCCACTTAAGCTAAGCACTGTCTCCAGTGCAAATAACAAGATAAAGAATCTGGCTAGTAGTACTCCTCATCCACATTCGGAGTTATGCCACCTGCATGGAGATCATCATTGGAGCCATTTTTCCTGTATTCATCCTATCATCCATGTCAGCCACACATAATGAAACTAATTATAATTAAGATGGAGATGGTGAAGTCACCACCCCATACTTAATTTGTTAGTATCAACCAATTAAGTGTTTTTATCGGGTACTCAGACTTCACCGACATACACTTTGACATGGTACATCAACATTAGTCAGAATACAATTCATTCACTTCAATTTCCCCAATTCTATTTCAATGAAGCACTTTTTGAACAGAATCATGCTCTACACTTTTAGCCATACAAAATATACAAAACACCTTTACTTTCACAACATCGCCATGGCAAGAATTTAATTCATAATCCTTAAGAAATCAATTAATAATAAAATAGAGTTACAATAACTAAGTATTAAGAAAGTAAAACTTACCTTGAAGATGGAAGATCAATAAAGGACAAAGAGAATGGTGAGAGCTCAATATTGTATGGATTAAGGGTGAAATAAGGATGAATTTGGGAATTTAAGGTGTGAAGTCTATTTAAAGAATAAAATCTGGGTCGGGTTGACCCAAATAGATTCTAAGTATATTTGGCTAAGTGTGCGATGCATTCTTACTCGCACACACTTAAGTATGCAGCGCATTGTTCATGGCATTATTGAGGCAGTAGGCATTTGCGAAGAAGTATGTGAGGCATATCCTATCGCACAGATTTAAGAGTGCGGCGCATAGGGTATCGCACACTTGAGGCAGTGAGCATATGCAGAGAAGTGGGCAATATATATCTTATTGCACATGTTAAAGTGTGCGATGCATAAGTTATCGCACACATCAAGGTATGCAGCGCATTATGCATCGCATAGTTGGTCCAGTGAGCATGTGCAATGGGATGTGTGGTGCACTCTTGGTTGAAAAGGTCCATACCGCAGGGGTTTCACCCCTGCACCCCCATCGAGGTTAGTGGTGGGCTTCGGGATCGGGCCTATCGGCCCGATCCCTACGCTATCACCATAGACCTCATTGAAAGTCACAAAATGAAGTCGCACCACAAAACTTTTTGGGTCGAATTAACATAATTTGAGGCATGACTCTAATGCAAATCATACTTGAGCCTTGCATATTTTACCACTCCAACTTACCTATAATATTCCCCTCACTCCTAAACTTACCACCATTGACATAGCTTAATTCCAAATCAAATTTGGTACTAATCTCCTCCTTAGTACTTCATGCACCACACTTACTCAAAAACAACAAAAGTGATTCGAAGGATGGGTTGCCTCCTACTAAGTGCCGTAGTTTCGTTCGTAGCTCGACTCTTTTTTTTGCATTTTTTAAACATGATAAAGTGAAAATAAAATCATGGGTCGCCTCCCATGTAGCGCATAATTTAATATTGCGACATGACTGGATTATCTTGACTACTCAGACTTTATCAAGATACATCGATGATACTATTTGTACCTTATTTGTTGGATCAAGACAATGATTTATTCCTAGTCCAACCACTTTGAAGTCGCTCACATCCTTGCTTGCAAGTTCAACCAAACAAGCTATGGTCTCCACAAAAGACATATACTTAACTGGTACATCTAGCTCATCTTTATAGAATACATCAACAATCAAGAAGACACTCATCACCTTTTGTTGTTTCATAGACCGACATACTTCAAAACTAACTTATTTCACATTAAGCCTAAATTTTAGCTCATTCAGCTCCATGTCAACTAAAAATCTCCCAGTTTCTAAGAACAGCCTACCTAAAATTATGGGTACTTCAAAGTCCACTTTGCAATCAATAATTACAAAGTTGGCAGGAAATATAAAATCAACAACTTTTACAAGTACATCATGTAGAATCCCAATCAGCTTTTTTACCGATCTTTCCGCCATTAGAAGCCGCATATTGGTGGGTATAGGATCTCCCAAATCCAGTTTCTTGAAACCATCAATGGGATAAGATTTATACTTGCCCCAAGATCATAAAGGGCCTTTTCAAACTTTAGCAATCCAATCGTACATGAAACAGTAAATGCTCCTGGATTAGCTTTGTTCTGGACAATAGATCTTGTAGCAATAGCACTACAATGATGAATATTATCTACCATTTCATAGCTCATGATCCTTTTATTCATCAATAGATCTTTCATAAACGTCACATATTCAGGCATCTGTTCCAGTGTTTCAACTAAGGGCACATTCACTGTTAACTGCTTTAACATAGCCATGAATTTGCTAAACTTTCCATCATTTTCTTTATTCTTTAATTATTGTGGAAATGGGGGTGGTGGCCTTGGAATTTCAATTGGAGCAACTTTTGCCTCCTTTCTTATGCCTTGCTCCATATCACTTACATGCTTCAACTTATTTGGTTGTTCCACTTCCGCACTCTCCTTTTGAAACTTCCCAACTCCACAGGCACCACTGAAGATTCATCAACTATCTTCCAATCCATTTTGACCTCATCAGTATGAGAGAATGCTCCCAATCTTGGACTAGGTAACATCTTACCGCTCCTAGTGGTAATGGCCATACACGATCCATCTGTCCTCAAATTTTGAATTATATCACTTGGAAGGGTCCCATTCTGTCTTTGGTTAAATGCTACAGATAATTGACTCATCTTCTACTCCAATTGTTTAATAGCGACTGAGTACGAATTTACTAGTTGACTCATGGAGGATATGTCACTCTTTATAGTAGTCACCCTAAAATTTGTTGCCTCAACTCCCTTTAATAGATTCTCCATCATGTCCTCCATGGACATTTTGCCTGAACTGGTGGTAGCATTATCACTGCTTCTAGGAGGTACATACAATCCACTCCTATCACTTTTATTCTTCCAATCTCCTTGATGGTTCACACTTAGTTTCCTTGGCCACCACCTCAGAAACCCATCTTATTGTTTATGTAATTAGCTTTTTCCTCAAGATCAAAGTCATCCCTTCCCTGTGATGCTACAGCTTTAACCTTTTCTATCTTTCTCGATAATAGATACTTAGTAAAAAGGTCCATCTGTATTTTCATGTGAGCCATATCTTGGTCACGTTCCTCTTCTCTTTGCCTCTGTTCTGCAGTCATACCAATAGATACAGTAGAGCTTGCTATCTCAGAATCCCTGCCATGCCAAGATCTACTTTGCTTTTTCATACAATCCAACATCTCCGGTGCCTCAAGAAAGGTGAGGTCCATAAATGACCTACCCGCAACATTATCTACCATTGGCTTGGTCACCGAATTCAAGGCCCTATATAATATCTCCATCAAGTGGAGATTGGTCATCTGATGATTTGTGCACTGCATAAGCTTCTTCTTGAACCTCTCCTAAGTTTCGTGGAGAGCTTTAGTTGGAAGCTGTCTGAAATTGCTCATCTCATCTCTCAATTATTCTCTCTCGGATGGCGGAAAGAATCTTTCTAGGAAAGCACCTTTCAGTTGCCTCCAATTGGTAATAGAGTCGGGAGTTATCCCATTTAGCCATAGAGTTGCCTCTCCAGATAAATATAATGGAAATAAGCATAGCCAGATCATATTTTATCCAACCTGTGGATTTTTAAACGACTTGCATGTTAAGATAAAATTAATCAGATATATATTCGGATCTTCACCTGCAAGTCCACCAAATAACCCTTTGATTTACAATAGTTGGACCATAGTGCTAGTAATATTGAACTTGGCTTCGGGTGCTAAAGGCGGCAGAATAATAGCCCCAGTGGCACCAGCCCCATCCAATTTTTCATCATCATCATCATCAAGAGCAAACTGCACAGCTCTGCATTTGGGTCTCATTCTAGCCTGATGATCTCTGTTGATATTCCTATTCAATGGTGCGGTGACATCATCTGCATGCCTTAGTTTTAATATCTCATCATCACTTAGGTCCTCATCATTAGGATTTGGTACCTGACCTGGGTTATCAGCATTCTATTGATTTACTTGCATAATTTCCAATGCATGCTAATCTCTCTTTCTTCTGTTGAGCAGCTATCCTTTCAGGGTCTTGTTATGCATCCATTCTGCCAATGAGATGTGGTTCAGGATTTATAGGTAATAATGGTTGAACCGATCTCCGTGTACTTGGCATGCACAATAGTCAACCTGTTAAAAAAAAAACAACAAACAAAAAGTAAAGTTTGAGAATCTTTGACCAAAGGGTCTATTAACTATCACAAACTTAGTTGACAACTGTATTCCCCGACAACGGTGACAAAATTTGATACACCTAAATTACAACTCTCGTTAGAAAGTGCAAGCGGTCCCTGTCAAATATAGAACCCAACTGAGTTGGGTGTCGAATCCCATAGGGAATACTATGATCACTAAGTATTACAATTATTATTAGACTGTTGATCGAAGGTTTCAAGTAAGGGGGTTTTGGTTTAAGTACACAGTAATACTATCAGTTTAACAGTAAGATGAAACATGTGTAGTAGTATTCAAATTCAGAGAAATAACAAGCTAGGGTTATGTCCACCTTGTAGTTTTCAATACTTACTAACTATAGGCTTTCTGAATTCATACATGCATCGTGCTTATAGAGAAATGTATTATATTTAACAACATAATCCTAGTGTTTCTCAACCATCAAGGACTAATTCACTTTAGTTCTCTCGAATAAAAAACGTTTACCAGAAACAATACGAAATCTCCAAGTAGTTATTCCTACTAAGGCATTAACTTATAAAATAGGGGTTGGTAATCCTATTTTCTTGTCACTACTCTCTTTTTCGAACATCAACCTTTCTTTCGAACAAGTTGCGTTTTAAGGCATATCCTCTATGTTTGCAACCACCAGAATTCAAGATAAGCGAAGGGAGTATGATGTAAAGAAATCAATACATAATGAATTCAAAACCCAAAGTGATAGATTGTATGCTACAAGGCTTCCATAACCCTAACTAATAAACTTAGCTACTCATGAATAAAATGAAAAGCATCATAAATATATTCATCATACCAAAAACTAGAAGACGATCTTGGTGTGCGAATAGTGAAACAAGAGAGAAACATTTTTCTCTCTCACCCTAAGCCGCAATTCCCTTCTCAGAATACTACAGAATAATTCAATACTGAATAAAAATTCAGCAATTAAGTCTTTTAATAATCTCTTCTCTCATAATTTCCTTCTAAGTCCCTGAACTAATTATAAATGGCAAATTAGTCTTGGACATAGTTTCTAGGTGCCACATTTGGTACATATTGCTACTCTCTCTTGTATCATATGCCATCCATATTCCATAGTCCCATTATATCTTCATTTACCTCCTTAATATCTGAAATCATGCTAATCACATCGGTTAGCTCAATTACATAGAAGTAGAGTAAAAACATAAGAAACTAGGAACTTTGTTCTAAACTTAGCTAAAATATGGATAAATTATGGTGCTTAGGCATATAAATACACTCAAGATCAAACGAAAAGTTGAGTTTGGTATTGACGTGATTCCAGGTACACAACCAATCTCAATTCCTCCGTATAGAATGGACTTAGCAGAATTATGCGAGTTGAAAGAGCAATTAAAGGACTTGCTAGAAAAAGGATTTATAAGGCCTATTATGTCCCCTTGGGGCACACCAGTGTTATTTATGAGTAAGAAAGATGGCTCATTGATAATGTGTATTGACTACTAGCAATTGAATAAGGTGACTATTAAGATTAAATACCCCATTCCAAGAATTGATGATTTAGTTGATCAGTTAGAAGGCGCCAAGTGTTTCTCAAATATTGATTTGAGGTTGGCTTACCATCAAGTGAGGGTCAAAGAGAATGATATACCCAAGATAGCTTTTCAAACATGGTATGGTCATTAGGAGTTTTTAGTCATGTCCTTTGGGTTAGCTAATGCACCCGCAACTTTTATGGATTTGATGAATAGGGTGTTCAAGCCATTCTTAGATGTGTTCATGATATTTTTTATAAATGATATTCATGTTTATTAGAGATCTAAAGAGGACCATGCCAGTCATTTACGATAGGTGTTACAGATTTTTCGTGATCGTAAGTTATATGCAAAGTTCTCTAAATGTGAGTTTTGGTTAAAATCTGTGGCATTTTTGGGTTATATTGTATCTAATGATGGAATAAAGGTTGATACTCATAAGATAGAAGCTGTGAAGAACTGGCCAAGACTTATAACGCCAGTGGATATTCGTAGTTTCCTTGGGTTGGCAGATTATTATAGAAGGTTTGTTGAAGGATTTTCTTCAATTTCTGCACCTTCAACAAAGTTAACAAACAAAGCATCCAAGTTCCAATGTAATGACACATGTGAAAGGAGTTTCCAAGATATGAAGAATAAGTTGACTTCTACTCCCGTATTAGTACTTCTAGAAGGCACCAAAGGGTATGCAGTATATTGTGATACTTGAAAAATTTGTTTAGGATTTGTATTGATGCAACATGGTAAAGTAATAGCATATGCCTTCAGACAATTCTGTCCATATGAGAAAAAGTACCCTACACACGATCTCGAGCTAGAAGCAGCTATATTTGCTTTAAAGATATGGCACCACTACTTGTATGGGATCTATATTGAAATATATACTGAACATAAGAGTTTGTAATATATCTTTAGCCAGGAGGATCTAAATTTAAGGCAGCAGAGATGGATTGAACTATTAAAAGACTATGATGTTGATATCTTGTATCATCCAGGGAAAGCCAATGTGGTAGCTGATGCGTTGAGTCGTAAGGCTATGGTAGGAACTTATGGGTAGTCTATGGAAAGAAAAGGGATGGCTAAAGATCTATACCAACTAGCCAATTCGGGGGTTTGCCTTTTTGAAACTACAGATAAGAGGCTTATTGTATATAATGCAATGAATCTTCATTAGTAGCTGAAGTAAAAGAGAAGCAACATGCAGATCCTATTCTATTACAACTTAAGGAGAATGTAAAATGTGGTATGACCAAGGAATTTGAGCTTATACAAAAGGGAGTACTTCGGTGCCAAAACAGATTGTGTCTGCCTAATGTAGATGGGCTAAAAAAGAGGATTATGATAGAGGCACATCATTCAAGGTATTCCATCTATCTGGGGTCAACTAAAATGTATCAGGATTTGGAAGAAATGTATTGGTGGAGTGACATGAAGAAGAACATTGTGAAATTTATAGCCGAATGTCCAAATTGTCAAAAGCTCGAGGGTTATATGCAATGTATAGATCTCCTAATCTGGATGTGGGACATGATCAACATGGATTTTGTCATTGGTTTGCCTCATATATCTCAAAAGTTTGATTCCATACAAGTGATAGTTGATAGGCTTACAAAATCAGAACATTTCCTACCAGTTAGGACCACTTACATTGTTGAAGAGTATGTGAAATTGTATATCAAAGAGATAGTTTGGCTACACGAAGTACCAATCTCCATTATATCAGATAGGGGAGCTTAATTTACTACAAATTTTTGAAGTATTTTCAGAGAAATTTGGGAACACAAGTGAATTTATGTACAACTTTTCACCCTCAGACAGATGGACAAGCAAAACGTACCATTCAAACATTTGAAGATATGCTACGAGCTTTTGTATTAGACTTTAATAGTATTTGGGATGATCATTTACCTCTCACCAAGTTCGCCTACAACAATAACTATCATTCAAGTATCAAAATGGCACCATATGAAGCTTTGTATGGGAGGAAATATATATCACCAATTGGATGGTTTGAAGTGGGTGAAACTGCCTTATTCGGGCTAGATCTTATTCATCAAACTATGGAAAAGGTTAAACCGATCCAAAAATGCCTGGGAACAGCCCAGAGTCAACACAAGACATATGCAGATGTTAGAAGAAAAAGGCTAGAATTCGCTATAGGCGATTGGGTATTCTTAAAGGTATCACCAATGAAAGGGATAATGAGATGTGGTAAAAAGGAGAAACTATGTCCACGTTATATAGGCCTATAAAATATTATTCAAAGGTTTTTCCAGGTCACATATGAGTCAGAGCTACCCTAAGATCTCTCAATAGTTCATCTAGTATTTCATGTCTCAATGCTTTAAAAATACATCGGAGATCCATCACATATCACTCCTACAGAAGATGTACAAGTTATGGAAGATCTCACCTATGACAAAATACCTATTTCCATTCTAGATCGACATGTTAAAAAGTAAGGAAATAGCTTCTGTAAAACTCTTTTGGAGAAACTAGTAAGTAGAAGAGATCACATGGAAAACTGAAGAAGTGATGAAATCCAAGAACCCTCATTTATTTGAATATGAAGAGAAAGTCCAAGATGCTGAATTAGAGAAATAAAAAGTAAGTATATATATATATATTAGTACTATATGATGACATGAATATTAACCTTAGGCTTGAACTTGTTTTGGTTGGGCAATTATGCTAACATTTGAGGATGAATGTCCTAAGGGGGGAAGATGTAACACCCCATATTTTTTCATGTACTTGTTCTAATTATATGAGACTTGGTATAGCCTTGGGGTATAGATAACAGATAACATTTTTTATGCAAGTATTGATAGTATAGATGGAGTCCTAGATACTGCCCATACATTTTGATGTGACGCGACCAAGTTAACATCAATACAAATATTTAAACTTGAGATCGTAAGCTAGTATTTGAATCTAAATTTTAAAATGACCAAGTATATACTAGTTTTAAGTTAGATTAAAGGGATTAATATCTAGAAATGGTGTATTTTGTTAAGGTGTTTGCTTGACTTATTTAAGCTAGTAGGTGAGCCACCTACTTTGAACTTTTGACAAACCTAAGAACTAAGTAGGTTCATCACCTAATAAGACTCCCTTGACCAGCTTATTGGGACAAGTACACTACTACTTACTTGAATTAATTCTGGCCCAAATTAAAGGAGAGAAAAGAAGAAGAATGGACAACAAAGGCCCAATAGTTTTATATCCACAAAGGACTAATATAATGGGCAATAGGTGTATCACCTACTTGTCAAATTATGGACAAAAAATGGACAAGAAAGTCGGCCAAGAGAGGCTCCATTTAAACGAGTTGAAATCAACTCCTTTAGCTCATTTTAACTTAGACAAAAAATAACAACTTTCTAGTTTTTCTCTCTCTCTCTCTTAGCTATACAGCAGCCCTATAATTCCACTAGGGTTCTTGGGATTTACCTTCCTTCTAAGCTAAAGGTAAGTGAACAAGTCATGAGCTTATCTTAGCAAAACTATGAGAATTATGTTCTTCATGATTAAATTATAGGACAACCTTGTATAAGTTTGGCAGTTCTATTGTTCTTAGTTATTAAAGGATTTCTCTTTTCTCTTTTAGTTTATGTTTGAAGGGATTAAGCCATTAAATATATACACATTAAGTGACTAAACTACCACAAAAATTAAGGTATGGCTACTGTCCATTTTTGACCTTTTCCTATATATGTGTATTGGTAGAGGATTGCACACATATATTGTTGTTAAGAACTCAAGAGAGGTGAGTTCAATATTTGGTTGCTACATTAAAGGACATTTGGGGTTGTTTGTGGACTGTTTTGTGTGTATATGTTAGGGGCTGCCAGGTAGATGTTGGGTAAAGATGTGATTAGTTCATATTGAAATATAGAAGAAAGGTATGGTGGTACACCACTGAGCTACTTATTGTACATGTTTATTACTCATTCTATTTTGTGTATCATTTTGGAGGGTGTAATGAAGTCAAAGTTGTTTTAGGGAATCTTAAAGAATCTGTATGTATATGGATGTAATTAGAGGAGAAAAGGGTTAAAATAACACCGTTGATTCGTAAATAAAGGACTTACTGCCCGACTACTATTTTGGTGAAGTTAAGTAGCCCAAATGTGTCAGTTGGTTGCTAATATTAGTTTACCATATATTTTATTATAGATAAGTAATATAAAAAGAGGGAAGTCAAATTAGGTTAGTATCGAAGTTGTATGACCAGATATGTAAGGCTACTCTATGTCGTATTCTTTGGCATGAAATCCAGCACTTTCGGTAGCTTTCCTATAGTAAGTAATACTCAATAGGAACACATGATATCCCATCTAGCTAACAACCTTGTTCCCGCTTCCTAATGTATTAAAATACCGTGCCACATGCTTATTATTGAGTCTGCATTTTTACATTCACTAGAAAGACTCAAGAGTTCTCCTTTAAGTCAAATAAGACCCGTATGTTATTTTCAGCTCCTAAACATTTCTTCCATGTACAATCTGTTCCATACCTCTTTGTTATTGCATAAGTGTTTATTCACATGTCTCTTATTGATAGATTATTATTCAAGGGTACCAAGATGTTATGACCACCAAAGTAATAATATCAAAGGCTAAATTAACTAAGTAACACAAATCTAAATTAAATGGGTAGTAGCTCAGGGGCATAAGCCTAGCATGGGCTAATCTCGTTACCTTATATATGGGTGGCAGCTTAGGGGCGTAAGCCGAGCATGGGCTGATCCCAATTTGTCTATGTACCATTGATCAGTTGGTCATTTCCATTATATGGCTTACAAAGATTGTGAAGCAAGAAGGGTAAAAATGAATAAAAGAATATAATGTACCTGGTCCCATAGATATATATAAAGGTGGTCTACTAGCACTATTTATACACTTATATCTGATATCTATTAAGCTCTTGTATCAT